>NC_083642.1:25845787-26213287 GCF_963576545.1 Limanda limanda
TATCAGAGGTATGGTTGACACCCGGCACTTACCAAAACCAAGTTTCCAAACCTAAGTTAACTAGTTCACTTCATTCCTTAATGTTTGGTGCATTGACTGTCGACCTGCAGACACATGATGAGTCCTGTGTTTCCCCACAAGACAGGAAGGTGTGGAGCAGTTGTGTTTATGAGTGTTACGTTGAAATGAGTGTGTGTAGTGTGTCGAGTTTCGATTGAGGCAAACTGTGGGTGTGTGATGCACACACACACTCACAAACCACAGCAAAGAGTTTCTGTACACACACATAAAACTAACATGGGACAGCACAGAGTCTCTGACATACACTCACACACATACACTCAAACTAACACACACACACACACACACACAAGAACCACATTAAGAAGCTTTATGGAGGATAAGTGCAAAGGGAAACAGTCAATAATTGATTTCGCTTATAAAGTGGTGTGTGGAGGCCTGAGAGACGCTGAGTTTAATTTTAAACCAAATGAAATTCTTCCAGTGTTTCTTCTGTTTCGTGGACTCAGATGCTCTTCTAGGGAAGTTACACATACTGTCAGTAACAAAAGTTGTTTTAAAGGGAAATTAGTAGTAATCTTTAGTCTCATGCTAACTGTGCACTCATAACCTCTGTGGTAGAGATTGAAGAAGTGCTGAGTCCAGTAAAAGACTCATGTCGGCAAATGTAGGGGACAAAGATTCTTCAGTGTAAACTTCAGTAAATGTATTTTCATATGTGGAAACAGCACCTAAGCAGGCTTTTCCTTACTTCCTGCCTATGTCTGCATCCTTCATCCTGATTCGTCCTCTTCTTCTCTCTTTGGATCATTTTAAAAAGTGAAATGAATCATCATCATCTGACATTAGCCATAACACTTAAGCTTCATCCATACTACTACGTTTTTGACTGGAATCACAGTTGCAAACTACAATGATCTTTGTCTACAAACGTTTTGACTCCATATCACCCACCCACCTCCTGACTACTCCTTTAGAAAACTCTGAGTTAGCCCCCACACAGACTGCTGGGAACCTGGGTGTGACACTCAACAGTCAGCTCTCCCTTACTGCCAAAATTACTGCAACAACTCAGGTCTACCTGCTGGTGCCATCCGACCTCTGCAGCTCATCCAGAATGCAGCAGCTCGACTGGTCTTTAACCTAAGTTCACTCACACTGCTCCGCTCCTCTGCTCCCTTCCATGGTTACCAGCAGCTGCCCGCATCCGTTTCATAACATTAGTACTTGCGTACCGTGCTGCGAACGGATCGGGTCTAGTCTCCATCCAGGACATGGTCAAACGTTACACCCCAGCCTGTCCACTGCGCTCTGCATCTGCCAATCAGCTTGTTGCTCCCTCACTGCAAGCTAAACACTCTTCAAAGTCACGACTGTTTGCGGTCCTGGCTCCTAAATGGTGGAACGAGCTCCCCATTGACATCAGGGCAGAGGAAAGTCTACACATCTTCAGAAGCAGACTAAAAACACACTTCCATTGAATACAATTTTGAAATAACAATTTAGTAGCACTTACATGGCACTTACTTATAGCACTTGTACTTTCCTGATTCTTGTTGTTCTGGGTTTTTACCCACATGGTTGAATACACTTATTGTAAGTCGCTTTGGATAAAAGTGTCAGCTAAATGAAATGTAATGTAATATCAGTTTAAATCCCCGTCCATACTAACACGCCTGAACACGTTTATCACATGAACAATCATGTACAATGCGCATTAGTGTACCAGTGTAAACAGGAAGCATTTGGTTGTTAGTTGCATAAGTGTCGCAGATTGCCTAAATAATTGCTTGAGTCTCCTGCAAGGCACTTTAAGCTCATCAAGGGGAAGACTGAGGGTTTCGATACCCCACCAAGCCAATTTAGCTCTGAATACCTGGAAGTGCTGGGAGTAACATTGACTGTGGAGTCAGATCTGGGTTACCAGATATTGCTCCGTCCTGGGGTCGTCCTATCCACTGCTGCTTTGCCTGTTGCCTCTTTTGCATTTGCACTGTGATTTGATATGAATTCTTTTATTCCATTAATGTGCGAATGGTTCAGGTTTATTTTGCCATCTCTTTGGATTCGCTAGTACCTCTTTACATTTTTATATTTGCCTGATTTGACCTCAGCCCCTTACCTTTTCCCTTTTTTTACTAATTCCCAAGTCAGGCATATACTGCGGTGTCGCATAGGTGCCCTTCTCCCTTGCACTGCATGTTGTGTAATTAGTTGGTGCACTTTTAACCGTCACTAGTGTGTGGTGTTCATGCGTTTGTGTGACAGGGTGTGTGTGTATGTGGTGGTGCCCATGTGGCCTGGTAGCGATGAACCCCCCCTATTTGTCAGGCTTGACCCTAAAGTAAATTTCCACATGACTGAGCTTTACTTTTGAAAAGTTTGTGTTTTTAAGTGTTTTTTGTTTTGCTATGTGTTTTTATGGCCCTATGCTATTGTGAAATAAAGGTGCCATCATAAATCAGAATCCACGTCTCTGTATATCATTACCAGTTTAAATAAATCGAACAATCATGAGGTCCAACCTTAGTTTCTTATTGAAAAATTTGCCAGCACTTGCCGTTAGCCTGCATTCAGCAAAGAACACAATAGAAAACAGTAAAGCTTACATGCAGTATTATTATTTTTTCTTTCTGTGTTATGGCAATCTTTGTTTTTATAGCTCAGTTATTTTGAACAGACTTTCTGAGCAGAGATAGACGGACTGTGTGAGTTAAAGATCAGCTGGACTTTGACATGATAACAGTCACAAGTGCACACACCAAGCAGACTAAGATCCTCCTCCACAATCCTTAGCTCTCATGTAAATTCACTTCCATTCAGTAGCCAATGTGGGGAAAAAAGGTACTGCTAACATAGATCACTGGACAGGACAGAGGCATTTAACAAAGGAGTAAATCTAGAAAGAACATGAGAAAGGCTTCATGTTCAACTAACCTCTGACTCAATGAAAAAGGATCCCATGTCTGACAGGCTAACATCAGAGCTATAGGAAGTTTCAAATTAAGATTCTGTTGGTCTTTAATGTAATTATTTTTGGGTTTTGTCAATAACACCTCGTCAGTAAATCTAACCATTACTGCTAAACTATATATTTATATATACATATATATATATATATATAAATATATATATATATATATATTTTTTTTAATTTTTTAACTCGTGCAGTTTAGTCTTAGATATATATTAGGTAGGGCTGGGCAAGTTAACTCGTTTCAATGGAGTTAACTCGAGTTAACAAGTGATGAGTTAACTCAATTAATTATTTTATCTCGCATTCACTCAGGTTTGATTATTTATTGTTTTATTGTGAAAGTCAGGCTTTTATTTTGTGAAAGTCTGTTGCTAACTGCTGCAGAACAGGAAAAAAGAAAATAATGCTGCAGAACAGGAAAAAAGAAAATAATTGGTGGATAAACAATCGAGTTAACTCATCACTTGAGTTAACTCGATTAAAACGAGTTAACTTGCCCAGCCCTAATATTAGGGCCCTAATATTAGGGCTGGGCAACGATTAAAAGTTTTAATCACGATTAATCGCATTTTTATACGCAAAATCCAATAATGAATTAAAAAGTAGTGTATAGCGCAATTTTATTTTCAATGTTCTGCCATATGAACGAAAGTGCCATAACATTTGTTGTGCAAACACTTTTAACATCAGCATTTAATCCAGTAGCAGTTAAATAAAATATTCAGTGTAAATCTCAACTTAACAATGTTATCAAAGCAAATACAAAGTTAAAGCTCAATGCCACTGCCAGGGCATTAATGTTATCCTCTTCGTTATGAAAAATGTATACTCCTCCCTGCGTCTAACGTAGTCTGCCGAAGCCTCGCTCCACTCGTTGTTTCGTTGAGTGATTTGCTGATATCAACTGTGTGTTTTGCATTCAGGTGATATTTTAGACTGGAAGTACTCCGGTGATAAGAAAATTCACCTTGGCAGTGGCTACAAATAACTTTGGTTCTGTCGACTCCGCCGTCTGGAAGGACTTTAAAATGAAAATGGCCATGTAAAAGCTCCGTAGCCTTATCCATGGTTGTTTATCCGCCAATTATTTTCTTTTTTCCGGTTCCGCAGCAGTCAGCAACAGACTTTCACAAAATAAAAGCCTGACTTTCACAATAAAACAATAAATAATCAAACCTGAGTTAATGCGAGATAAAATAATTAGTTGAGTTAAATAAGTGATGAGTTAACTCGTAATTAACTAGTTAACTTGCCCAGCCCTAATATATATATTTTTTCTTTGGATCATCAACTCATGAAACTTCTTGTACTTTGACCTCAACACAGTGAACTTCAAATCAGCATTCACTATTTGTCATACCTGTGGGTTTGTTGTAAATTGACCACCAAACTCAAATTTCAAGACTGATATAAAAACCTATAGATGGTGTGTGGAGTAAAATGGCAAAACAAATCAATGTAATAGCAGAGCTCTAATGAGGAGAGGGCTGGAGGGCAGGGCCAACACATCCACACAGTAGATGGGTCTGATAGTGGTGAGGGGTCTCTGCAGCTGAACACATGACCTTTAAACTTATGACCTGATAACCAGCTCATGAACTCTATCTAGGCTTCGTTAAGGGACCACAGCACTGGCTCAGCACTGACTAAACAGATCCATTCTCTCCTCTGTTTGTTTTTACAGGCGGCCTTTTGTTTTTGGACCAGGCTCAATCAGAGCTAAAACACCATGAAATGACGATCCCTCTTCGTTTTGTACGACTGTTTCTGTCAGAAACACTTAGTCACGATGTTCGCTCACACACACACAAACAAACACACACACACACACGTACACGCACACACACACAGGCCCCATCAAAACCCACAGATAGAGTGTATTGTTGAGTCAGACGATTAACCCATGTGTTCCTCTGTGTAGCTGTCCTCTCCTGTCATAACATTTCATTCATAATCCTCTTATCATTCCGTGTCCTGTATTTGCAGCATGTGTCATATTTTCCTTCCTATGTGTCTGATCACCTCTAACCTGCTTTTTCCTGCACCCACAAGGCAAGTATTAGTATTTTTCGCTACAACCTGTATATATAAATATGAATTCAGTGACCTGCAAAATGATGAAGAGTGCAGAGGTTGATACAACAACCTCCCTCTGCTCCAGCTCTATATTCTGTATTTACATTCTCAAGCATTTTCTTATTCATAGTCATGTACTGATTCAAGACTGACAGAAATAACAAAATGAAATACCGTCAACATCATCTTCATCATCATGACGATATCGATAATTCTGTATGATCCTCATATTCTTAAATGTAAATGGCTCTACATAAGAAAAAAACGTCCTTCATCTTCCAAGGATGAGGAGATGGTATGCAACTTTCATCTAGTTGAAGCCACGCTCGTTGAGATAATCACCAGAAACAGAAACAACCTTTTAAAATGTTGGGGCAGGTCAGACACTGTTGACCTGCTCTGACTCTGAATCTTTAGCAGAGTTGTTATTGAGAAATGTGTATGGAGACCTTCTGCACATGTGCCTCTAAGGCTTCCTCCTGTGCCAAAAGAGTCATTATGGCGATTGGTCATGGGGGCCTCATGTGCATAACGAATGCATGTGTGTGTGTGTGAGTGTGTGTTTGTATGTGTGCGCCAGTTGTCTTTCACAGTGAAACGTTGGACCGCAGCTGGTACTCAGCGATACAGTAAAGCTGTCGCGAGCAGCTGTCGTTTGGACAGTGGGAAAATATCTAATACAGACGACAACCGGTGGAGGGTGTTTATGCCAGTTATATAAAAAATGTGTTTCCACATGTATATCATGTTGATCAATTAAACTTTTCTTGCACACAGATCAGCACTGATGTGAGCGTGTTGCATGATGGCTTCATTAGTACATTAAGCTTTAAGCTAGACTTTTCCAGCATTTCATTTCCCAGAGGAACACAATATGTCTGGTGCCTACAATTCAAAAAGGATTCAATTTGATTCCGGCTGTGATTCCCTGCTGAGACACTAAAGTGACTGAAAAGCTCCTGGGAAGAGAAGCACGATTTCACAAATTGACCAGAATTTCCAAAGGAATGAGCCCAAATCTCTTCTTTTTTCTGAAAACAGCCTAGAACAAAGAGAGAAAGGAAGAGCCTGAGGCATCCCAAACACACACACAAACACAGACACACACACACGTACACACACACACACACACACACACACACACAGCACGTAAATAATGCACACAACTGCAACATTTTCACAAACAATGACAGCCCTTTATTTCTCTCTTTCAGGTCGGCTTTCATCCTCCTCTGTCTTTCCCCCTCTTCACTGAGCCGAGGAGATTTACAGGGAGTAAAAAACGCGCTCTAATTACATATGCACGATGTAGCCCACTTTTGGATCCAGCTAATGTCCGTGAAAATGCCTCCGTAAGGCTTCAAATCTTATACTCGGCTTCACAATCAGGCTCCTCCGTCACTCTTCTTTCAGTAAGGCGTGCAGTACGTCTCACGCACCAAACAAGCACACAAAAACAAATTGGCCTTTTTCTCTTGCATGCTAATGTCATGTGTCATCTTGAATGTAAAGGTTTTGTAAGTGACATTGATATCTCATACACAGGGAATGGAGGCTGCTTTGGTGAGTCAAACACTGTTTGAGCTGCAGCATCCTGTCAAGCCCAGAGTGTGTAAATGTTGTGTCACATTAATCTGTGCGTGTGCCTATATCCAGCTTTCATCAGGAACCTGCTTTGATGGGTGCTAAACTGATTTCGAGGGCGGCCCTGGCATGTTGTCTTTTCATCTTCCAAACCGGGCCACAGAGCACCACACTGCCAGGGGGCTCCTACTAAATTATGATGAGAGCAATGGAAGATAGTCAAAAGAAATGGAGCGATTTTAATGTGAAATAACCTGGTGATCCAGTGGGAAACCTCCTGACATGTACGTTACGGTGTTGGTTCTTCTCTCGTCAGCCACTCTTCACCACTCATATGAGGAAGAGTCCGCCTTTGAGCCTGGATTAATATTTCACTATTGTTGTACAAGGGATTTGTGTGTGTGTGTGTGTGTGTGTGTGTGTGTGTGTGTGTGTGTGTGTGTGTGTGTGTGTGTGTGTGTGTGTGTGTGTGTGTGTGTGTGTGTGTGTGTGTGTGTGTGTGTGTTTGTGCGTGTGTGCCTAGACGTGCAGAGGCTTTAACTGTGTCAGTGCAAGCGCGTTTGCAGATTCGTCAGAGTAGCATGCTGCATCTACTGTGCTGCTTCTGTATATGTCTTCATGCACTTCTCTGGGTGTGTGTGTCCTCAAGTGTGTTTGCATGTACACTGTAACTGGGCCATTATCAGTTTATCAGGTCAAAGGTCACTGTTTGGTCATGATGCTCCACAAGCCCAGCGGACAAATACTGATCCATACTGACCTTTAACAAATCGTAAAGGTCAGTGGCTTCTTTTTGCACCCTTTCTTTTTACTGTGATCTGTTTCTGTGTGATTCTATGTACTCATATGTATGTTCTTATAATTTATCGTAGAAATACAAAATATAAATATAAATCTGAAATGTTTAAATTCAAGCTGAGCTCAGGGACTTCCTGTTTGCTTTGATTATTGCTGCGATATCTCCTAAGCAAAGTTCAATTAACATGATTCAGAAAGACACACATGTAAAGGCTCTAGGCCACATGTAAATTCCTATAGTTATAGTGAATCACTCCAAGCTCAAAAGAAGTCTCTGAGGATATGTGTGATCAAATTGTGTTGAAGGAAATTACATTTCTACAGCTTACTGTTCTCGGAATCTCAATGGGCTTTAATGGACGACATTTTGGAACCACCACAGATAAAATAAGAATTAGATACATCAGTATGTTTTTGCGTTGTTGATGAGCTCTCTAGTATGGAGCAGGTTGGTTGTGTCTGCAAAAAGATTTCTCTATCTCTTGGAATTCTGAGAAGAATATGGTTTTTTTGCCTTATATTATGGCTGACTTTATCCACATTTAGCTTATTGCATACTTTTTCCAAAGTTGCTTCACTAAGTGCACCTCTCTTATATAAACTGCAGTTCCTGACTTGTTTCTAGTTGGAAGGACACATATTTCAGTAAAACCTCCATGTTCCGCTGCCATATGCCTTTTACTCCTGAGTAACAGCTGGAGGTGGTCAAAAGACACTTAAAGGCATCTGAGATCATAACTGTTCCCTGGCTGGAAGCAAACCTCCCATAAGAGCTCCACACAACCTCAGACAGCAGGAAGGATTCATCTTTTGACACAACCTGAGGCCTCCAGCTAAAACAGCACTCGAGTGACTTCAGGATAAGTATCTGATCGTCCTTGGATGGCCCAGCCAGAACCCCAGAGAACATCTGTTCTCATCCGGTCTGACTGGGCGTGAGAGGAGCTGCCAGAAAGAACAGGACAAACTTTTTAGATCCAGGTGCTCAGACATAAGGACCTTTTATAACAGTCCAATCCTGTGGCAAAAATAATTTTTCTGCAATCAGTAAATTCATTTGTAGGGGGTAACTTACATTTCCACAAATGTTTGATGTTGAGTTCAATTTTGGTTAATCCGTCATAGGCCTTTGCACTGTGCTAATCACAGACTGATTATAAAGATGGACAACGCGACTCTCCACATCCTCTAACTATCCAGGAATGGTAGATAAGTCTACAAGTACAACATTAGCAACCCTAATTCACTAAATGATGTGTGACTGTGAAGGTCCCCTGGTGGCCGTGGGGCCCTTAGCAGCTGCTTGGTTATCTTATAGGAAGAGAAGACTCAGACCTTAAATGGCAGAACCATCTTGAGGAAATATCATTTTGACTTCTTCTTTTACTTTTTAGTTTGGTCCACATCCCATCCACTAATATGGAGGAGGCAGGATTTTTGACCTATACTGCAGCCAGCCACCAGGGCGATCAGGATGCTTTGGCTTCACTTTCGAAGAGCAGGACTGTACCTTCTTTGATTTGGCTTCATGACAGTGTAATGTTCATCTGTGCTGCCTGTGTATAAACTGCTTGACACATGAGCAGATATTGATGTAGCAAATCTGTCTTTTAATTACTTTTGTGTATTCTACTTTGTGACAGTGCTAATGGGACAACTCTCATGGAAACTACACACCAGACATTACTTATTTTCCTGTATTGTTTTGTTAAAGTCAACTTCCTGATATGTTCAGTTTTCCTGACAGTTTTTCTGTTCACCTGTTTTCAATCATCCTATTAGACAGCCGCGTATGTATACCAGCTGTGTTGCACTTCATGTTTGCCATAAAGCTATCAGCCATTTTTGTATTTTCTAAGTATTTCCTTATCACGCTTTCCTTTAACTGTTGTATGGGATCCTTGTTACTGAATTAGATTCTGTGTTTTGATCATCACAGCTTATGACCTTTTATCTCTTTATAATTTGTTTATGATAGATTTCAGTATTATTTAAGCTTAGATTTTTCTACAAACATGGGAATGGCTGTTGATACCTGTCGTAGTCCAATCCTATCGCTTTAGGATGAGTGAAAGTGAAAGTGAAACACAACACAAAACACAAGCAAGTCCAGTTGCCTACATACACTTGTACAACTTCTGAAAGATACAATGACCTGGATGGCTGAGAATTGTCACAGATACTATGATATGTCAATATCATCAGTTGTGACATGTTTGTCTCTTTAATTTGTCTCATTAATTCACTATTTCATACATATGTATTTACACAAATTTTCCAACTAGTGCAACGAACCAAAGGCCAGAAAGAAATGTGAGAGGTGTGTAGATATGTTTATGAACACAGATCTGTCATATCATCATTCAGGTCAACAAAACTGGATAGCTGACTTGTTTAAGCAAAATATATAAATATAGCTTTTACTATTTATTCTGTCAGGCTGCAGAGAGAATTGATCATAAGCTCTCACCACGGGAGAATATTTATTATAGAGTGATAAAAACTGATATGGTTAAGTGAATAGTGAACAGTGCTTTTTCCTCAAGTCTTGCCAGTTGGTAATTGAGCGATTTCTCCTCCTCCAGCTCTATAATGGGCTTGTCATGCTGTGCTGCTCAATGCATCTTCAAAAGCAACCAACTCTCCGTGGCTCAGAGGCGAGAGTTGTAAACTAGGTCGCCAGAATGAGCCAAGGAATTTTGCAAGACAAGAAAGAAAGTTTGCGTATGAGTGTGCTCAGGCTAGAATAGTGCATTATTAAGGTGTAATGGCTCAGGCCTTCTGGTTAGATTTATTTGGGTCCGGGGAGACATTTTTAAATAGGTCTTGTGTGCTTTAGAAACTGCCATAAATGCATTTGTTTATTCAAGGGGCATGTTTCTACCATTTGTTGAGTGTTATGTAAAAGTGAGGCCGAGTTGAAGGTAAGATGAGGGGGAAATCACGAGGCGTGCAGTGTGAAAAGAGGACAGGATGTTCCTCTGCGAAAAACACTAACAAATCCAGACACTTCCTATCAGGGCAGGCAGTCAGACGAGGGCAAGTTTCACCTCCTCGTGCATGAGCATCCCGCTGCCCCACTGCCTCCTGTGTGTGAGGTCGAAAAAATGATGATGATGGCATTCATCGTTATCACCGTCCACCCTTTGCTGCCTGATGGAAATGGTCTTGTCCATAAAAGATGTCACACCATAAAAAGGTCTCCTCTGCTGTAGTGTGTTTGTGTTCCGACGTTCTACATTTGTGAACAATCAAAGTTTTTGATGGCGGCTCTTCTACAAATAAATAAAAATGGAGTCATAAATAGTATTTTCTTTCTTGGTGCAGCTGTGGCTCAGGAGATAAGAGCGGGTCAGCTGTTGTATGCCAAAGTGTCCTTGGTCAAAATATTGAGCCCCAAAATGTGCAGTGTGTGAGTCATGAGTGATAGAGAAAATGCTGCACAAAGATGCACTGTATAAAAGTGTGTGTGAATGGATGAGTGGCAAAACTGTACTGAGTGTTCATCAAGTCTAGAAAAGCTCTATATAAATACAGACCATTTACCATATGTTTGTGTCCAGATCCCCCCCCCCCCTAAATCCACTCCCCTTAACATGCAGATTGATAACAGCCAATCACAAGAAAATAAAAAATTGCAGACCTCCAAAGACACAGCAGCATTTAAATAAACTTTAAGTGACAATAAAACAGGGTGCCATATTTTCTAATTTAATATATAATTAAAGCAGATTCAATCTTCACTGCAATGATGTAACTCTGTCAGTCAGTGTGTCTGTGACAGTCTCCAGCTAAGAAGTCAATGATGAGCCATTCTTTTGAATACCTCTCAGAAATTAACAAGAGCCATAATACTTGTTGTGTGTGATGATAATAACCTAGTTGAGTGCCAGCTCTTACATTAGATGAGGTGAAATCCCATGAGCCTTTTAAACATCGTTTTGTCAATCAGAGAACACAAACTCCGGCACTGTGTGTGTGCGTGTGTGTGCGTGTGTGTGTGTGTGTGTGTTTGTCCATCCCTGCCTGTGCATTGAGTCGCAGTAGAAAGACATATAAACTAGTAAAAGTAGGAAGTGAGAGAAAAAAGTCCCATATATAAGTGTGTGAGTTTGTGTGTGTGTGTGTGCAGAAGTGTGTCACAACATTTCACCTTTTAAACTTGTGAATGCACGTAATCAGGTGACACCTGGGGGCCCATAATTCAGCTGCATTTCTCCATTAAGACTCAGACCTGGATGTCTAACTCATGAAATATGTAAACAGAGAATGTGTAAGTGGTTTTGTTGTAAGCCTGGCCCTGTGTGTGTGTGTGTGTTGGCAATTGTGAATGTATGCCTGCAAGCATGCATGGCTGGGTACGTGCATGGATGCATGTGTAGAAATGGTGTAGATGAATTATAGAGAGGCACTGGTTTTTATGAGCTGAGGCCAACAGAGAAGAGCAGCAGCTGCTGATGATTATGGTTCAGGTTGACTGTGCTTGCAGTGTTCATTGACCAGAGTGAACATGCAGCCCAATGTATTAATACACAGTCCATTCAATTAGCAGAATCTGCCAATGTGTTAGCTTTTACAAGTTTAGCAGTGTAGCCCAGAAAATCGAAATCGCAAAAGTCGAGACGTATCTCTGAAGAAAACAAACAGAAACATCGGATTTGGCTCAGTTTCCATGTTAATGCATAAGGTTTTACTGCAGAATTTACTGGTGAAGGGACAAGTATGTAGCCCATTTACGTGGTTTCCCCACGTAGCCCGCGCTGTGGCTGTGGGATCAAAAGGAGCAGAAAATTATGAATTCTGGTGGTTGTTCATGCAAAAAGTCTCATGTGAGAAGAAGACGCCTCAAATAGCACTGGTTAATAAAATTGCCTGGAAGTAAGTAGACATTAGAGCTCGTATTTCAGCACTTTGGCTGATGCATGAAAATGGTGGAAAATGACGGCACTGTATGTAGGAGGAGGCTGGGTGAGAAAGATTCACTGGAAAGATGAGAATAACCTAGTCCAGGTCAGTGACATAGTTTCTATAGCCTGTTTTATTTCTGTGCTTTGTACATGAGGTTGGTGTATTAATTTCTGAGAAGACTTTTGAGTAAATTGCTTTAAATTATAATTATTGGATTGCCAACTTGACTGGATATAAAGATGGACATAACAAGGTCCTAGCCCCTGAAAGTAAAGCCAAATCATCTGGTTGTGTCCTGGTGGCTGGCTGCAGTCTAAGTCATGAACCCCATCTCCTCCATGTTAGCAGATGGGACATGGACCTAATTAAAAAGTCAAAGTACACATCTAATAAAATGTTCTCAAAAGTGCAAAATGACAGCAGCCGCATCCAAGATATTTTGGATACCTTTTAATACATTATGAGGGAGTGGTGACATGTTGTCGATCTTTATTCACAGTCTATAATATGACAAGCAAAAGAGCCTATGGTCACGCTTAAAGTTGAATTGCGCTAACTGGCTTATTTTAAGCACTTAATTAAGCACAATTAAGAAATTGAGACAGGAGAAAAAAACTGAAATGTCTGGCTGGAAATAAACAAAGGATGAAGTGGATTGAAAACATAGGTCGTCACGATGTGTGACTGACAATCAATCCAGGTCACAAGCATGGGAATCTTGCATGATATCACTACAGCAGTGGTGCTGACAGGAGACAAAACACTGATGTATATCAGCCTGAGGAGCGAGAACATGGAGGTGGAGAGAAAACTGCGGGTAAAAGGGAAGACATTAACATTGGAAAGGAGTGGAGGGGGGCGGCCAAAGGGGGTCAAACAAAAGAGGATTAGAGGAAAAAAAGAAAGAAAAGAGCGGGGGTCCCATGTGGGAAAGACTTTATGAGTATTCCGTTGTCTTTGTTGTATATGAAAATGGAAAGCTGAGGCTTTGGATTGTGAAGTGGCCGTTTCCATAAAATTAAAAGAAACGGTTTGGCAATGTGAGAAAACACGTGCAAGGAATCTGTCTGTTCGTGCACAACATGTTAGGCAGGGGGAAAGTGTGACGTACTGTATATGTGTGTGTGAGTGTGCGTGTGGCACATGTGTGCAGTGAAAGAAAGAGGCCAGGTAAACATGGAGCTGAAAGTGTGAGTCCAGATGCCGTGAAGAGCTGATTCAAACAGATTTTAATGTGAACATACAGCTTCAGTGTGACGCGAGGGGGGTGGGCCTGTATCTGAAACACTGCCATCTTCAGCTCTGCTTTGAACTGGGAACATTTCTCTCTGCTTTGCCTCTCTCTCTCTCTCTCGAGAGATGAAACCCAGTTTCATCTACGGCTGCTTCAAATACTTGCATGCAAATTATAAAAACCATGATTTTGAATGATTGATCTGGAACGAAAAAGTTTGCTACCACAAGAATTTCATGAACGGATCAACAGGGAAATATGCTTCTCTGATTTGTTACCAAGAGTCAGATGATCAATACACTCTACTGTCTGAAAAGCTGCTCTCAGACATGCACTGAACTTGGGTGATCCGGACATTCTCTGGAAGGCCTTTCTATAAATTTGAGCCCCTGCCCCTCTGACATCATCTGCATGTCAATGCAACCCAACCTCTAGATAGACATTCTGATCATTATCATGTGTTAAGATACTGTGCAAAAATGCATTTCTCTTGTTATTTTGTTTCCTTCTTAAGTTGCTTTCAGAACTGGGCTAATAGGACAAATAACTCAATCAATATATCATCATTGTTTTTCGTAAACGATGGCAGAAGGTGTCATTTATCCAGTGTAAACATCAGCCCAGCCGCTCTCTGTTATGGACATGGGGGATGTGAACGCCTGTTTCAGCTCACACAGGATTCTGCCTCATGACCTACAATTTTCCTCATTAACAGAAGAGGAATGGGGGTACTCAGAGGGTAAAGGGTGACTGGAGTAATGATTATACTAAACCTCTTTCGTATTGTGTGATTGGTGCGTGAGAGAAGGGGGGTGGAGGGGATGAAGAGAGAATGAGAAGAGAGGGTGAAAAGAAACACACAAAAATGGAGAAATCCTGGTTGATGGTGGCAGATTATGATAAACTGTTGTTGACTGCAGGCTTACAGCTGGTTGATTGTTCATCTGTCTGTTTTCCCCACAGACTATTGGACACTGGACCAATCCTCTTACATGTACCCCGACCTGCAGCCACCTAATCCTTGGCCTCTGATTCCCAGGCAGCTCCACACTCACTGCAGTCTTAACCTGCAGCACACATTGATTAGAAAGCAATATTATTAGACACATTTTCTATAGAACGCACTGATGCCTATTAGATACACCTTTACTTTTGAGCACTTTTGGTGCCCTTCTACCTCCACGGTCCCCCTCAGCCTCTGACCTTCAGCTCAGACTCTGCTCTTTAAACACACAACCTTTTGCTTGATGTCTGTTTTGCTGCTGCATGCTCAACAATGACAGTGGTGAAATAGGAGTAATTCAGGCAGACAGCTTCAAACTAGAAACCAACTGTGAAGATGAAGAGTAAATTGCACAGGATCGCCTAAGTCGAATTATCAGAATGGTGACTCCACGTTATCCACAGCTAATAATATGTATTAAACCCTAAAGGCTCCAGTATGCTTCTAGGTATCCGTTTCTCGGAGAGGGCTCCACAGAGGGCGAAGAGTCTTTTTGAAGCTAGCTCCCCTCCCAGCTTCCACACACAGTCAACAGGGACTCCCGACACTAACTACTACTATCCAGTGTTTGCTTCTAACCTGGCGGTATTATAGAAACAGTGTCATGATAGAAGTGGAATTAAAGTCGTGACCGCGGGTTTTTGCTCTGTTACCACCGCAGTTAGCATGGTGGCTAGCCCGCTAGCCTAGCCCGCTAGCGTCGTTTTGAAAGCTCGTTATAACCGTATGTGACCGTGCACGCATGCCGTCAGTGCTCGAACGAGCCACCGTCAGCCGGACAACTCCGCTGGCTTAACACACACGTCACATTAATCATAGAATCGTAGTTGTGTATGTGTTTATTGTCAAGCAGGACGTTTAAGGTCCGGAAATGTGAAATCCGGAAATGACGTTGTAGGGAAATGATGTCGTTCGCAGACCAATCACAGCCAAGGTCTGTCCGTGGCCTCTCCGACATAAACACGGACAGTTAGAAAAATCAGAGGTGTACGAAAAGCTCTCCGAGGCGCTCGGAGAGGGCGTTCCACGACGGATAGGGCGGTCTTATCTGTCCGTAATAGAAAAGACGTAGAAGCATAAATTGGCCTTCACTGTCTGAATCCTTACTGACATTGGTTCACTGGAGCCAGTCCCGGCCCACATGCTGGGCAGGGTAAGGCCTGGAAAGGTCCCAAGTGTATCACAGGTCTGGCAGAGATAAACCCATACTCACTCTCACCTTCACACCTATGGTCCATTTAGAATCTCTAATTAACAAAAACCATACATCACCTGTCTTTGGACTGTGAGAGAATTTGAGCCAGGAACCTGTCTGCTGTGAGGCGCGGGCCTAACCACTGTAACAATGTGCAGAAAACACCAAATGGAAATAACATGGTTAATAATTTCATTGGGAATTTCTTTGCATATGAAGTAAGAGTCTGTACTTCATTAGTTTAGACGCATAAAAAGTGGAATATAGGGGAGGAATACAAATGTCTGCCCCTAAATAATTACAATCACCCCATAAAACCACAACACTTTAGCTTTACGCTTCTGTTTGAGCATTAAACAAGTGATATGTTGAATAGGGAGTTTAGATGTTATGAGGCTTATCGACATTCTCAGACAGCGAACAAGAATACTGCCCAAAATGTCATCCTATTTGGTGTGTAGACATACAGTGGAGTGAAGAATTTAGTTACACATAAGTGATGTGGCTCGAACTGCATTTATCTTCATGTACCAAAGCCTAAACACAGCACTTACATATAAAGTTGAAATGTCAAACAAACCTGTCTGTATGAAAGGCTCTGTTCTCTTCCGTGTTAAAGCTCAGGAGCTACTTCAGAATTATTCCTCATCATTAGTCCACCTCAAACAGTTCTACAATATACTGTCACTTTCTAGTGTTTTTTGTGTAGAGCTTTTTTTCAATCTATGGTGCAGAGTGAAGTTAGAAAACTTTTTGTTCATCCCACCTGGTTTTTCTGCAATAACGTTGTCATTGTAAATGTTATCAAGTTCACAACTTTTCAAAAATGAAATCTCTCTAACTCAACTAATTATAGAGCATTGCAGCTACAAAACAAACGTGCTTTTACTTTCAAGACAAAATGCTCAAGAGGAAGTGATTCTTTGAATATTTTTGCAAGGACGGAGATCAGCACCAGCGACTCCCACGAGTGTTTGTCAGTCTGACCTGGTGAAATAATAATAATAAAATGAACACACATATCCGGGGGGAATTTAGACCTGTGGTTTGACCCAGTTACTGAGCACTGCTGTAGTTTATCTAAGGAAGTAGAAGAAGACATGTCCACAGACTGTACCACCACACTGACTGCTACAGAGCGCTGGTCACCTGTAATTCAATTCTTATTAATATTGAACGTACCACATGTCCAAAATGCACAAAAATATACTGCATTTTCTTGGGCAATTAATGATAGAAATGCCAAGTGTGAAGCCAATTAGATGAATGGTTCACTGGATACACTTTCAACAGACAGACAGACGTTTGTGGAGTTAGCAGGCAGATTTGGACTTACTTTGAGACAAGTTTTCCTCTTTTACCACAGTTATTGATCTCCACTAAACTTAGAGTGAAGAAATGGTTCTTTAGCAGCTCTACAATGTTCACGAACCAGTGACTAATCCTGCTTCCACACATGCACTGCCACCCTGAACCTCTCTTGACAGTACCCGAGGGATGTGTGTGTGTACGCAAATGTTCAAATCAGCTGAACCGGACATTAACAGGAGTTCACTCTTTCCCTGGTACAATATTTCGCTTTAGCTCACTGGGGAACAGAGCAAGTCAATGTCTGGAGAAATTAACAGTGAGTGAGCGGATGTGTTAATCACATCTCTATCATTTTAATTCCACACCCTCCACAGGCTACATCTCTCCTAAACTCTGTCTACATTTTCTTACACTCATAGTATATTATATTATCTATTGTATAGTCAAATACTTATATTTATACCTCTACTATATATCATATCATATTATATCATACTCTTTGTATATTCTTTGTATATATAAGTCTATATACACATATTTATACATGTGTACATGTTAGTATTATTATTATTATATTTACTATTATTATTATATATACTGTTGCTGCCATTATTACTATATACTGCTATTATATTGGTATAATTACTATCATATATAAATATATATTATGTTGTATTATATACTATATATACTGTACTATTTTTATATACTGTCTAACAATAACATTACCATCATATCATCAGTACTATTACCATCATCTTGCCACTGCACCTTATTCTTGTGTTTCTGTTTTTATTCTTTCTACCTCAATATTTTTTATTTTATTCTATTGTATTGTATTTTATTGTATTCAAATATACTGGCTGCTATGACGACTTAATTTCCCTTTGGGGATGAATAAAGTAATCTATCTATCTATCTATCTATCTATCTATCTATCTATCTATCTATCTATCTATCTATCTATCTATCTATCTATCTATCTATCTATCTATCTATCTATCTATCTATCTATCTATCTATCTATCTATCTATCTATCTATCTATCTATCTATCTATCTATCTATCTATCTATCTATCTATCTATCTATCTATCTATCTATCTATCTATCTATCTATCTATCTATCTATCTATCTATCTATCTATCTATCTATCTATCTATCTATCTATCTATCTATCTATCTATCTATCTATCTATCTATCTATCTATCTATCTATCTATCTATCTATCTATCTATCTATCTATCTATCTATCTATCTATCTAAACCGAACAGAATATTACCAGCATATGTGAACACATCACACACAGACAGTCTTCTGTTATGTGCTGCATGTGTGAAAGAGCAAATGTATCTGTCTTCTGTTTGGCTGCCGATATACTGTATATGTATTTTTGTAGGAAATCCTCTGCCTGATTCAAAAGGGCACCCATGAGCTCTGAGACCAAACTTATCTGTGGACCAAAAAAGCCCTTTCCCTTTTCACATGATCCCATGATTCCCACTACCTGATTATTGTGTGTGGGAAATTGAAATACTGAGAGAAATCTGAATTTGATTATAACTGTGAAATTCCTTCAGCTAAGGACTAGGTTTTGTTAACGTCAGTGTTGCCTCATGGAAGACCTGAGGCTGGGCACACCACATTCATCACATGTCTGTTATTCACCCGTTAACTCCTTCGCTGCACTGTGGCTTCACCTCCCGGCTTCATGTAACACCGCAACACGCTCCTTTGACTCATTGTGCATTTCCACACAGAGGAATTCTGCTACTGTGTGAATCATCAGTGGAAAATTCCCCCACATTTTTCCCAGTGTTGGGTACTATTCAGATTCACATATCCAAGGTTACAGAAAGAACAGGAAAGATCAATAAGAAGGTGTGAGTGTACAAACAATCATGTCCAAACGTTCCAACGTCAGTGCTTCCAGGAATAGTTTGTTCTCATATCAAGTTGTCATCATCTGGCCAAATTCACCTGAAGGGTCAAAACAGATTTAGCAGATAACAGCTTTGGCTCACATCAGTGTGAGTTGGCAAAAACAACTAGGATGCTAATTATGAAGCAGATTTATTTGCAACTAAAACTTTAAACTTAAATGAAAACAAGAATTTGTGTTAAAGTTTACACGTCAGTAAAAGTGAAAGTGCTTAAATGAGTGGAAAAGTTTGAGGGATAAACTGAGCTGGAAAAGTTAGTTAGGTAAAAGCTAAGGTTCAATCAGGCAAGACTTCAATTGAGGAATAAACCCAATTTATTGCTGTTCACAATAAGAGAAGAAAGCTATGTAAATTAAAGTCTAACTGGCACTTCGACCCCTCCTGATGTCATCAAGGTTGAAAGGCAGTGTGGCTGCCTAGTACAGGAGACCCTATCAATCAGATTGGATTAATGTAAACACCCAATAGTAAATTGTAGAGAGAGATTTGAAGCGTTCTCTCCTCAGTAGCTGTGACAGAGTAAAGTGCTGAAAGCCCTCAGAGTAAATCATTTTTCCTCAAAAGTGAAGACTGAGGACTTGAACAGGTTTGATATGCCCATCACTGAAAGTAGAAGAACTCACAGCCAAAGAATAAGAAGTAAAAGCAGTGGCACTGTCATCTGAGGAGTAAGAAATAAAAGCTGAATTGTCAGGTTAAGAAGTCAGAGATGAACATGGTGGTTATGTTTTGAAACGAGAGCAGGTCAGACTTTAGTTAACATGAAAGCAGTTGAAGTGTCGGTGGACAGATCAGTGTGTGCAGCGTTTAGAATGAGGTGTAGTTGTCAGTTCAACAACCTGGAGTGAACGAGTGTGCAACGTAAACAGTTCACTCATCTCTGCTTTTAAAAAAATCCTCCTCCATCATTCTCTTGTTTTTCTTAGTCAGGTTCTGTCAGTGGAATAGCTGCTATTCATGGAGCACAGTGTAACCTGAGGCAGGACAGAGGGATGGTGTGGAATTTCACTGGAAAGGGTGTGTGTCTGCAGGTGTGTGTGTGTGTGTGTGTGTGGAAGTGATTGCTAGATAGTGTATGTGTGTTGTGTTGTTGGGCATGTGTGTCTCTACTGGAAACGTGGTTGGACTGTTACGGACCCCTCCTGGCAAGGGAGAGCTAATATCCCAGTGCTTTGGTTTCTCTTCCCACTCAGAGCTTATTGCATGTTATTATAGTCTGTCATGTTGTCATCAGCTCCACACTGCAGGGCCCTGTCCTCTCCGCTCCCCCTCTCGTGTTCCCACGTCACTAAAGCCAGGTGAGAGATCCGATCCAGTAGCTGGGTCACAGCTGAACACTACCACAAACACATGCACACGTCATGCTTTCCAGATTAGAAACAAATTGAAATATGTCTCCAAAATGATTGGACGCTATCTTTGCAGCTGAGAGCGGCAGGATCTGGGGTCACTGCAGGAGAGACTTGCTCAGTGACTTATCAGCAGGATGGTTGTTTGCTAACAGACGGAGTCAAAACCTGATCCGTCTGACCCTGAGCTTCTATCAGTCCTTCTGTCTGTCCTCTAGACCATTGTGTTTTCAGACATGTACTGTCAATGAGAATGAATTATCTTATTTTCTCAGTTTACCCGTTGTTGATTCTTGGAAATAAGCCAAGGGGATGAGACAATTTCAAAATGTGAGTCTGCTTATACTCAGAATATCCTTGAATTGTTTTCATGACCTCAGTGAGATAGTTTATGTTTTTTCTCTTGTCAAGGTGCTGTCACATGTTTGAAAAAGATTCTGGAGTGCTGTGCATGTCTGACAGCAACTTTAAGTTAAGAGCTTGATTTGTGCAACTTATTTAAAAATAATCAAGAGGCAAAAAAAAATAAAAGGCTAAATGGGTTCTTGATGGGGATATTTTTGCAGTGGGTGTTTCTCCCATCTTTCACTTCTCATCTTTTCATCCTAACTGTGCTGTCAACTGCTTTAAATCCTTCCCACTTCTAGCTCTCTCCCTCTAAAAGGTTCTATCAAAATCAAACCCATCACGCTCCAACACACACGCACACACTAACACACACACACACACACACACACACACACACACACACACAAACACACACACAAACACACACACACACACATACACACACACACACACACACACACACACACACACACACTCCCACACTGGACTAAGAGACTGAATCACCGGTGGCCGTCACTGTGACGTCAGTTAAGCTGAGGAGAGTTGGGTGAACTGCACACACACAAATAAACAACCACACTCTTGTACACTATAGAGCTCAACTTACACACTCTCACATGCACCCCCCTCCCCCGATCAGCCCTAAGCCATCATTGAGCATCTGTATACCTAGACAGAAAACACACAACCGATGCAACACTGGCACAACTTCTCAAAATGGAATGAACTTCCTATTTTTCCATCAACAGTGGAGGGTTCTTCCCTGTTCTTTCTGCTGTTTTACTTCTTGTTTTCAAAAGTCATTCAGTCGGACCAGCCTCCACAGACGTCATACTGGCTAATGTTTGCTCTGTCTTCCTCTATATGTTCACTTAATGGGCTTGTTAAGTTTTGTGGCGTAGTCAGTGGACTGCATAGCTGACATAGCTGTGAACTGACAGATGAGTCTTCAGGGGTACGGGAGGAGGGAGCAGATCTAAATATGATGTTACTTGAGCTGAGTGCTAGATGTGAACCTATTGAATAAATTGTAACTGTCTTGTTGACTGATCTAGTGTGTCATCAGGTTTGTGTGTTAGGTCCCACTTAATCTCAACGGACCACTTTCAAGCTGGCGATTTCCTAAATCTGGTTGAAATGTTTAATGTAAAGACACAAGATCTGTCGAAAAATACAAAAATTGTGTCCGATCAAATTCACCTGATTTCTTCCTTTGGTCCTGTCAGAATTACTGTGGCCACTAGAGGTCAGCCCTGCTGGTACATCGACATGTTAAACAGATTTTAGTAGGGTTGGGTATTGTTTTGGCTTTTTCTGATACTGGTGCGGAATCATTACTTTTGAAACTGTTCCGATGCCTCAACTGATACTTTTTTAATTGTAAACAGTGGCGGCTGGTGAAAATTTTTTTGGGGGGGGCGCACTTGGGCGGCGCGGTTTAAATAGCCCACCGCAATGAGAGAAAAAAAACTCCGGGGTGCTCCGGTCCTGTGCTCCGATCCGGACGTCCCCGGGGACGTGCTCCTCCGGGACCGTCCCCGGGGACGTCCCGGTCCCCGGGGAGGTGCTCCGGTGCTCCGGGAGGTGCTCCGGTCCCGGTCCCGGTCCCCGGACCGAGACCGGGTCGGAGACCGGGTCGGAGACCGGGTCGTCCCCGGGGAGGAGGGAGGTGCACCTGGAGAGGTGCTCCGGTGCTCCGGGAGGTGCTCCGGTCGCCGGGACGTCCCCGGGGACGGTCACGGTCCCCGGGGAGGTGCTCCGGTGCTCCGGGAGGTGCTCCGGTCCCGGTCCCGGAGGAGCACGTCCCCATGCACGTTAACATGTGGTTAAAAATTTCAGCTGATTATTACTGATCGATAAAACTACACACACGACACAGTAAACAACAATGATTCTATCTGTCCACTGTCTGTCCTCTACCTGTCTCACTCATTGCTCCGGGATCGGAGCTGCACCTCCGTGCAGATTAAAAGTATCTGCTAACTATGCAGCTCCTGTAGATCAGTGATAAGGTCTCTGATTGGACAGTCCTGTCAGCATGATGTATAAGAAACCCTTTCATTGGCTGTAGGCGCAAGTGAAGTGCGCCCATGGCTCGAACTGTCATCCGCCATTGAGAAGCTGTCCTTGCTCAAATGTTCCTGCCCCTTTTGTTGGCTTCCATAGACTTCCACTTGCCCGGCGCCCACAGGGAGGAGTGGCTTCTCTCTCAGTGATAATGAATGGCAAATATATTACCAAATATAATATATTAAGGGGTTTTTGACAGGGGCTTACGGTCTCCGGCACACATTTAACGCTTTAAAAACAGTACATTTCTTATTAAATTATTTGATATATAATGTTTTTGGACATGTCATTTTTTTTTTTTTTTTTTCTTTTTTCATCTCAAAATTGTAGGATGGGCGGCGCCCCAGCGCCCTGTATGACGAACCGCCACTGATTGTAAAGGCAAATTGGTAACAATAGACCAGCTCCAGACTTGGCGTCATACAAGCAGTGAAAGAAGATGCATCCGTCTTTCATTAAGTTTGTCCCTTTACTCTTGGTTTCCCGCTCTCTGCTTTGGCTCAGACATGCACGTTATGCTCCTTAACGATATGCATTCCAAAATGCCTAAACTTCTACCATTTATATATTTTGCTGTTGAACTCACTAACTGTAGTTTGTGTTGCCACCAGATTTTAGTGTAATGGTAGCTAGACAAGTGATGTTCTATGCTGCCTGTAAGCAGGGCAACTATTTCAGTACAGAACTCAGGCACTGAGATGAGGCACAGATATCTTCATTATGATTTGGTCTGTTGGTACAGGCCGTTTAGGACCCTTTGCACGATTGGATTTCGATACCCAACCAAACCAAGGATTTAGTCAAGATTAACTTTTTTTAATTGTGAAAACAAACTTTGCACACACGTCACTCTGCACAGTAAAGCTCAAACACTGGAGAGAAAGAGCTAAATACAGTACATTTTCAAGTCAAGGGAAAGGCCTGAGCTGCTGAAGAAATTGTAAGGAAACTCACCCTATTTCCATGTAATTGTTAATCCTTTGTAAAAGTAGGTCTGATTTTGTTAAAGACAGAGACACGTCTGTGGCAGAGTTAGAGAGTTCATGAGTGGGAAGCATCTAAATGGAAGGAATAGAACTCCATCATCATACAACTGGAATCCTGTCTATTCCTCATCATCATTATCATGCTTCTCCTAGCTGATATGCAGATAGATGTATTATGTATACATTTGTAATCTTGTACACACATACACACACACACACACACACACACACACACACACACACAAACACACAAATAAGATACAAGAAAAACAGCATAGGATGCCTCTTCGGGGCGTCAATTAAAAATGTATGTAATGCTCTGGTGAGCTGTTGGATGTATCCGATGAATATTTGATAAATAGTCTGAGTTTCATTTTAACATGGGCACCATTATGCTGCCCCAGGTTTATGGAACAGGAAGCCACTCTCCACTATTTCCTGTATTTCCTGTCTGATAACACAGACTTGTGGGAGACGGGAGGAAACCGCACCAGTAGAAACAGGGATGAGGAAAGGGGAAGGTGGGGCGTCACTTTCACTGCTCGTGAAAAAAAAGAAAATTGGGGGAGACGCTGTTATACGGATACATTCAGAAAATAATATATTTACCACCATTGTTGAGTTATTCTGGATGAGGCAGAGACCAAATGGGAGCTGCCACGCAACTGCCTAATCAAATCAAAGCAGATAAGAGGCTGGGAGAGAGTTTATGTATGAATGTATGAGAGAGGATAACAGGAGAGACAGGACGCGGGATGATAGACAGTTTGAGAAAGCAGAGCCACAAAGTAAAACATATAAAGATAGCTCTGCAACGACTGTCACAAGATCCAAGGACTTGTTTTGTCTTTGTGAGAATCAGAGAGAAGAGGAGGAGGGAGCCAGGAGCTGCTTGTGTGTGTGAAAGACAGGGATGAGGTGTGCGATGCTGGTGTGTATATTTGTGTGTATCTGTGTGTGTGAGAGACAGAGGGTGGAGGGACTCCAGGGAGAAAGAGCCTCGACTCAGCCTCCAAAAATCCCTTTCATGTGTGATTGGGGCTGTGCCTCCGTCTCCTCGTTATCTCCGTGCACAGGCCGGGTATCGCTCGCTCTGCTCCGGCTGACGCTGTAACCCACCCCAAGTGTCTGCAACACAACTTTGGACTGCTTCCCTCATGCATTCCAAAACTAATCTGAAAAAAGAGACATTTTGAGCTTTACTGGGCTCCAGATTATATTTTAAACCTCTTATTAACAATGTGTTTTCACTGTTGTTAGAAATTTCACGAATCAGGTAAAGTATGTTGCATCCCATCATAGGGGGGAGGGGTACAACACTAAAAAGTAACTGACTACCACTAACCGAAATTAATAATAATTATTTTGATAATAACTGAAATTTTTAAAGCAGCTTTCAAGGGATCCACTTTACATGTTTAAGGGGCAAATACATATTTTAGGGGAGAAACATGATGACAAGGGGGACAGAAGTAGGAGTGATTTTTGACAGATTGTATTATGTCAGTTTATATGTAGTTTTCAGATAAGATTTTAAGAATTTTTTGAATGTTCAGACGGATGTGGCATTGCAAATCCTGTTGGCAGTTCATTCCAGCAGGTGGGGGCCACCAGATTAAAAACCTCTGTCCCCAAAAGTCATCAATGTGGTGTTGGGGATGATGAGCAGACTGCAGGCGAAGGATCGCAGATTCCTGGACAGGGTGGACGGTTGCAGTGGGTCAGGTAGGTACTGCTGAGCAAGGCCATGGAGCGATCTGTGAGTGAGGAGAAGAAGTTTGTAGGTGATTGGAGATTTAACTACAGAAAACCTTTAAAACAACCACAATGATGGGATTCATTAACACAACAAGACACAAAATCAACACAAGACATTGTAAAGAAACAAAAAATTGCACTCTGAAGCGCAGCAAAACCAGCATTCCCCTCGCTGGAAGCCTCTACCTCTGAGCCTGACACAGGAGCTTTATGCCTTGTCCGAGATAATGCAGAAATTTTGCTAAATATCTTTGGATTTCACGAACTCTGGTTTCTGTGTGTCCGTGTAAAGATATAAAATGGAGCATTTGGGAAACAATGATGTCACAGATGATATCTGCCAAATAACTATGAGCAAAGATATAACTAAGGTAAGCTGCTATTTTGAAGTTACTATGTTTAAAAAAAAAATCGTGACAGGTGTCTGGGTCCAGGCTCTGGTATTTTCAAGATGCCGCAGCTGTGTCCCTTTCTATAATTTCTCAGATGGTAGAATGGATTAAATACGAGTTGAAACAAAGTTGGTCCTTTGCAGATGTCTGCCAACATTAGCTGGCTACAGTTAGCCGGGCTGCACAGGATTGTAAAGAACTGTGTGAAGACTACATGAAGTTGATCAAATGAGTTGAGTCAGGAGAGACAGGAAGGGAACAGGGACAAAGAACATGGACACATACAGCTGTAACTATTTCCGGTCAGATTTTCTATTATATTAAAAGGAAACGTCTAACCTTAAAGTGAGTTTAACATGTTAATATCCTGATGACTGGGTATGTGAGAGTCTGTGTCTACAATCATAAAGATCTGACCGTCACACCTGAACCCATGATGTCATCGGGTGGCTGAAATCCATCCTCTGCCTGAACCAGTGACGTCTGTGAGATAATACACATCTGTAGAGGTCCCATGGCTTCAACGTCATGTTATAGACTAATGAACGCTGTGTATTCTTTTACAGCGTCGTTATGCTCCTGAGATACTCCCTCAAAATGACTGTTATTTCACCATAAGGCTCACAGCTGTGAAACAAATAACATGGACATTAACATCAGTAAAATCACCTCAACTGCAGTTCTTCCCTTTTAATGAGAGACTGGTGGAAATGTAAAACTCAGACCTGTGTTGTACAGTATCAGAGTGTGAGCGCTTGGATTCAGTTTAACAGGGGTGGTCATTGGAGATGTGGTAGTGTTTGTTAGTTCTGGGTTTATCTATGACGCATGCATGCTTGTTTGTGTCAAATGTTACATAACCTAGGTCCAGCAGTGGCAAGTTTACATTCATTGATCAACTACGGTTACATGATCAAATGTTAGCCTGACTATATAAATTGTTTCATCATGTTGAGAAGGCATTTAGCTTAGTAATATTACAGGGTACCATGGTTGTAATAGGTCTTGTATTACACTACCCGCCCACTCTCAATGGCTCTGGTTCTGGAAGTAAGTTTCTCAATCATTTTCTCCATTGATGTTTTGAGAAAATCTTTGAAGCAGGCCGATGAGCTAGGAGAAGAATTGGGACCATAAAACATTTGATCCGGAACAAAAAAATATATTGTATAATGGAAAAAAGGTTAAGGTACAAGACTTGATAATTATAAAAGTGACGGAACCATGCATCTCGTAAACCATTGTGACTGATCCCTTTCCAAGATCTTCCACAGCTTCTTCAATTTGACTTCCTGCTGTAGTGACTCTTTTCCTCACCTCAGCATGTTAGAAAAATAAATCATGGTCGCTTTGTGGAAAATGTTATGTAACACTGAAAGATGTGATCATAGCCAACATCATTTTTGTAAACATTTCCATGGTAGCAGTGAGATGCACCCAGGAGAGAGGTCACTTTTACTCCTTGAAATCACAAATAAAACCAGATTTTTTTTACAGGAGCTTATATCATTTTTACAATCTTGTAGCTTGTGGTGAGTCTACATTGGATGGATAAAACATTTTGGCTGATAATCTAAATCTCTGTTCAGAGAACAAATGGGATTTTTTCACTACCAGATCCATAATGTTGAGCTCTATTGATGTGGCAGTAAGCTGCCCATAGATGCAATAAACTGTACTGTAAAGCTCTTTTAGTGGTCATCAATACTAGAAAAGCTCTATATAAATACAGACCATTCAAATGATGACAGCAAATGTTATATAATGCAGTGAGGAACGTTGCTGCTTCTTTCTCCCTTTTTTTTCATCTGTTAGTCTGCCTTTTCACAAATAAACGATAAAATGACAAACAATATACAAAAAAAAGAATAGTGAATGATTATGGAAAAAGTCTTAAAACATCAAGGTCAACAGAACAAATTTGACCAAATAATGTCTTTCCTATTGGTGATTCATACATGTCAGGACATCATTTCTACACCCAGAGTAGTCATGGGAGAAAATGGCGCACAGTTTATATTTTTATTTGAGAAATATTAATAATTCTGACATCTGTTCAATAACTGTCTAAAAACATCTTTTTCAAAAGGTGAATTTTTTCTTTCAACAATATTCTTAATGTTACTCAACATAGAAAAATGACGCACTCCTGGAAAATAAAAGGTTTATATTATGACCACCAGCTTCTTCTTGCTTATCTCATTTCGTCCCTCAGTTTGACATGGCGGTAAAGCTCTAAATACTAAAATACCCAGGAATAAATAGCATTTAATGACTTTTCAGTCACAGGAAGAATGTGAGTGACCATTTCTGTCCATGGTGTGTCCATTACTTTAAGATCTGTCCAAATCAACAAATCCGCCCTTTGCCACATATCTCCCGGTGCAGTCCTCTAAGCTTAAAGAGATTAGTTCATAGATGCCACTTTTGCCAACTTTCTGAACCATTCTTGGAAAGACAGCTCCCCTGGGCTCCTCCAGTTTCTCATTATAATTTGATTTCTCACCATTATAATGGTCTGCACAAAGTCCCTTGAAGTTTAATATGTCCACAGGCTTGTACCTTTGGCTTTTTTTTCAAAAACAAATTCTACAAATGAGGGCTGCACTGATGATTCCACCAGGAGACTTCCAGGCCCATCCAAGCTGTAGAGGTGCTCCAGCTGTGATGGTGTAACATCATCTACGGGAGAAATTATAGATTTTTACTTCTGGAAGAAGGAGATCCCATTTCACATCTCCAATAAGCTGCACTGTGTTGGTCTGTCTGGCTCTGCTCCCTGAATTGAGCTGTAACACTGTCTGTCAAAGTTGAAATTGGAAGTGAAATTTAGCTGTTTTAGCGTAGTAATGAGTTGTATGTTCTGTTCTATTCTCTTGTCCTAAACTTCTGGAGCTTCTTCAGAGTTATTCCTTGTCATTAGTGAGTCCTCCTCAAACAGTGCTACAATATACTGTCAATTTGTATTGTTTGTGTGCTGGTCATTGTGTGCAGAGCTTTTTATAAACAGTCTGTGGTGCAGAGTGAAGTTAGATAAACCTCATCCTTCCTAGTTTATCTGCAATGAAGATTTTATAGTCAATGTTCTCCATAAGATGACACAGAATTTGCTCTATTACTTTTTTATAAATACAAGTTTGAATGATTTACTGAGCTGTTGTTATTTTTCATACACTACATACAACATGCAACATGGGATCTAGAGCCTTCAGCCGCTCTGCTCCCCGCCTCCTGAACTACCTCCCACCAGACATTATTGTTATTATTATTATGTTCGCTATTTCAGAGGTAAGTTAAGCCCTTTTCAAAATAAAAGTTCTATATTTCAGCTTGATATAGAGCACAACATGTAAAGCACATAAAAGACTAATTCCTTGAGAGGAAGGGATTCTATGAATGTTGTCGTCATGATAGAGATCAGCTACTGTGACGCCCGCGAATGTCTGTGTTTCAGTCCGATAAAAATGAAATACTGATAATAAATAAATAATGATCTGCCTGCAATTTTTGACCCGCAGTTTGACCCAGTTACCAACCACTGCTGTATAGTTTATCAGATAACATAGGAGAAGATTTGTTCAGCTCAGTCCACACACTGACGGCTGCACTGACAGAGCACTGGTCGGCTGTTTATTTTATTTGTATCAATATGAAATGTATCATGTGTTGAAATTGCACCAAAGTCAGCACTGCACTCTCTCTGTATTCATAATAAGTGTGAAGGTGATGAGATTGAACGTTCCATGAAACAGACAGACGACTGTTTGTGAAATTAATAGGTGGGTTCCCTGTGACACGGAAAATAAAAGCAAACATCCTGCTTTAATTAATTTTTTCACAAGTGATATTGTGGCGTCATCAAAAGTTTCAGCTTTTTTGTGTTGGTTCGTATGAGATAGAATAGTCAACAGAATGGTCAACATGCTGCAGCGGACATATGTTGATTACATAACCGTTATATGGGTCAAGCTTAAAATACACAGATCCTACATTTCCCACAAAGCAGCCCATTTGCATGTTTTTTTTCAGGCTATGCTTTTTTGCAGCTTACTGCTGAAAATGTTTTGTTTTTAATTCCATCTGCAGTGTAAATGTGTATTTGAAAGTTTTCATCGGCTGTTACAGAAAATGGCAAACTCTCTGAGGAAAACGTCATCACTGCAGCTGACTAGCCTGCAGCTACAGAGGTATTAATCGTTATTGGGCGGATTTATTCATCAGTGCGGACAGTGATTTGTACGGCTTTAGCAACAGTCATGCATCTGTATAATCCTGTTAATTGCTTTCAGTCTTTCCAACTCTGTGCTTTGTCTCTCTGTCTCTTTCTCTCTGTTCTCTCCATCTTTCTCCCTCACTCTGCATCTTGCTTTTCTGTAACAATGAAATTTCGGTGGCTTACATAAGCACATGCATGGAGGGAGAAAAGCTGAGCCTTTTTCAAAGTGCAATGGCTGTACCAGAAATTCAACCCCCCCCCCCCCCCCAACAAAAAAAAAGACAACAAATAAAACAACTGATGAAAAGAAGATGCTTTGGAGCATGTGTTTCGAGTGTTGAAAGGCCAAGTTTGGATAAACCAAATCAAAACATTACCCAAAACAGTCATAAATAAGCATGCACAGCGTTAACAAAAAACTAAAAGGTGTCAGAACATGAGAAGTAAAACCTAGGAGCCACTGACTGAAGTCACAATAAAAATATGTATATATTTTCAAATTCACCACAGAGTCACCAGCCCCTCCCCCAACACAAACACATCCACTGCACTGTACTGTACACCAACTCAGACACTAAAGGCTGCCAAATGTCAACTGAGATCTGGGGCAGTTTCCTCGCAGGCATGGCACAGACGCCCGTATGCAGCCAGATGAGGTCCTGTATCTAGCCGAGCATGTGGTTACCACGGTGACCCTGGTCTCTCTCCCTAGCCACCAATGGGAATGCTGGAAAGCTGCAGAGGGGGGATTGTCTGGGAGGCATTTAGAGGAATGTCATGTGGCATTACCCCCCAAACTGTGTGTGTGTGTGCGTGTGTGTTCGCTTGTGTCTGTGTGTGCATGTGTGTGCATGCACATGTGTCAGTATTGGACGTTTAAATGGTTTTAAAGGGCTTTGGAGGCTGTCTGGATGCTCTGGTGTGGTAATAAAACACACACAAAGAGACCAGGCTGTTTAATGTGTGTTTATAGGCAGTTTTTTATCTGTGTCTGATTTAGGTTTAGTAGCCATTAAGAGCAGCGCACAGCGCCGAGGGGCTTTATTACCCTGATGATTACACAGGCTCATTGACTCTTTTTTTTAGTGTTAGGTGCTATTTAAATGGACACATGTGACCCTGACCACATATTCTGTGTTTTCTGCATTTCCTGATGACTCTTGCTTGCAGTTGCAGGCACCAAAACAAAAATATAAACATTAAATCATGGAGTATTAAAAACTGTCCCTACAAAATGATTTTGGGAAATTGGTAATTAAAGTGCAATTGTATATATGTTTGTCTACAAGAGAAAACTTTGAGTCCTCTCTTCAGTAATCATATTATTTTAAAGCTATTCCAGTCAGGAGGCATAAAGCTTAAGGCTCTTATATACTTCTACGTATCCGTTTCTCGGAGAGGGCTCAGCGGGAGACGAAGAGTCTTTTTGATTTTTACTTCTCCGACCACTGTACGTCGAATAAAATTCACCGCCAAACCCATATGTGGCGCAACGGAAGACGAGCTCAGAGAAGCCTACCCCAATTATCGGAAGAAGAAGTCCACTTGTGTTTATATTTCATATGTCATAGCCTGCCTCCCACACACTGAACCATGGCAACTAACAGAACTAAATAAAGTGACACCCAGCGGGTCAAGATGCTGATGTTATCGTTTCTTAGCGCAGCGGTTCCCCGGTCTTGTTTCCGAACTGTGTTGCTGATTCCACAGCTTGAATCTGCTTGAGGCTACACAGAGCTAGCTAGCTCCCCTCCCAGCTAGCTTCAACCTCAGCTTCCACACACAGTCAGCAGGGACTCCCGACACTAACTACTACCCAGTGTTTGCTTCTAACCTGACGGTATTATAGAAACAGTGTCATGATAGAAGTGGAATTAAAGTCGTGACGGCGGGGTTATGCACTGTTACCACCGCAGTTAGCATGGTTGCTAGCCCGCTAGCGCCGTTTTGAAAGCTCGTTCTAACCGTCTGTGACCGTGCACACATGCCGTCAGTGCTCGAACGAGCCACCGTCAGCCGGACAACTCCGCTGGCTTAACACACACGTCACATTAATCGTAGAATCGTAGTTCTGTATGTGTTTATTGTGAATCAGGAAGTTACAGGTCCGGAAATGACGTCGAACAGAAATGACGTCGTACGGAAATGATGTAGTTCGCGGACCAATCACAGCCAAGAGCTGTCCGCGGGCTCTCCGACACAACACGGAGAAGTTAAGGCCGATTTATACTAGGCTTTTTACGCACGCACGCACGCGAGAGACGCAACACGCCCCTCGCGTACTCCTGCGGCTTGCGTGCGTCAGCCAATTTTTTTGACTATACGACAAAGCGACGCGAGCCTCACGCAGCCCGCAAGGCTTGTGATTGGTCTGCTTACTACATCCCGTCCGGAGTCTAGTTTCCGGTTTCAATCCCGGAAACTGCGGAAACCACGGAAGATTTAGAAGAACGAATATGGACCAAATAGAAGAGCACTTGGCAGAAAAGATCCGAAACCATGTCCACTAGTATAACCCGTCACTGACCGGCGGATTTGTCCGCCAGAAAAAGGCTCTGAGGAGCCGCCGTGGCGATGTAAATTAACGTGTGCCACACACGAAGAAGAGCCGACTTCAACAAAAAACACTACTCCGCCTAGTGGTCTGGCGGTGAATTGCGTTGCAACACCCGCAACTGTGAGGGAACTATAAACCAAAACGAGTCCGTAGAAGCTGCGTGCGTGCGTGCGTAAAAACCGACTATAATTCGGCCTTTAGAAAAATCAGACGTGTACGAAAAGCTGTCCGAAGCACTCGGAGAGGGCGTTTCACGACGGATAGGGCGGTCATATCTATCCGTTTTACAAAATACGCTCAAGCATAAATTGGCCTTTAGTTTAGAAGAAAGGAAAGAGGATGAGGGAAAGATTATAGCTGGCTCACCGACATTCAAAAATAAATGCTTACCATTACCTGTAATCTGCACTTAAAGAGATAGATCAGCAAAAAGAGATCACTTTGGCTGAAACACTGTTGACCCCTGTTACGCCTGTGTTTTTTTGTCTCAAACACTTCACCCACCCCTCCATTGGCATAGTGGTGAGTAGATACTGGGTGAATTTAGATGTTTCTGTGAACTATCTCTTGAAGTTGTTTTCAGACATGAACTTGGAGCATGTCCTCAGAATCAAGTTCGGACTTTCTCCAGAGTTTGTCACACATGAAAAAACGGCCCCTTCGTATAATGTGCAGAAATGATCCTGAGATCAGTGCATGTCTGAAAGCAGCTCATGTAAGTTTTGCTGAGCAACAGTGACTTCTGAAGCCATAAGTGTTAACTATTCCTGTTGAGTCTGAGCAGTCAGGAGGTTTTAAAACTATCACTCCTTGACTGTGTCCCACTCTGAAACAAGGCTGGATGTTGCAGCTTCCCTAATGATCCCCAGCATCCTGTAACAGAAGTCTGTTTGTGTATAATCACCTAAAATTGAGAATCATTGTTTTTTATAACCTTGCAATGAGCCCTATATATATTTTCTAACTAGGACGAAGACTGAAAACAGTGTGAAACAGCTGATTCTGTCCATTTGTAATAAAATCCAACGTATATTATTTCCAAAACTTAATTGTATTAAACCAGTATTTATTGTAGATACCATAGCACATGTCAGTGGTCAGAGGTGTTGGAGCCACATCAGTCTAGTGTAATATCTGTGTTCCATTCTGTTGACCTCTGACTGTGTCAGACAATTGTCCATTATACACATATCAGATCTCATAGTGGATCATCAAAGAAAAGAAAAGAAAGTGCTCTGGTGGTTGGGATGCATAAATGACAGGGTTTGTCCTGTTATCGCATCTCCAATGACGTAGAGTATATCCAAAACATTCTGGCAGGTTCTTAAAAGGTGAGGTCTGAAGCTTCAGGTTCTGAACTGTGAATATCCCATGGTGAAAAGCAGTAAATGGATCAGACAAAGAATTTGTGAAACATATACTAAATACACTTCATGAAAGTAGTATAAATGTATGTATATATCTGTGTGTTGCACTTACGAAAGACACCATAAAGTTAAACTCTTGTGACATAAGGAGCAAAAAAACAACATCAAATAATGATTCTGTCTCAAACGTTGAGTTTTAACTATAATGCACTTCCCTCATCTCATTAAGTCACATGAAGTAATGAGAGCAAATTTAATTGAAATATTCTTGAATCAAATATGATGAAAGTAATTTACATAACCACTTGTTTTCTACAAACAAGTCAAACAGAAAACTAATTACAGATTGAATCTGTATCCACGCTGTATCCACGCTGCCCTAAAATTAGAATTGAAAGTGCACAAGATAGCAAATCCTATTTTATAAAAGTGTGTCAGCTGTAAATCACTGTGGGTTTAATTAAAACTTGCACACTGCTGTGTCAGTGTGTTACAATGTGGGAGTGGTTGGTGCTTGACCCTTGGTGACGCTGATGTGGAGGGAGAAAACGTACAAAGTAAAAAGAGGAAATGTTGGAAGGAAAAGGGGCAGGAAATTAGGGAATCGAGAAAAGGAAGAGACAAAGGTGTGAAAATAAAGGAAGGGGGAGAGACGATGGGGAGGAAGGGGGAGACAGCACAGTGGTTGTAGTAAATCTCTCTCTGGCAGACGAGCAAGGAGAGGGTTGTGTCCAGATTTATGACTGCCTGCTGGGGTAATAAGAGAATGGATTGGATCCTCTTCAATTGCCCCCTTCACTGCGTTGCATCGCCTGCAACCAATATCAGAGGAAACTCAGTGCTGCTATATGATGATCTATACACTCTGTGATCTGCTACATTAAGCATGTTTAATCCAGCATGATTCAAATTCTTGTTATATGTAGGTCAGTGGCTCCTCTCTGCAGACAGGGTTGTGCCAACTGTATCAAGTAATTGTCTGCCGCCATGGATGTAGTCAAAAAAACTGAGCTGGCTCTTTGGTGTTTAGAGAGAGAGAGTCAGGCAGAAAGACAGATTTTGAGTATTCGTACGTGCAGAGAAGCACCTTGTGAGATGCAGAAAAAACCTAATGAGCTATCTCGACAGCATAATGGCTGCATAGATAATAAGCCCCTTCCTCTTCCCTTCTTCCTGTTGATACCAGACTGTTTCTCTTCTTCACATTGTACTGAATGGGCTGAACCAAAGCTAGGGATGATGTTGTCTGGATTACCACCCTGCCTCACATTACTCAAGGGAAAGTAGTGATTAAAAATGTAGATATCGGTGCCTACAGCAGCGTTGTGTTACTTCTCTAGAATATTTCACAGTTGTGGAAGGTAATTATGTTCAAGCAGTGTACGCAAAAATCTTAACATGCTTAATTTTGATGCTGCCTCACTGTATCTGTAGCTAAATATGCACCTTACTGAATCAGGAATTGTTCATGGATGTTGGACATATAATTGGTCCCTCCGCGTAGATTGTGGCCGCTTTATGGCCCCTGATTAAAAAATATCCTTTTTATATATGAAAGGTTATGGTATCTCTGAAGTTATAACAGTGACAGACATCGTGTGGGAAACTTGTCCGGACCAAGGTTCCTTGCAAAGTGTCCAACAGTTGTTTAGATACTTCAGTTTGGACCAAAGTGGTCAACTGGCCGAGAGATTTCTTTAACAAGTCTAAAAGCTCCACCAGACATTTTCAGGGCATCAGGAAATTAAATACTTAAATGGTTTTGCCTTGAGTATTTGCACTTTTTCTACCACTACAGGTTGATGTCATCATATTTTGAGATCATACAACTTGCTGCAGCTTATCTTTGTCAAGCATGTGTTTCTGTTCAGGCATCAGGACTCAATGTCACACAATTATCAGTCATGAACTGCCTTCCATCCTATTTCTAACCTGTTTCCATGACTCTGTAGCTGAATGTGCTGAAGGTAAAATGTTATTGTAGATGGTATTGCATCTAATGAATGGGGACACACGCTTCTACTTGGGCCCCTTAGTGCCTAATTCTCCACATATTTAACACATTATAGAATGATGTAAGGTATGTCCCTGGTGTATTACGTCAGCCAGACCCCAAGAAAAAGATTTGACAGTTTGTAATTATGGTTGAGCTCTTGATGGGGGAGAACAAAGCCCCACAGTGACAGAGAACCCCCGGGGCAGCTGACTTCACCTGGACTTCAATGATGGTGTCTGGTGGTCAAAAGTTTCTCCTAAAGGGAAATACCAGTGTAACAATGTAAATGGTTTCAACAGACTAAACCACTGCTGGTGATGAAACTGATACAAGCAGTCTCCTCTGTCTCCTTAATAAATATATAACATCCTACTGGCTACACATTCTGTGGTAAACTGAATGAACATTTATCTACTAATCTAACTTCTCATTCCACAAACATCAACAAAATAAACTGTAGCAGATGAACAAACGTGTTGTGTCGATGAGAAGTGTCAAGTGTCTGTCAATGGAACCCATACCTTGGGAACGGTCCATCTAATCAGCTTCATGCTTAGCATGAATATTGTTAAAGGACAGGAAGTGCAGAGTCGAATCTAGTGCAATTTGGACATGATATAAATTCAACAAAAATAAAAAATGGAATAAACATATGAGTATATGACCAATAATCTGTAGCAGTCAGTGAGGGCGCGGCAGTTCATCTTCAGTCTGTGGACTGAGTTGAACATCTTTTCTACGTCTTTTAATAAATTACAGCAATTGTTGACAGCTGGGTAAAAAACGTGGGTCATTTTATTAATTTGATCATTTTTATTTCACCATTACAGACTGAGATGAAGACACAGCCCCACGACAGGAGCAGATCTCTGTCATGGCAACAACATTCACAGAATCCCTTCTTGTTGAACACCCTTCTTTTGTTGCTGCAATGCTTTATATTTTGCGGAATTACTTAGCTGTTATTCTGAAAAGGTGTGAACTTGGTTCTGAAGATTGTGTCATTTGCAGACCTCTGAGATAGCCAACATGTTATAACGCGAGACAAGTAAATCGTTTAAACTTAGAAAACACACATGAACAATAATGAGGCAAATCCAGTTTCATTTTATGAAAAAAACTGAATTTAAAATTTTCATAGCAGATAAACCAGATAGGATGAACACAACGTTTTGTAGCTTCACTCTGAACCATGGCCTGTTTATAAAAAGCTCTGCACAAGAACAATATAAAGTGACATTGTAATGCCAAGGAATAGTTCTGTAGAAGCTCCAGAGCTTTAACACAGGACAAGAGTACAGGCAGGTTTATAACAGACACTGCACTAGTAAAGAATAATTCATCATGTTGCAAAGAAAATAAAACAGGGTACTCGAGTACATAAATATAACTGATTGGATAAGGTGTTATTGCCAAACATGTTTTTTTTCTCGAGCACGTGTTGACCAGAATCCCCCTGCATGCTGGCTGCTCATACATCATGTCCAGTCTTGTTTTCAGATTCCCACTCTGAAGAACCAATGGTTTGTGACTGTTGACCTTTAGCAGGGCAGTTAACTTAACACAAGGCCTTGACCCCTCACAAAACGATGCCACTATTAGCTACTGTCTGGAGGCCTGGAGGAGAGGGAGATATATTGTTCTGCTTGACACTCCTGCAGTGGGAGGAGAGTGAACAAGAGGTGTGGGAGAAAAAATATACTTATGTTGTTATCTATTATGAGCCTATCAGGGAACAGGACAGTCCAAATGACAGGTAAGTGTAAGGAAATAAGTTTATTTTACCAACTATGCTTTTGATGTGCGTTTGCTTGCTGATCAGATCAGAACAGAAATTCCCACATTTAATTAAACAAGTCAGAGATAAGATGTCTGATTTGAATGTGCCTTCACTTCCTTATGCTTCCCATAACGTATTATTCAAAAGTGCATTTCCATCAAAAGGTTAGGTGTTTTCCTGAAATGAGACAAGTTGAGATCAGGGTGGGGTGACAAGACATAAACGATGCTGAGGTTCTCCTTTCAACATGGCGCCGTTCCCTGAGGGAAGGAAAGAAGAGCAAGATAATTTAACAACTTGTGCATATGTGATTTATAAGGTGGGTTACACAGATATGGAGGGAGGGTCAGGGTTTATGGATGCTTGTCCAAATCTGCTCGGTACATCAGGTTCACTTTTACAAGCTGCTGTTTTACCTGTCTTTCACAATGCTCTGCTGGTTATTGACCTGCAGGTGGCTCAAGGTTAAACTACCCTGCATGGCTGCTTGAGATATCTCAGAACAGGTATGTATTTTTTCTCAGATGGCAGAGTGCATGAGGTCAGATAATCAGGATAATCACACAAGACCTGATCTTCTGTTTTCAAAAATAAATGGAATTTTTGAAGAACATTTAGTCGTAATGATGAATGGGGATTTGTATTTAAATACTACAGTATGAAGTTTACATTGTTGTTGAACTGGAAATATTTTTGCATATGATCAATCTGCCTTTTACACCTTGTGAGCACAACGTCATATTTTTAAATCAATAGCTCGATATGTAGGGAAAGATATTTATATGTATGATGTTAACCATGGGACTGGAACCAGGAGGCATTTAGCTTAGCTTAGCTTAAAGGCTAAAGGCGGGGGGAAACAGCGAGCCTGGCTCATTTCAATTCATAATATATGCTTAACAATAACTTAAGTTCATTAAGATATGCTCTTGAAGACATTAATTCATCACTCTAATATCAGTAGGGGGATAGCTGTGTCTCGATTCAGGGGCTGAATCCTTCGGAAGCTGCGTTTGAAGACCGATATGAAGACAGCAACTGGTTGTCACATTTCGAAGGCTCCTTCAAATGTGACTGAAAAAATGCTTACTATCATCCTCGAGAAATGAAGGCTCCAATGCTTCAGGTCAACAGAACAGTGGTTAAAAAATACTTTTTCAAAATTCCATTAAATCTTTCTTGACGAGCTAATGATGCAGATGACGGAAAGCCTCTGTGGACCAGACAGTCTCATATTGGTTCAGCCCCCACATCCCACGTGACCCGCGGAGACCACCTCCTTTGTGGGCCAGGTAGACACCTGACTTGAGACAAAATTTACGTGTGACGATGCAGGAGAATTCAAAGATGAGATCGCATTCATTCTGATGTAAGAAGCCCACTGGGCACATAACCTGAAAAAGTGTCCACGGGCGTCCTCTTGGTTCAGCATTTTTTTGCAAATTGAGCTCGTACAGTCAGAGCAAGGCTACCAGTTTGTCCTCACATGCAGTCTTCATGCTAAGTCACACTGCAGCTTTAGCTTCATATTTTACAAGTAGACATGAGTATGGTATAGATTTCCTCATCTAAATCTCACGAGAAAGCAAAAAGGTATATTTCTCAAAATAATTTCCGGCAAAGTATTCTATTTAAAGTATAGTGGCTTTATGTTTGCTTGTCTCACCTATTGACTATACTGAATACAATTCATACACTTTGTTTCTTTCCATCAGGTTCACTGGATCCGTTCCTTGCATTGTCTTTTCTCTCTGTGTTCTTCCTCTTGAAGACTTTCAGGGCTTCAGACATTTGTCTCTTTGTGCTGACATTCAAATTGACATGATGGTGTCCACTGTCTGTTGTGAAATGATACACTGGTTGTGATATTACAAGACAACAACATGAGATAAAGTACATACATGAACACATGCCCTCAAGGCTTTCCTGAGGCGACATCCACAGCTGTCAACCCTCCACCTTATGTTATGGCTGACTCCGACTCTCCTAACCTGGTGTGAACAGTGTGAGGTACACAATACCAATGTCTGATTTATCGCTGTTGTCTGTAGTTCATTATTATTAGGGCCCGAGCACTGACAGGTGTATCATGACCAGACAAACAAAAAGGTCTGAGGTGCAATTGGAAAAAGCCTGCTATTATGCATTTAGTGGCAATTTTGGCCATAGTCCACATTTTTACTTTGATGTACCAGGGCTTTCATCAGATCAACTTCAAATTGAGATGAGTGTCATCACAACAAGATGGAGATACAAAGTTATTCACAGATCGATTTTTCGTCACATGGTGTGACCGTGGCGTGGCGTCAAAGTTTGATTACACGCCATTAAAACACGATGTTCTTTAACGCGAACATACATGGACCATGAATCCTTTGATGCTGAGCCGTAAACTAACAACTCCACTCCTGCAGTGTCAGTGTTCATAGATCAAGCACTGACAGGCACTGACAGGTGAGGCCCTATTGAAATTGTAAGGATTATTATTATTATTATTATTATTATTATTATTATTCAGGCAAATTAATTGGCTTTTTGAGGGCTTTACCATGCTCAAATTCTTACCAAAATTTGCAGAAAGTTAGAAAGTGGTGAAAATTTACGTATTCTGAAGGAATTTTCAATTGGCGTCGCATAATGGCTCAACGGTGTATCATGACCAGACAAACAAAAATGTCTGAGTTGCACTTGGAAAAACACAACAGGAAGCCTGCTATTTTGCATTTACTGGCCATTTTGGCCATAGTCCACATTTTTACTTTGATGTACTTGTACCAGGGCTTTCATCAGATCAACTTCAAATTTAGATGAGTGTCATCACAAGAATTGGCTTTTTGAGGGCTTTACCATGCTCAAATTCTTACCAAAATTTGCAGAAAGTTAGAAAGTGGTGAAAATGTACGTATTCTGGAGGAATTTTCAATGGGCGTTGCAAAATGGCTCAACCGTGCCCCCGAGACTCCCGGAACGTGTTCACATTGACCGATCTTCACAAAAATCGATACACAGGTGTATCATGACCAGACAAACAAAAAGGTCTGAGGTGCAATAGGAAAAAGCCTGCTATTATGCATTTAGTGGCCATTTTGGCCATAGTCCACATTTTTACTTTGATGTACCAGGGCTTTCATCAGATCAACTTCAAATTGAGATGAGTGTCATCACAACAAGATGGAGATACAAAGTTATTCACAGATCGATTTTTCGTCACATGGTGTGACCGTGGCGTGGCATCAAAGTTTGATTACACGCCATTAAAACACGATGTTCTTTAACGCGGTCATACATGGACCATGAATCCTTTGATGCTGAGCCGTAAACTAACAACTCCACTCCTGCAGTGTCAGTGTTCATAGATCAAAGGAAACTTTATGTCTTGCAAAGCTCCCATCTCTTTCTCTCTCAGAACTGATTATTAGGGCGTGAGCACTGACTGGCATTGACAGGTGAGGCCCTATTGAAATTGTCAGGATTATTAGGGCCCGAGCACCTCCGGTGGGAGGCCCTATTGAAATTGAAATGATTATTATTATTATTATTAGGGCCTGAGCACCTCCGGTGGGAGGCCCTATTGAAATTGAAGGCATTTTTCTTCTTCTTATTATTATTATTTCCCTTTTCTGGCTTTTTAAGGGCCTAGAAATAGTTAAAAAGTTTTGAAACTTTGCAGGAAGTACAAATATCCAAAAAAGTAATTGGATTCTGGAGTAATTTGAAATAGGCGTGGCAAAATAGCTCAACAGCGCCACCTACGGAAAGCCCACTCAGTTAGCTTTCACCGATCCTCACGAAAATAAAGACAGTTGTGTATCATGACCAGACGCACAAAAAAGTCTCTCAGTGCATTATGAAAAACGCAACAGGAAGCCCACCATTTTGGATTTAGTGGCCATTTTGGCCATATTTTACTTTTTTACTTTGATGTACTTGTCGTAGAGCTTTCATCAGATCAACTTAAAATGTATATGAGTGCCCTCCGAGACCCCCAAAAATCGATACACAGGTGTATCATGACCAGACAAACAAAAAAGCCTTTAGGTGCAATTGGAAAAACGCCACAGGAAGCCTGCTATTTTGCATTTAGTGGCCATTTTGGCCATATTTCACATTTTTACTTTGATGTACTTGTAACAGGGCTTTCATCAGATCAACTTCAAATTGAGATTAGTGTCATCACAACAAGACGGAGATTAAAAGTTATTCACAGATCGATTTTTCGTCACATGGTGTGACCGGGGCGTGGCGTCAAAATTTGATTACATGCCAATAAAACACAATGTTCTGTAACGCGGACATACATGGACCATGAATCCTTTGATGCTGAGTCGTAAAAAACAACTCCACTCCTGCAGTGTCAGTGGTCAAAGATCAAATAACCTTTATGTCTTGCAAAGGTTACGTCTCTCTCCCTCTCAGAATTGGGACATTTCCTCAAACCGTGTAAACATTGAGGTACGGCGAAGGTTCATCCTTCGCCAAAAGAGTCCACTGTGCATTGTCCTATCACAACCAAAAAGAGACGATCATAACTCCACTGTCCATTGTCCTATCCCCACCAAACTTCTGTCTCATGATCAGAGTCCAAGCCTGAACAGCTCTATGTGTCAATAATTATTCAGGGTCATAGCACCACCTACAGATAAGTTTGAAAATTAAGTTGTTATAACATTGTCCAATTGACACAAAATTGCTCACGCTACATCAGAGCCTCTACTTGAACAGATCTATTAGTCTGTATGTAATAATACTGATGGCGCCACCTACTGGCAAAAGGACATGAGCTTTGCTTTACAAATATCAATCAATTTACATAAAATGTTCGTTATTATCTTTTTCAAGCAAATTGGCTTTTTGAGGGTTTTAACATGCAAAATGGAGATATAAACTTTCAATAATCACATTCACTTCGTATGGTTTTTTTCTGCGATACCTGAAATAATAGCTCGACAACTTCACACATTAGTATTAAAAAGACAGCTTCACTCATCAAGTCAATCAATCAAAGTTTATTTACATTGCTCAAATTCACAAATGTGATTTCTCTCTGTGGGGTTTACAAATATTTCTTAAAGGAAAAAAATATCCTCATAAAACACCACTCACAACATAAATTTGGCTGTACAACTTTCTGACACTTGTCTACTATAAAATCAGACATAGTGATTGCGATGTGTTGGTTGAAACTCTCTCCATCTCAGCTTCCGCACCACATGAATCCTTCACTGTCCCCAGCTCCACTGCTTGTCAATTCCCAGGGCACTCCCTTGCCCATTGCCCAATTTTGTCACATTTGTAACAGGCGTCAGTTATTCCCCGTCCCCTTCCTCTCCATCTGTGACCATTTCCTTGGTTTTGATGTGCCGCCAGCTGTGCCATTTGCAGTTTATCTGTCAACTGCGCACTCCTTCTCTTTTTCTTGTTGTTCAAGAGTTTTTCAGCACGGAGAGCATGTAATTCAATTGTCCCAAGATTTGCACCATCTCACTGATCTCCATCTTCATTAGCAGTCTCTGAAGTTCAGTGCTGGTAGGTTCAAAAATGTTTCAAATTGCCCTGTTTTCTGCACTCCCCCACTCAACACTTGTGTGTTAAATGAAGAGGTAGATTCTTCCTTATCAGTGAATGTCAATGGTCTTTGCTCAGTTGTTTCATCTTCTGCAGCCACTTCCACTCTCGGTGCTTGCGAGGTTGCATTTAGGCCATGAATTGTTCTTTTTACATTTTGCCGTGGAATATGGGCTGCCACATATGGAGTGGTGTATGCTGGAAGCATGTCCACATCCTCCGCTGCAACAAGGTCGGAGTCTGGATAGAGGTTAGGGGCGTCTGGAGCTGCTACCTGCGCCCTCTGCAGTGGTAGCAGCTGAGTGTCCAGCTGGTCATCAGGCTGCACCACTACTGGCTGTGGTTGTTCTCTTGGTGGAGCTGAGTCCAGATCAGGGTGAAGTCGGAGACACTGACACTTGGAGATTATTAAGTCCCTGATATTCACTTCAGTTAAACAACAATCATTTAAACCTATTTTCTCAAATAGGTTGTCTCAGCAGTTGTGAACCCGACTTTCAGGTTGTTTCTTTTTCCTTTTGCTATTAGCCTCAATGCAAACACCTACATCTTTTCTAAACCAATGTCCCTGTTAATCGACCTAGATATAAAAGATCATTTAATCCCCTCATGATCACTAAAATATGTCAGCAAAACTACAGTTTCTTTGTCATAACATGTTGTTTTTATATAGATATGGTCAATCAATGTACCCTTCTCAGTTGTTGCTTGGGTGACATGTTGGATATATTTCCTTTGTCTGCCATAAATTTAGAAGTTTTAGAAGATTTGAAAATATTATCATTGAAATCTCCTATTACAGCAACTGTGGTACTTATCGGATTTAACCAATCAATTAACTTGGTAAGATTGTCTTTGAATTGAGACATAGGATATGATGGCGGCCGATAAATGACTGCTATAAGTATCCTGGATGTTGTGTAGTTTTACACCAAACATTCCAAACTCAAATTTGGTACTTTGATGACCTCATATGGTAAACTATCTAAACTATAAATGCCAACTCCACCATGTTGTTGTTCTTGTATGTTTGCCAATGTGTGGTTATTGCTACTATAAGACGTAGTACGTGGCTGGTTTTGAAAGCTATAATCTTGAATCCTTACAGATTCACTTGGGAACGCTTCTGGCAGCCATGTTTCTGTAACAGCAATACAGTTAAACTGCAAATGCGTTGTTCATGACACCAAATCTGTAATATGTCTGCTTAAATTTTGTACATTCATCAAAAACAATGTGAAACTATGTGTGTTTGCATTTGTAAAGCTTGGCCTTGAAATAGTTTCGACCAAGAGGGGAGGCATATTTATAATTGCATCTTTGATGTCATCCTTGCAATATATGACCCTGTCTTTAAAATCCTGTATAATTTTTCTTGTTTCCTTCTCGGTTTCTCCTGCACACCTCTTCTGGATCTTAATGCTTCACTCTGTGGTAGCAGCTTTCTCTTATTCCCAATGTCTTCCTGGTGTCTTTCCCTCTCTTGCCCTGATTTTGGGTGCTGTTGCCTCATCTCACGTACCCTGAAGCTTAAAACATCCAAAGGGGAAACAATAAATTGTAAAATCGCTGCTGCATAAACCGCGCTGCATTTTTTTTCTGATTTTATTTTTTTTCTTTGTGTGCATCGAGGAGAAGTGGGGGTTGGGCTCCACAAGGTGATGTGACAACATGGTTTTCGCAGTCTGCTGCAGTTTAATTAGCCCCAAAGATCAAGGAACCAACAGTGAACGCATGAAGGTTCGTCGACCTGTTTCCCACCAGAAACAATTAAGATGCTCCCAATCTGTCTGGTGCTTATTGCTTTGTGGCATCGGACCAACCTGCTATCACAACTTGGGTACCAGGTTATATCCCATGGCAATGCTCTCTCCATCTGTTTATCACACTGACATCAGAGGCAGGTGTTTACTGGAACAGTTTGTCAGAGGTGAGCTGTCTCCCACACCTGTTTCACTGCGGACTGGCACGAGGAGACAAATTTGAGATTGGGGCTGAAAAGAGAAATGAGATAAGACACAGATGATGTGACTGCTCTATTAGAACCTCTGCGGTATAATACTGAGATGTCACATATCACTTATTTTACAGATCGGAGTAAAGTAAAAGGAAAGTCATACAAACAAATATAGGATGGGTGGAAATAAGACACCCCTGATAAGCTCAACAGTCCAGACTGTGCTTGTATAAATACATTTACTACCACAAAATACCTAAAACGCCAAATCATGCAACTAAATGGTTGCAAAGCACCTTTTTCATCATCATCATCCAACTGTATTTCATACTGCTTATCTGTTTGAGGGTTGCAGGGGCGCTGGAGCTGGCATTGGGCGGGAGGCGGGGCACCTTGACAGGTCATCAACATATCACAAGGCCAACAACTCGTCACGCTCACATAAACACCTAGGGTTAATTTAAAGTAAACAACTAACTGTAGTTGCAAGTTTTTGGACTGTAGTAAGAAGCACAACTAGCTGGAGAAAACCCAAGTTGGGAGTAACAAACAAATAATTGTTTAAAGTTTCAGTGTGTAGGATTTAGTGTCATCTAGTGGTGACTTTGCCACTGAATCATCATCTTCCCCCTGTGGCTTTCATCATCATAATCCAATAAAAAATGTCCTAGAAAAACACTTTGAATAAAGTAAATATTTTCCATCAGATGGATTTGTACTATGTGGTGGATCATGATCTTGGTTGTGATCATGGACTACGATTAATTTACAAAGAGACAGCTTGATATACATTATATACAGTGTGTTGCCAGCATCGACACATTTTATTGGTCTATTGTTTGTCATTGTCAATCAATCATGGGCTGACAGGCTCAGAGAGCCCTGACAGTGCTGTCAATCACAACACAAACCGGGGGCGGGGGGAGCGGGACCTCATGGCATTGGCGGGGGGAGTCGCGGGACGGGCTGCTGCTGAGACAGAAACTTAACTTAATGGATAATAAGAGTAAAAAAACGCCCGGGTGGCGCTGAGAAGCATCGGGAAAAAAAAGCTGAAGTCTCTGGAGGTGGAGGCTGCTAAATGTGCCAAACTGACGGACCTATTTGGTGCCGGGTTCACCAGCCCAGCAGCAGCAGGTGCGCCGGGAGACGAGCGAGGAGGACTCGACAATGATGAGTGAGTGGAGGCAGACATGTGAGCGCGCATTTTCAATTTTCAATACATTCTCAAAACTGGCTCGTTACTTGAGCAGCGGAGGTTGGCGTCGCACGCCTCTACCCACGGCGCACCCCCCCCCCCTCTCTCTCTCTCTCCCTCTCTCTCTCTCTCACTCTCTCTCTCTCTCTCTCTCCCTCTCACTCGCTGCCCCCTCCCTCCTGAGATGTGCAGGTCCGGTGGCGTGTTTGCCGTCGGGGGGGGGGGGGGGGGGGGGGCGAGAGGGGGGAGAGGTTGGTCTATCCCTCCGCAGGTTCACCTTCAGAAATCTTGTTACGACTTTTACTTCCTCTAGAATAGAGATAGTGTCTTATTTTGTCTGCCTATAGTATAGTGGTTATACTGTGGTTTATTAATGTTCTTGGGCAGACACAAGAGGCACTTGTTTATAGTTAATTAGAAGTTCAGATGCACTGGTCCATTACTATTTGAACCTCAGCATCTAGGGTTCAAAATTGGTAAAATTATACATTATATGCATATTGTTGTTGTAATTTTTCAGTCAGTTGAGATAAATCTTGAGGAGAAACATTTTGGGTTGTTTTGTGTCTGTATAGACCTACTATAAAAAGCACTTTGCATTTTTAATTTTAGTTCTTGTACTTTTGATACTTAAGTACATTTCAACACCAGATACTTTTGATACTTAAGTACTTTTAATATGAGCTACTTTAAGACATTTAGAAGACATAAGTTACGTCAATTTAATGGCAGATGTGCTCGGCTAATTATGTGGGCCGGTCTGAGCCAAAAAAATGCCCGGGCCGTTTTGTTCTCCCAGTCCAGCCCTGAATAAGCCTACTCACATTTTCTAACACTACTGGCAATAACTTCTCTAATTCAATTGTTATTGCTGCTCAGATCCTCCTCAGTTTCTTTTGTCAAACATAAAGACTTTAAATCACAAGTCTTATGCACATCTTTTGTGATCCCCGAGTCAACGCTTCAGACCTTTGGTTCTACACAGACAAAGCGCAGGACCTATTGTGTAACACGTGGATAGCCTGCCACCTAGTGGTCAAAACAATAACAACGCCATAAATCGTGAATGTGATAAAACTGTGGACTTTCAAAATAGGTAATCCCAAATATTCTTGTAAAAATTATAGAAACGTATGTAATACACACGTTAGTCCTGTTATTATACTTTATATGTGTGTCTACGCCTCTGGGATGATGGTTCCTGCTGTGACGCCACATAGGAACCATCGGCTGTTGCTTGTTTCCTCAGGTGGAGCCGGACGAGTTGGCGGAGGAGCAAATCAAAATGGCGAGCCAAGAGGAGTCAGTGAGGGAGTTCGTCGCTGTGACCGATGTTGACGAGGAGAGGGCCCGCTTTTTCCTGGAGTCCGCCGGCTGGAACCTGCAGGTACGTCTTCTCTTTGCTTTTCCGCCGAGTTGCGGTTCAGCGTTGTGCGGCCAGTCCCGAGGAAACGGTGGCAACATGTCATGTGTCAGTCGGATAGCTCGCCGGCTAACGCTAGTCCTTGTTGCCGGTAATTTGTGCAAGTCATCCTTTGACAATGGCCCGGTCGCTTTCTGTCACCAACAACCCGGCTGCTGTGCTGCTCGTCAGCCGACGCGGTCTTAGCTTCAAGAAGTCCCTTCCATTTCGTCTCATTTAACATGATCTGCCGTTAAGTGTGGCTGACGCTAGACTGCGTCCATTGAGCCATGCTAGCTAGCGTTAGCCTGGGTTATTGTTGGTTTAACCTAGCTAACAACTTCGGTAAGCTACTAATGCTGTTGAAGTGAGTGTCTGTAGCCAGGAACATGAAGTCGGACACTTAACCACTCGTATTGTAATCCTAATGTGAGTGAGATACATAGAGAATGAAACCGAACGACTGTTGTGATTCCTTTTCTCTCCGGTTAGAAAGAGAAAGTACATGAGTCAGCTGCGGTGCCATGTTGTAAACATCAGTCATGAAGAGAACAGACAGGACATAGTTACTGAGGTGATCACACGTGTCACCTGTTAGACAGACGGTGAGATGTCAGGACTTAACAAATCAGGGTCTTGTTTCATGAAAACATGTGAGGGAAAAGTCAGTGATATGTGTCAGAGGAACCCTGTTAGAGAGAGAACATGTTTATTTATTTATGTTTCATTGAGAACCAAAGACTTGAGAGAAAAATGCATCAAAACCTGTATTACTAATTTCTCACCTTGTGTTTTGATGTATGCCTATGAAGTCCCTACCCCATTAATTAATATTAATCTAAAAGATTATACATACACGTACTTTCATTAAAACCTCCACTAATCTTTCTTGTATAGTTTGTTTATGCCCTTAACAAGTTCCTGTTCCCAATTTATTTAACACCTGCAAACTCCTTAGAAAAGTAAAACTGTAGGAAAAAAAATACCAGAACAACATTGAATACATCTCTATGTCTTTGGAGAGAAACAAATGGCTGATAATGCATTTGAATTTCTTAGAATATAAACATAAGAGTTTTCCAGGTGTTGCAGTTGGTGGAGAATAACTGATCTACTACCCAGCATGCACTGTGTTAAGATCAGTGTGCATCATGTTACGTCAGCACTGAGCAGAGCCTCGTTAAGTGGAATGCATCTGTTGACTTGTCACCTTTGTCTCTTTACAGCTCGCACTCGCCAGTTTCTTTGAGGACGGAGCTGATGACGACATAGTGACGCTCCCTCAACCTGAGGGAGGCTCCTCAGTCTCACGTTCTGCAGGTCCAAGGTGGGTTTGTATTGTCTTTTATTAATTCTCTGCCACGGTATCCACATCAGTACAAAGACTTGGCTCACTCCTCATCATATTTATAATTTAACGACATTCAATTAAATGCATGAACCCGGTGTATTTCTTTATATCAGCTCGCAGCCCAGAGTGACGTCCTTCAGAGAGCTGATGCATGAGGCAGAGGAGGAGAGTGACGAGGAAGAAGGTCAAAGGTGAGTTATATTTCCTGCATTGTCTGTTTGTTTATCAGTAGTCTTTACTTTAACGGTAGGGTTAGAAAAACATTCATGGCCCTGGTAGAGATTGAGTGTCAACCTTTGAGTGAATCAGGGATTGATATAGACGCTGGGACAAATATATAAATATAATGACTTCTTTGTGTGTGTAGTACCAGTAGCTCTCGTTGGGACAAAGTTCTAAAGTTTTACGAAGCGTTATGTCGGGGCTCTACATCCACAGTGTTTGTATGGTAGAAAGTATCACTCAGTGGGTGTTAGTCCAGAATGCACCAAACTATTTTAGGTTTCACCTCATTCATTGTGGACAGGTCGTTCATGTTTTTTCTGCAGCATCAGCATATTGTCCTGCTGGAGCAGTGCAGTGGTCTGGCTGTTAAGGGACTGTGTGATGTTGCTAATGGAATTTGTTCATTTAGATTGCAGTCCCTGAGCAAGCTGAACTAATAAACATTAATTGTTAGTTTAGAATCTTTTATACATAATTTATATTAGGGCAGCATGATGAATGGAAAAGTTATCTTCTTCATGATGTCAACATGGGTGATATACGTAATGCAAAAGACAGCTTGAACTGCGATAAATGGTGTTGCCTTCATGCTCTCTATGTCAATATATTTGGCCAATCAGATGGAGCCCTGCTCCCTTAGATAATAAATTAAAGATATTCATATCATAAACAGTTTTTTCGTCGGCTGCTCTCTCTCTATATATCTCTCTCTGTCGCTAAGACTATGCTGACGTCTCTGACTATTTTCCTTATTTGACTTAGTTGATCATTCATTTTATATTCCTTAATCTCTACTCTGTTACGTGTTCTATGGAAGAATTCCCTACTGTCTTGATTCACCCTCCTATGTCTCCCTCCAGGTTTTTTGCAGGGGGATCAGAGCGCAGTGGGCAGCAGATCGTTGGGCCTCCTAAGAAGAAGAGTTCCAATGAGGTGGTGGAGGATCTTTTCAAAGGAGCCAGAGAACATGGAGCTGTGCCTCTGGAGCGAGGTGCAAAAGGTCCAGGAGAGACCAGTAAAGCCAAGGTAAGAGAAAGCTCATCAGAGCAATCTCTTAATAGTAGCTGAAGTTTGTGTGTATTTAGATTTGGTTTGGGCAATTTTATGACCGTCTTTTTTGTTTATAATTATCCTTCCTCTTGGTGATCAAAATCCCATTGACTCATATTGTGTTTTTATTATCACCTCATCACCCAGCCCTTTTTGGGGGGAGGTTACAGGCTAGGAGCAGCGCCTGAGGAGGAGTCCGCCTATGTGTCTGGAGAGAGACGCGCCGCCGGCGGCAACCAGCAGGATGTGAGTGTACATCCTGATGGACTTTTTTCAGTTATTGTTTTGTATCAAGTACCTTTGGCACTATGAGACACCATAGTTAGGGGCAGGCACCGGTACTTACATGGAGGTTACATACTGGACCGACTAAAAATGTTGATTTCAGTGCCTCGTTTTGGTGCCTGAGGTCTTTACTGAAGCTGCCTGCTCACTGGCAACAAAATACATCACCATACGTGGCTAGTTAACATTAAACGTAACTCTGGTAGCATCATACTCTACATGGTTCTGGCAGCACATAACTTTAGCCTACTGGTTAGCTAGTAGTCTAGCTACCTCCGATTCGAGTTGACACGACAACCAAATTATTAAGGCTAAATGTTCAAAAGTGTGGCTGTGTTTCATGAAAAATAATTCCGACACCAGGGACGTACAGCAAATGTTTGAAAACAATTCAGTGTAAAGGGAGGAACACGACAAAGTTAATGGGGCACCGAGTGATGCACAGGATGCATCTGAAAGCAGAGGGATGCTCCGTGTTTGACTGCTTGTGTGACCCCATTCCAAGCGTACATGTGACCAAAAATCAGTCTTAACATTTTCCTTGAGTAGTTCAAGAATTTATGAGACACTATTTAACACATTGAATAACAGCCCAACATTTTGTGCGCACTCTCTGCTACGCACAAGATGAGTGTTAAGTGACCAGAACAAACCTGATTCATGATGCAACACCATTGATTCATAACTAAATAATTATGATCGTCTGTGTGAAGAGCGACAGGGACGAGCAGCCGAGCACACAATCCTAGAGGAAACGTGGGAATCCTAACCCTGATACAATCCAAAGCTAAAAGTTCATGTAAATAATAACCATCCTGTTTGATCGTCTGATTGAATATTCTATTTAAAATTGTTTCACAATGATGACAATTTCAATCAATCAAATTGTATTTGTATAGCCCATATTGATTGATTAGAATAAACACTTTGTAGCATAAAAGAAAGGTCAATGAATTGATGGATTATTCTCAGTATTGGTCGAGTATCTGATGAGAAATATAGTATATCCAGCAGTCTTGTTGTATCATAGTCCATGGTCAGCAGCCACCACGATCATGATCCACCATCACAATCGGATGCCACTATAGTCCACATTCATTGTGCACTGCCGCCGCCATCAGGATCCACCATCAGCTGCCACCTCAATCGTGGTCCACCAGCACTATCAGATGCCAACACGATACAGGATCCGCCATTATTATTACGATCAGCCAGCACGATACAGATTCCGCCGTTCAGGATCAACCATTACGATCATGATCTCTGATATGTGATCCACCATCATAATCCACGATAAGGCAAAGGGACTCCGGGAAGAAGTCATGTCAGTAACATGTATTAATGAGATATTATTTTCTTTAACGTGGTAAGGATGGAGTAGAGGAAGGAGAAGGTCTATCAAAATGAAATGGGACATTTTGAAAAAGCAGCTGTGCTCACTAGAAACTAGAAAATAATAACCAGATTGTTCGACTGAGGGGAAAAAGTTTTGTGGATAAGCAGAATACGTTTGCATGGTTGAAAAGAAAAACTCTTTCTGACCTCAGAGCAAGTCAGAAATCATTTACTAGATGCAAACTGTCTTACTGACAATATATGGTCTGAAGGCCATCTCTTTCCCACCTCTGCTTATAGTGAAGGTGAAGCTTAATAAATCTGAGATGATAAAAAAAGGTCTAATGATTCTAAGATACAAAGGCTTTCATTCAGTTTGTGGTTTTTAAATTTCAATAGTTATTTACAGAATGGGCTAGAACTAAAGAGAAATTATTTTTCTATAATTCTTGTTCACAATCAGGTGGGCAAACGCATTAAATACGCATCAATTAAGATTAACGTTAATAGCTGGTTACTTTATCACACTGGCTTGCTACCTCATATTTGTCTTGAAAGCCCTGAACTTAAGTGTGTGTGTGTCTGTTTTAGGTTCACGTGGTGCTCAAACTGTGGAAGACAGGTTTCAGTTTGGATAATGGAGAACTCAGAAACTACAGCGATCCCGGAAATTCCAACTTCCTCGAGGCAATCAGAAGGGGGTGAGAACACTCTGCCAACTACATCTAGGTTACACATATGGTCATCATAGGCCTGAGAAAACACACTGTCTGTTATGTTTGTGTGTGTGCACGCATGTCTTTCTTTATTTATGAGGGTAAATTTTGGTTAAATACCATCATTGTGAGGACATTTTGGCTGGTCCTCACAAATTCAAAGGGTTGTTTGAGGTTAAAGACTTGCTTTTAGGGTTAGGGTATGTGGCTAGTAAATGCATTATGTCAATGAGTGTCCTCACAACTATATTTCACCACAAGACACCATTTTCTGCTTGAACAGCACACATTAGCAACACTGACAGCATTCAGCCCCTGTTACTGTTGGTTGTCACCCTGCAGAGAGATCCCCCTGGAGTTGAGGCAGCGGTCTCGAGGGGGCCAGGTCAACCTGGACATGGAGGACCACAGGGATGAGGACTTCAGCAAACCCAAGTTGACTTTTAGGGCCTTTGGAGGTGAAGGACAGAAGTTGGGAAGGTGAGATTGATGAGTCTTTTTTTTTCTATTTAACATGGTTTGTGAATCTTTACAGTTCCAAAAAGCAGCAGCTGAATTCAGTGTAGGTAAAGGCTGGCAACCCAGTCTTACTTCATATGGGAATGAATCATCCTAATTCTAGGTCTTGAATGTCAGACGATGTTGTTATTTTTATTCCAAACTCTTGTAGCACCTTCAGCTCTCAATCAGAGTTGTCTGTCCTGTCTAAAAATATATCAGCATACATTTCAAATAGCACATGTGCTTTACGTTCTACACTTTTTTGTATCGAGTGAATACAAATCTAATATCCACTTTGTGCAGCTTCTTTCATTTTTAGCACAGGGATCATATTTTATAGAATTAGATGCCAACTTAGAATTAATTAAGTAAAGAATACTAAGCAACTTTACCTGCTTACAGCAAAGTGGATGGTTCATCTTTGAGAGCAGCTCAGGACAAATCATTTGTAAGCTCAAAGCAGGAATTAATCATGAAAACCCTTTTAAAACCACTGAAAGCAGTTCTTGGCCTTACACAGGATCCAAATATCTTCTTACAAAGTTTTTAAGTTCATATTTGTTTGAATAAAGAAAAAATGTTAAAGCTATTGTCTACAGTTGTTAAGTTCATATTTATAATAAAATTACCAATAATGTACTTTTATTGCACTTTAAAAAACGTAATTACCAAGTACAGAAATGATCAGTTGAGAGAACTCATATTAAAAAACAACATTCCAACATAAAACAAAATATTACATCTGACAAACTGAAATATTTATCCTGGGTAAATACGATCCATCATGACCACGACTCGACAAAATATGAAGTGTGATCTTCTCCCCCCCCTTGTAGTGCCACCCCAGAGTTGGTTACAGCTCCGTCCTCCGCCCAGCAGGACCAGGCTGCCAACGAGGTCCAAGCCAGGACCTCAGTGGCCCTCGACCCCTCCCAGCCCGTCACCAACATTCAAATCCGACTGGCTGACGGTGGCAAGCTGGTCCAAAAGTTCAACCATACCCACAGGTGACTGTGACAGAGACTTGTGTTCCTGCATGTTTACTGTGCCCTGATAAAACACCACGAGCAGCAACTTATTGCGGAGAAATTAACCTATGCTTGTGTCATTGGAGCAGCTGCTTACAAACACCAAAGGTCAAAGGAAAAGTGCATAAATCAGTAAATCATACTGTACTATATCCTAACCGTACATGTCGCTGTTTCCAGCCATGTCCAGCTCTCTCACATATCATTTATAAAATAATTTGGTCAAGATGCAAGCAGAATTACCATCGGCCAGTTACTATTTACTTTAATCGCTAATTTTTTTCTTGCTCAGTAATCTGACAACATACAGTTATGACTATGACAAAACCTGATGCAGTTGTTGTTTTTTATTAGTTGATGTTTGGGTTTGGTTCAGATGGGTTGTCTTCAGCTTTTTATCTTGAGATATTTGAATCATCAATCATCTCGATCATCAATATATCTACATACATTTTTTTTTTTATGCCAAAAAGTAGATACACAATTTGAGCACACACCTCCATATGTTAGAGTTTACGTTCATAGAGGGGATGGGGTTAATTTTACAGTGGAAGAATGATACAAAAAACACAAAGATTTGGAAGCTCTGTATTAAGTTCATTAAAAATAATTGATATCTTACCGATTGTAAGGAGTCCAAGTTGATGTTGTAGTAACAAAATGTTATTTGAAGATCTGACTATAGCCATTAAATAAGAACCCTGCATAACGTATTGTTGTGTCCCTCAGAGTGTCTGACCTGCGCGAGTTTCTGGTCGCGGCCCGGCCTACCATGGCCGCCAGAGAGTTTGTTCTCATGACCACCTTCCCCAACAAGGAGCTGACGGACGAGAGCCAGACACTGCAGCAGGCCAACCTCCTCAACGCCGTCATCGTTCAGCTGCTAAAGTGAAGTGCGGAGAGTGTAAGGTCAATCCCTGCTGGTGAGGCCGAGTAGTGCAGCCACGTGAAACCTGCTGCCCCTTCTGAGGGAGGAGAAAACATGGACTTATATATGGACTTCTAATTTCTGAGTTTTGTTTTTCTAAAGTCAAATGTAACATTCTGCTCCCCCCCCTACCCCCCCAAACACCACCACCACTCTCACCCTCCACCCTTGCGTGGTCTGTGATGGCACTAATAAAGGGGGGAACTTAAAAACCTTCCTAAATCAAGCAGAGAACTCTCAAAGATCTGGAAAGCTGCAGATGCTGTTGCTGAGTGTGGTCGTGATGGGGACGTGTTCCCCTGACGGTCTAATCCAAAAACGCAGCAGCAGTCCAGCTTTCTGAGGAGCAGCTTGGTTGCAGAGATGGCCACTAAACCTGGCTCTTTTTTTCCATTAACTTGCTCCCCTCTTCTCCTTTTCTATTAACCTTCCTTTGGCCCTTCAGCTGTGTTAACTGTCAGGTGCTGGAGCCCTCACTAGACCACAGGCAGAGTCCCAGTTCCAACCGCACAAACCAGAACCACATAAGGAATACTAGTCTTATTAAAAGTACATGTTGACAGTGTGGTTTTGTAAACGTGTCCTTTTCTCTCCGTAAACTCTGCTTGGAGAGAAAAGTACAACGTTGTCACAAAACACTTTTATCTTTTCATCCAAACTAACCAATACCAGTAGCCTTACTATCCTTTATTCACCTACACAAACACATTTGTTCAAAATCAAGATGGAATTATTTTTTTAAGCTACCTTTTTTCCCTCTTTTCTCTTTTCCTTTACAGATTGTAAGATTGTCCCTGTTACACATTTTGATATTGTGTAACATCACAGCTGCACATGGCTTTTTTGTCAAACAGAAGATCATGTAGATTGTAAACTCTGGTTTGTAGTAGTGGACTCCTATGACACACTGACATCTTCTATGCATCCTGGGGCAACACAGAAATATGTTTGGACCTCCTGGTGAAATAAATCCATTTTATGGTTGATGTATAAAGAACTTAATTGTCTTGTGTTTTTGTTATAGTTAGAACAATGGCATTTAGACCATATGTGAAGTGAGGAGCATGGATTCCAGATTTTTAAGAAATGTAACTGATGCCTCTCAGGCCCTCCCATCAGTCCTCTTTCAAAGCTATGCCCCCAAAACACATGAACATGCAGTGTTCAAAAACTGCTGGAAGCCGACTTGTACATTACTTGCCAGATAGTTTCTGACTTTAGTTTCTGACACTGGTTATGTCTCCAGTTTGTGAAGACTCATCCAGAGATGTGTGGGCAGGGTGTGCGAGGCAGGTACGCCATAATTGGAGGTGTTTATTACGATCCTGCAAGGTCCGAAAGACATCGCCTTGTTTTCCCCCAGAAGATTTTGTTATTGCTATTGGGACATGAAGAGGCTTTCAAATAATAAGATAAAGTGTTTCAGAAACAACTTACCAACTCTACCTTGGCACAGAGCATGTTGAATCATTCATTGATCATTTAAATGTTTCTGTTGTGTTGGAGAGGGACCTTGTATCTTTGTATTCACATTTCCAAAATATCTCACCATTGATTAAGAGTGTATGCAAATAAAAAACACCAAATAGGTTGCTGCATCATAATTCAATAACCCAATTATCACCTAATTTGTTATATACCTGGTGTTTAAGCAAACTTGAAGGAAAAAAAGTCAAGCTAAAATCAACACGGATCCTTAAACCATGTTTTAAATCCGTCTTGTTTATAAGAACCGTCTTTTACTGCATAATCTTTGCTTGAAAATGATTTATGCTTGTTCTCTCCAGATAATGTGTGAGGTCAGTTTTACTGAACAAGTGTTGGATTCTTACAAAACGGTGAGTTTTAAAAGAAATATATTAGCTCTGATATTTAACCAAATGCTGTGGTTTTGTTGTACAGTTTTGCATAGAAGCAGTGCTGACATTTTCATAGTGTCTATGCTGCTTAAAGATCTTATTGAGGGTTTTCAACTGTGAGCATATTACCTATGTATATCAAAAATCTTTGGTTGAAGAAATGTGACACAGTCATGTAGTAGAAGAGTTAAAGCAGGTGTTTTAAGCTGCTTTCAGACATGCACTGAAATCTGGAGAATCTCCCAACATTTTCCGGGGAGGGCCTGTATGTGAAAACACAAATGCCTGAGGGAGTGGCTCTGCAGTTTCTCCTGCCAGCCCCCTGTTGAAAACTCTGGAGAGTGTCCTGTGAGAAAACAGCAAGAGAATTCATTGCAAGCGAGTGGGGGTGTTGTTGATGTGTTTTTTTTTACAAAGCAACCTATGCAAAAATTAAAAAAACTAAAAGAACACATCTCAGGGTGAAAAAGCAGTGCCTTAAATACAGCAGACATTGATGAGAGCTTTTGACCCCTGCTTGTTCATTAAACCTGAACTCTTGCTACATCTTTTCTCTACAAGTGTCGTGCTATTGGGTTCTCGTTTGCCATTTTGTGTACCTTTCTACAGAGTTATTAACTTAACAAACTCAGTCTGACCTGCTATGCTGGATGTTCAGTGACACCTCCAGTTACAATCCCACTCTCACAAGTGTTTTTCTTCCTTCAGTTTGATGTATTTTGAACCAGCACTTATCTCCTTGCTTGTGGACACTAAGGGAAAATTCAACTGACCAGGTGTCTCATTGCTGTGGCCTTGGAAAGCAGGGAGTTTGCTACAGCGGATGGACACAGCAGATAGACAAAGAGGAGGGTTTCATATCTTTTTCATATTACATTTTATGAAGCACCTCTTTGTATAAGTACTGGCATTTTGAACTTGCAGCCCAGTTGTTCCATTTTGATCACCTGTGCTTGTTGTATAAACTCTGCAGAGATAATTATTATCAAGACTCAAAAGCAACTCCGGTCTGGGAATTTCATTATTTCAAATCAATCATTTCAAATCAATTCAAAAAAATAAAATGCACCAACAAAACTGTGTCGCTGCAATTAATGAGTATTGTGGGGAGTTATAAATTAAGAAGTTAAAATGTGAAAATAATTGACGATTCTAAGAATAGAATAGAAAGTGAGTGGCTAAGATGCAGGTGTTGCTATGGCTGCACATTTGCTGTGGTGATGTGAGGGCCTGCTGGGACAGTGCTGTGCTTTGACTCAGAGTGCCTCACCTAGAATAGCATCATCTCTCTCTGCCACTCTGCCTGCTCCCCTTGTTCACTCTCTTTTCATTAGTTTTACACTGCAGTGGCATCAAGGATGGCCTTAAGCAAACTGCAGTCACCTCAACCTGAACCTTAAACAAAATCTAACCTTAACATAAACCTTACCTTGACCTCAAAAATGTCTTCACCTTTAAATGTGTTGCATTATGTTTGGGGGACAAGGAAGACCAGCCCCCTTAATGTAAGTGTGTAAACAGATTTAACATGAGTAATACTTGAACCACACACATGCACACACTGGATAGTGTCACAATGTGCACACTGCCTAGCAGATATCAAGTTAGTTGCAGATAAGGAAGAAAAGAATAACCTTTCCCTTGTGCCTTCAAAATAAAAGCATTTATCTCACCTACCGCTCCTGTCAGTCCCCAGAATCAATCGATCAATTGATCAAAAAGAGACATTTTACAGACCAAGACCTCCAGGGGCCCTAAAAGCCTAAGGATTTATTACATATCCTTTAGGTCTACACAATTTGATTCATTACAAATATACACCAATGCACTCCTGAAGTCCAGATGAAATCAGAGTAGAAATCTCCGCAGATACACAGAAAATGTTCCATCCCTAACCATAAGGCTAGAATCAACATAGTTTGTAAATTATTTTAATGGTTATTTAATAAACAGGAAAAGTCCCACTTGTATTTCCTGAGGCCCAAGGTAATACTTTCTAACAATTTAATTTGGTCTAACTGACAGTCTAATCCCACAACACGTGTTTACTGTCATAGAAAACATATCTATGGTGCAGAGTGAAGTTAGAAAACTTTGTGTTCGTCCAACCTTGTCTATCCACAGTGAAGATTTTGAAGTCAGTGTTTTTCATAAAATGAAACTGAATTGGCTTTATTACTGTCCATGTGAGAAGTTTGAAAGCTTTACTTAACCATTGTTATTTACATTACGTGTCGGCTATTTCAGACGTCTGTGATCGACAGAATCCTCCAAACCAAGTTCACAACAGCTGTAGTTTTTGCGAGGATACTCTGTGTGTTATCTGCTGTGTCTGTCCGTACGCGGTACCAGTTGGAAGAAAAACAGCACCAAATAAGGGTTCCATCCTTGGAATTGGAATTATATTTTTATTTTTGGGTGTATATATTGGATGTATATATGCAGTCTATGGTATATACATACGTTACAGTGCCTCCTGGTGGTTGACATGCCTCTGTGAAGGTTTTACTTTGGAGGTTACGACCGGAAGTGGTGTTGTGTAATATGATAAGTAACGCTGGTGTCCCTGCAGAGGAGAGAGAGAGCGAGAGAGAGAGCGAGAGAGAGAGAGAGAGAGAGAGAGAGAGAGAGAGAGAGAGAGAGAGAGAGAGAGAGAGAGAGAGAGAGAGAGAGAGAGAGAGAGAGGACAGCGGGGGGAGCGCGCACATTTACAGACAGGCTGCGGGAAGAGGAGTGTCGCCGGGCGCAGGGAGAGCTCCACAACACACCGCCTCAAACATGGGAGTCGAAATCGAGACTATAACCCCGGGTGACGGTAATGCAACTGCACAAATAATATAATAATCATAATAATAATTATCATAATTATAATATAATATGGAAACCGGCATGTGTCAACCACTAGGCGCATGTTTGCACTTCTCTGTTTTCATGTAACTAATACAGCCGCAGAAAACACCGCCTTAATTGCCCGTTATTCCTCTTTGGTCTCTCCACAGGAAGGACTTTCCCCAAAAAGGGGCAGACGTGTGTGGTGCATTATGTGGGTGAGTAGTTGTGCGTGCACGGATCAAACTCTGCTGCACATTTCAGCCCGTGCACTTGGGCATTTTTCTACTAATGCAGGCCGCTCAAGTGGAGTGACGGCCGCGGGCAACTGTCTCCTGCAGCCGTCTGACAAATACCCAGGCATGTGGTAATCCTGCAAGTGCCCCAGCGAGCACCGTGAATCCCCACGGGGACGCGGGGTTGTGCGGGTACTAAACGCCGTGCAGCGCGTTCAACTGTGCGATCAGACATTTATTTTGCAGGCAGTGGTTCCTCAGTAGGGCAAAGAGTAAAATGACTGTCAGTCAGCGGCATGAAGATTTAACCCCTTCAACACACCATCACTCTCTGGAAGCACATTGGTGTTCACGGTATGTGGAGGAAGATAGTGGTGTTGTAGCGGTGGTGATGGTGATGGTAGTGATGGTGATTATGACGCTGATGATGGTGACGGTGGTGATAGTGATTATGATGGTGATGGTAGTGATGGTGATAATGATGGTGGTGATGGTGACTATGATGGTGGTAATGTTGGTGATGGTGGTGATGGTGACTATGATGGTGGTAATGTTGGTGATGGTTGTGATGGTGTTGGCGATGTTGTCGACTTAGATGATTATGATGAGACACTACAGTTTGGGCCAAAGGGTTGTGAGAGACAGACATACAGGCAGAGAGAGACAGAAAGAGAGAGAGAGAGAGAGAGAGAGAGAGAGAGAGAGAGAGAGAGAGAGAGAGACTAACATAGAGAGGGAGATAGATATTGAGGGAAAGAGACAGTCACCTCAGACAGACATTCAGCTCAGACAGACATCTCAAGCAGACAGACAGACAGACACACAGACTGCTCAGACAGACAGACAGACAGACAGACAGACAGACAGACAGACAGACACGAAGAAGACAGCTCCGACAGACAGACAGACAGACAGACAGACAGACAGACAGACAGACAGACAGACAGACAGACAGACAGACAGACAGACAGACAGACAGACAGACAGACAGACAGACAGACAGACAGACAGACAGACGCTCAGACAGACAGACAGACAGACAGACAGACAGACAGACAGACAGACAGACAGACAGCTCAGACAGACAGCTCAGACTGACAGACAGACAGACAGACAGCTCAGACAGACAGATTTAAAATCCTGTCTGATTTCCAGCGCCTCTCTCTTTGTTGGAGTTTCTGGGTGGGGGGTTAGTTGAGCGGATTATAAGCGTCTGGGCCACAGAAATAATGTCAGACTTACTGTAATAAACCTGTCACATTCCCTCAACACACACACACACACATACAAACACACATACACACACACACACACACACACACACACACACACACACAATATTTAAATGTATATGATTACACTAAATAATGTAGTGGCTCATCTCAGTCGGATTCTATAGTCTTCTCTATGGTAGATATTTTAAAGGACCAGTACTAGGCTATATCTAGGGAGGCAACTAAGGCAGATCATTTTGATAATTTGAATATTTTAACAACATTCTCAGAATCACTTCCTGTTTGAAAATTTGTCATCAAAGTTAAAGCACAACGTTTGTTTTGTTACTGCAATTCTTCATATCAAGCTTAATAATTATTATTTAACTTTGTGAGCTGGAGCTTTGGTCTGAAGATTGTGTCAGACTTATATATGAGCCACATGTGTGAATAGTTATGAAGCAAATTCAGTTTCATTTTATGAAAGACGTAGACTATAAAATCTTCATTTGAGGTAAAGCTCAGCACACTATATCCAGCACACAAACAATAAAAAGTGACAGCATATTGTATAACTGTTAAAGGACTCACAAATGACAAGGTATCATTCTGAAGTAGAGCTTTAACACAGGACAAGAGAACATGACATTACAAACAGGCAGGTTCAGCACAGGTACTCCATTAGTGTTGTATACAACACTATTTGAATATAGAACCAGTAAGGAAACATGTAGCATCTGTAGAAAATTGGGATTTCAGATGTCTTTTCAGATGTCTTTTACATCCTTTACATGTTAGACATTTGTCTGCATCTATTCCTTGTTCTGCAAAGCTGTTCTCAGCCTTCTCTCCTGGTCAGACAGACATAACTCTCACTGTAATACAAGCCTGAGTTGAACATGAAGTATACGATCCAACTTGGGCTGTCCTCAGTGAAATATGTTTTTGTATTTCTTTTAAGGTATGAGTCTGCATTCTTGTTTTTTTTTAATATCATACAAACTACAGGATTTCCTCTCTGGGCGGTATCCCTTCCTGTCAGCCCACAAAGCGGCCTTAAAATGGGACATGAAACAGGATTGTCCCTTACACAAGCCTTTTGAAATGCAGCACATGTGAAGATGAAAACTTGGATTTGCTGTATTTTTTTTGAAAGGCTCTGTCTGCAGGAAATGGTTGATGTGAGAAAATGTCAGCGCTGTGTTGTGTGATGGTGAAGTGGGAAAATCAGTGTATTGATGCTCATTGCCTTTGATACTTTGGTAGGGCCTTTCAGCTCCTGCACATAATTCCATTGGATAATATCTAGATGTCCAGAAGAGGACAGAGCACCCACTCCACTGCCTGGATTAAAGGCTGCATCCTGCCAGACGCCCCCTGATGTGCCCAACAACACGTGCAATTGTTGCACCTTCTCCCTTCTCCCACACACACTCACATCACAGTACACTAAACCATTACACATACATGCAGCCTTTCTACTGCTAATGACAGTAATAGTTCTGGCATAAATAGTCTTGGAGGGGGTGCTATTCTGCGGATTGATGCTTGCGATCTTCCAGACTGTCACACTGAAACCCACCCTGCAGACAGCTGCAGCGGTTATTCTGAGATCCTTGGAATCCCTTCATTTGTGCTCTCAATATACACAGAGCAGGGAAGGCGGATGTCAGACCAGCTTGGAGACATATTTGTTTCCTATGTTTTTTATGAAATGTTATTGATTTAATGTCTTAAGGCTGAGGTTTTCTGCACAGGCGACCTGTATTGTTCAGGTGTAAGAGCTGGATTCTGTCACCCTGTGCAGCTGCTCGATGTTTTGTCCTGACTGTACCTCTCTCTGTCTCCTTGTTCCTAGGCTCCCTGACAGATGGACGCAAGTTTGACTCATCCCGTGACAGGGACAAACCTTTCAGGTTCAAGATTGGCAAGCAGGAAGTCATCCGAGGCTGGGAAGACGGAGTGGTGCAGGTGGGCTTGAGAGCATGAATCATACATGTGCATCTAAAATGCACATATATTTTGATGAATCTGATTTTAAGGATTGTGAACTGACATAGATTCTGAACTCAGCCCACTCAGAGTACACCTGACATTCTACAGTCACTGTATTTATGCCACCAGTACACAGAGATTGAAGTAAACACATTTTGCTGCTGATGTTGCTGCTGAAATGTATTAATTTGTAGACACGGTTCCATTATCGAGTTTTAACGCAGCAAGGTTTTCATTCACTCTGTAAACATGGGGCCATACAGCCATGGACACAGCTCTGTGTCTTTCGCACTCAGCCGTGCAGGCCAAGTGGCTGATGAATAGTCCTGCCTGTGTGAAGGTCCTGTAGATTCATGGTGGCTTGGTGTCTTAGTTATGTTCTGTTTGTGGGTTAGAACATCACCTTTAAACTCTTTTTTCACTATTACTGTACGAGTCTGCATCACACAATGAACTGTATAGCTAATATCTCACATGTTATTGTCTGACACCTGTTGTCTCTCTCTCTTTCTCTCTCCTGTGTTTGTATCGTCTGCTTCCTCCTACCTCCAGATGAGTGTTGGTCAAAGGGCCAAATTGACCTGCTCGCCTGACTACGCTTATGGAAACAAAGGCCACCCGGGCATTATCCCTCCTAACGCCACCCTCCTCTTTGATGTTGAACTGCTGGGTTTGGAATGAAACAGATCCAAAGCCTATTTTCTTTTTTGTGTTGTGTAAGTAATTTAGTTTTAGCTACAAATCACTCCGTTCTTGGGTCATGCCAGAAAGTGGCAGAGCAGAAGTCATCAGTGTGAATTAAGGGATGACAGAGCCTTAGGGTACATCCACACTACTACGTTTCCATTTGAAAAGGCCTCTGCTGCGAATCCATCTGGTGTCCACACTACTATGAATTTTAAAGCCACTAAAATGGATAAGTTTAGAAAGTTGCGAGCCATTAATTATTTTGAAAACTGCAGGGCTGCATTTAACCCTGGATGGGCAGAAACAGAGATGTTTGGAAACATTGACATTAACACTCCCGGTCGCTTGGTGATTGGGTCTTTTTGGTCTCAACGCAGCCCTTGCTGATTCGTCAGGCTCTACCACATGACCCCCATCTGGAAGAAAATTCCCGTCATTAGCCTTGGCTACGAGCATAGAACACAAAACATACATGGATTACAAGTGTTACTGATCCTGTTGTCTTTGATATCAACTGTTGTGTTATCAAATTCTGCATTTTGGAATGAAACAACTGTTAACCTATGCAGGAGACAAGTTATTAAATTTCCTGTTAATACTGGCACACACATGCCCAGTGTACGCGAATGGTTACACGATATGCATTTTCAGGCAAGTTAAGTTAGGGATTAAAACTGATAAAGATCTCCAATGCTTATGATGACAGAACGTTTTAGTTACAAAAAAAACCATAGTAGTATGGATATACCCTTAGTGACATTTTGACAACTCATAAAGCTGTAGCTGGTGAACTAGTGTATTGCAGTTTGGCCATTGTTGGTGAACTAACAGTTAACACGTGAGCAAGGAGCATTTTAGAGCTGGTCAGTCAGAGGCCTTTAGTTTCTGTTTCCTCTGTACTGTGCTACTGACTCTTCCCTGGTGTAACTGAATGTGACTGACTCTGCTTTAAGCAGCCTCTTGACTCTGTGTTGTTGTGATGGGTGGAGGAATGATGGATGGAGGGCCTGTTTCTAGCTTCTCTTTCTGTGAAGTCATATGTTATCTTGATAGAAACAGAATAGTTCTGTTTGACATTTTCACATTTTATTCAACAATATCAAATACATTCATAATTGTGATTTTCCTGTAAAGCTTTGATGTGTTTTTAAAAAGTCCTTACTAAAAAATGGTCAAATGACTAGAAGTTGTCAGGGACATTGAACGTCACCAAATGTAAATAAGACAATCTACTCTTTAATCTCCTTTGATAGCCCCAGTGACTACATTTACATGGACACTCACATTCTGATATTAACCTGAAAAATAGTCAAAATATTACTTTACCATGTGAACATCACTTTCAGTTAACCATAACCTGAATAAGGTCAGACTCGGAATAAACGATAAACAATTAAGATGTGCTGTATTCTGACCTCAGTTATGTTATGTAGACATGTATAATTGTTAATCATATTATAACGTCCTATTTGAGTTTTCACAGGATTTAGCATGTATTGTCAAGCAGTTAACAACTGCTTGACAATACATGTCCTGGTTTCAAGTGTAAACAAGTACTAGGACTTAATTTGCTCTTTTCTATCTAAATGAGTAAATGAAACAAAAAAACTATTTCCAACTAATGTTAACATCATAATCAGAGTAATGTCCAATTCAGAATAAGGTCAATAGTCAGGATTTTGTAGGCCAGGTAAATGTAGTCAGTGTGTTTACAACTGTTAGTAACTTTCCAAGAGGAATGGCCTTTGTAGTCTTACCTTTAGAGGTAAGACTCTAAATCAATCTTCAAGTTAGAAGCTAATGATAGTGACGTTCAATTTAAGCATATAATAATAACTTTATTATATAAGTGTAAAGTGCTGCACAACAGAAAATAATTGGTTAGAATACAGAACAATATAATAATGGTTATAATACGATAAGAGATAAAAGACCATAAATAGCCTGGCACACCAAGTTCATTTAACGGTAAATTGAGTGAATAGGTAAGTGTTTATTTGAGACTTGAAAGAAGAGATCTCAGACAGCCTTATTTCCTCAGGTGATTCATTCCAGTGCCTTTGGGTCGTGTTGGCAAATGCTCTCACCACCCGAGTTTTCAGTCTAGATTCAGGAAGTTACAGCAGACCCTTGCCTGATAATTGCAAGTTGAGCAGGTAAATAGGGAATTAAAGATCAGAGATATACACTCTTGTATGTCCCATCAACTAAGCCAATGGAACACCATTGTATTTTAGAAAAGAAATGAAACAAAGGAACTGCACTAATGCATCAGAATGTACACTGGTCTGTGGTGCCTAACAGTGACCTGAAGCGTGCTTTTACTTGTGCGTAATCCTCCTTTCCTTTCTTGTTGTCTTCACAGGTGACTTCCTACCTGGGTGACTTGGAGAGAAGCTATAGGAGAGTCTGCATTTGATTCTATAAGAGGCTTGAGTCTATAGTTCCATTACGTATTTCATCAAACTATGAAAGTTTGTGTTCTTTTGTCTATGTGACTGAGTTCATTCTATATTTTCCATCATATCCTTCCTAGTGAGAAGTATGGGCCATAACCTCACAACCTCCATGTTCTCAATCTTGAATTGTTTTGGATTGCTCTTTACTTTTCTTTTTTTCTTTTGAAGTGCTGGTTGTGCATGGTTACACTGAGAAGTACAAAATAGCATTGAACCACTGGCAGCGATAGTCATCCTTAATGAGTCAGTGCGTGTCGGTATAATCACGTTTGAGAGCTGGTGGTTGTTATATTATAGAAACAAAATAAAGCGCACTTAAGAAAATGAAAAGCACACAGCAAGTATCCAGCCTAAAACCAGATCAAATGCAATGAGTCTCAGTTAAGGAGATGAATTTACTGGCGACCTTGAGTGAAATGTCAAGTCATGGGAGGCCTTAATGGCAACTGTGCCCTAAATATAAAATATAGTGCCACTGTGTTTTCATTCTCTTTTAAATTGTTAACTGAAGTGAGAGCTCCAGAGGGGTAGTTGACAAAAAGTAGAACCAGTCCCAGTTGTAGATAGCTCTAATGTGTGCCTAAGTATTCTCACCAGAAACATGGTTCATACCTTACACTGTCTGCATGTTCAAGTGCCGATGGAAATCTTAGTATGTAGACGCTGAACGCTTTGCATCCGATTTTGCGTTTGTACCGCCTTCTCATCTCGCCAAGTCTTTAAACCCCATTTAAAGCCATACACAGCTCGAACAGTGCACAGATCGGATTTGTGGTGATGCACAACAATTGGAATTTTTTTGTCTTAGAAAAAAGGGAAATGCTTGAAATTTACTAAAGGGGGTTGAGGAATCAATAAAATTGTGACCTCCCCAAACCTTATTTTGTGTAACAACTTCAACTATGTATTTTTCCGATGCCAACTTTCTATTTCTGAGAATCAACAACGTTAATGAACATGTAAGCTATGATGAATAATGATGCTCTTCTTTTTCTTTTGTATTTTGTTTTCCTGCCAGGGTCAGTAAAGTACCACGCTGCCTACCCAACGTCTGTGTGGTTGTAGAAAAGAAATGCTGACACACAGGCATCCTAGCGGTTTTGTATCTCAAATGAATAGTTTTAAATGGAGTTTAAATGAAGGAACACGCTGGCCTGGCTGTCAGATATTGACTGTGGCTGTCGATGTTACATATTGGCCAAGCTGCAATTGGTGTGGCAGCAGTCCACCTCTGTACTGTGTAGTTATGTGCTGATACGTTACTGTATGCAGGCTGAACCAATGATGACGTATTTAAAATAAAAGAAGTACTCTCCACCTGCCTATGGTTGATTTTGTTCCTCATATTTTCTCTCAACTACACCACATATTTGAGTTATTAGAAATGTGCCACATACAGATTTGGCGTGGTCCACCCTCACATGAGGCCTAACACAGTGCAACAATACTCTACTCTACATTTTGTAGTCAATATTTTTCATACAATGAAAATGAATTTGTTCTGTTACTGTTCACATGTCTGGCTTAAATATGAATTTGTAAGATTTACTTAGCTGGTGTTATTTTTTCATACATTACATGTTGCCTTTATCAGAGGTCAGTTAAACAACCGACAGAACCTTCTGGTCCGAGTTCACAACTTTTCAAATAAAAGCTCTGCAATTCAGACAGATATAAAGCTTGTCAGCAACAAGACCAACATTGTGCTTTTACTTTGATGACAATTAGCTATTTAGGAAGTGACTATGAATGTCGTCAAGATGGATGTTAGTACCGACAACTATTGTGTTAGTCCGATATAATGAAATAAAAATAATACAGTTTTAAAATGATGTGGCAGCAATTTTTAGCACTGCTGCAATTAATCCGAGGAAGTAGAAAATTCATGTTCATGACTGAATGTGTTGCTATTCTGATGCAGATGAAATTTAAGTCTGGGATGAAGATAAAACAATCGCACAAATAATTATGTTTATTCATAACTCTCAAAATATCAAAGCATGTGTTTATCCTCTTTAATGTTCAATGTGGAGCTATCAGGTCTGTGATCAGTCACCGCCCATGTGACCCACACGGGGCGTGGCTTAGGGCGTCAACAGTGATTGACGTGGGCACCGCGAACCAGGAAGCCAGCCGTGACATCACTTTCCAGAATTCCCCCTCCAGGAGCGTCTCATCGACGGAAGCCAGAGCGACTCAGGAGAGCGAAACCAGAGAAATAAAGAGAGGAGAGTGCCGCTGTCAGCCGTCCACACGTGTTTCAGTCTGTTTCAGCCACCCACACATTAAAGGTGAGTGTCTCCATCAAGCCCGCCCTCGAACCTCAGCCTTGCTAGTTGCAGCTAACGGTCACAGCCAGGTTTACCCAGCAAGCTAGCGTTGCGGCTATAAGGTTAGCTGCCTGCTCCGCTGCTGTTTGTGTCGGAACAAAGACGCGCAGCTCTCAGCCTGCTCCGCTGTCCTTCATGTACTCCACAGTGTGGGCTTATTCCACACATCTGTTTGCTAGGCTGTGGAATAGTCTGCCCGGATCAGCTAACAGCCTGTGGTTCATTTTTAATGACAGTGGAGTGGGGCACCGCAGCGTTAGCTAACCTTTATTAGCCAGTCAGTCATATGACATACACAGGGCAGTTATACCGGCCTAACATTACACACACACACACACTTCCTCTCAGTATTATAATATGCTTAAGAAGCTTACGTGTGTTCAACCTGTGTGTTGTCTCTCAGCCTAAGGAAGTTGCTGTGTTGTTATAGCGTCATTACAACGACTCCTTGAGCCTGTTTACATGAGATAACTGAATGTGAGCCTCTGGACTCGTGTAATAGGACCTGGTCTATTTAACATGTACATTAGGAGAGAAAGGGTGTGGGTCACTTCAGTTTTTTCTTTTTCCATTAACAGTCCTCTTCCTCCCACTCCTTCTGTCTCTTGCCCAACCATATCAATAGACTGGAATAAGTTGCCAAGCAGACCACATTCTTCTATTTAACCAATTCGTTCAGGCTGGCTGAAGTTAGCTCCGTCTTTCCTCTCCAGGATCCACCAAAGCTTTTTGGTTTGCTTCCTTTGCCTCACACCTTGAGGCAGAGGAACAAGTAGCACAAAAGCTAAACCACTCTGAGTAATATAAATTTAATCTTACATGTTGTTGTTTTTTTGTGTGTTTTTTTTTACAATTGCTGGAAATTCCCCCTTTTACATTCCACTTGTCCCTCTCATCTGAGCTGCAGTAGCAGAGGTGACTCGGGGGATTAGATTATGTCATTTTTCCCAGGCTTATTTACTTATAACTCTAGCCTGCACGTCCGAAGGTGGGAGGGTGAGGGTAATAAACGAGCAAACAAGCACAGCTGAAAAGTAAACACTAGAAGGTACTGAAATGGCTCTCTGTGTCCACTAACACAATGGTGCGCTTGTCTGCCAGCACTGACCATATGAGACTGGAGTAGTGGCTGGAGTAGCTTGGAGAGTGAGATGTCGCAGTAATGTGATTGTGGTTTATTTCAGGGAAGACTTGGGCTTTTGACCTCATATAGTGATGTCCTGTGTCAGATTTTCACACATGAACTACGACACAGACATCTCCGGAAGTGAGCGGTTCTCGAGCAGACATCACACCATATGGCCAAAAGCTCTCTTGTCGACACGTATGGCACTGCTTTTTTTATCATTAGATATTTTGCCAGCGTTTCTTTGACTTGACCTGAGTGTGTTTTTCATATAGCTGCCTTCTGTGACTGTCATGTCAGTACCTATTCATTTTCACAGAGGATCAACATATCTGTGTTTATATAATACTGTTCTCTTCCTTGCTTTGTTTTTCTGTGTTTTTTTTTAGCAAGATAACAGTTAACATGTCTTGTGATGGTGACACAGTGTGGTGAGGAAAATCTGTGATGCTTCGGTTCCATTACTAGAGGGTCTGGAAAGAGAAAGACTGAAGTTCAGTCCGTCCCAGGTTAAGCGGATCATGTATTGGCTGTGACATGATCACATGACAACATTGAATATAGTTTTCTTTGTCACTGTCTTCATAAAATTCAGTGTTTTCTTTATCAGATCATTCAGTCACGTAGTCATCGTAGGATGCCAACTCAATTTGGCCCTGTGGCCACTAGAACAAGTTCCTAGCTGTGTGATTGATTTTAAATTTGAGTTTGAGCAACTGAAATTGGTATTGATTTGCACTACTTCAAATATTAAGTATAAGTTATAAGTTTTAACCCAGAAATAGGGGTTTACCATGAAAGACAGATGAAAAACATTTAAGGCTTAGATTGGGAGTTTTTGTGCTTTTTTAATATTCAATTAATGATTTATATAGATAAAGTGCTTTATTTTAGTATTATTTGGAAAATATTTTTATGCAATTAGAGTATTTTTTCTAATATTTCAGAAACAAAAGTTTATGTTTAATTTTCGTACAATATCATGTGAATATACAACCCCAAAAATGTTACATGTATTTTCACTTTGGTAATTATTAGTAATTATAATTATTCTTATTACAGATTTATGGCATGACACTTCATATCTTATTCAGCTACCAGAGAAATAAACAGCAGGGAAAGATTCCATATGACAAGTCAAGTGAGTCAAGAGAGAAATGGAGGGCTGCACCCAGTGCTAACAGAGAATGTAAAGATATGGCAAACACTGTGTTAGACCTTATCCCGCCATCTGTGGAGAACATTCCACCAGTTGTGGTTGATGTAGCACAAGAGCGGCCAGAAAATGCATGTCCAACATGCCCCACTTTAACATGTCATGTTTAATGAATTGTTTGTTCACAACAATGTGTGCTGCACTTAAATGTTCTTAATGAGATTTTTATTTTTAAAAATGTTTATGAAATGTTTGTGTTCATGAAAATTCTATGAAATAAAAAAAATCGGGTTTAAATCGTTTTTTTTAATGGAATTTATTGTTTATTGATCTCTCTAAACGCAACTACTTTGTTTTTAATGACTTTATATTAGTGAGAAATTGTAAAAAAAAATTATGCATATTAAGGAAATGAATTAGGGCCACAGCCATTCATCTAGATCAGACATGGGCAGAGTACGGCCCGCGGGCCGTATATGGCCCGTTGGGCTTTTTAATCCGGCCCGCCGAACTTGTCCAAATTAAAAAAAATTAAATTAAAAAAATTCTTTTTTTTTTTTTTTTGGAAACTAACAATTTTGTAGCACTTATATGACACGTACTTATAGAACTTTGTAGTTTTGCTTTATTTTTGAAGAAATCGTACTTTCTTGATTCTTGTTGTTCTGGGTTTGAACCCTCGGGGTTGAATGGACTTATTGTAAGTTGCTTTGGATAAAAGCGTCAGCTAAATTAAATTTGCCAGGGAGTGTGGTGTATAGGGCTTGAAAAGGCACATGATCTCCCTTCACCTTTTCCCTTTGCCCTGTGAGCCCTTCTGTAAAATGAGAGGATCAAGGAAACAAAAAGTGGACAATGAGTGCCGAGTGTTTAACACGGAGTCGACAACAAAATACTTTTTCACTGATGTCCAATCGAAGGCTGTATGCCTGATATGCCGAGAAACTGTCGCAGTTTTCAGGGAGTACAACATCAGCCGTCACTTTGCTACGAAGTCAGTCAACGCAAGAACGGGTTGCTGCAGCTCAGAGGTTGGCGACTTATTTACAGACTCAGCAACATTTTTTTTCACAGACAAACTGCGATTAAAGAGTCATCTACCAAGGCATGTTTTTTGGGGGGCATTCGAAATAGCAAAGGCTAGCAAGCCTTTTTCTGAAGGCGGGTTTTTGTTAAATGGCCTTGCAAATAAGTGCTTTGCTACTTGGTAAAGGCAAAAATCCTTTCATGTAATGATTTTTCCATGTCATTTATATTAGTTCACAAAAACACCCCATCCATCTGTTCCTGGCCCGGCCCCTCTGTCAAATTTTGGAACCCATTGTGGCCCGCGAGTCAAAAAGTTTGCCTAGAAATAACGTTTTTTTGTAGGTCATACCACATGATATCCAAATGTGGCAATTACATACCAGCTCTTGAAAAGGTAATTAGAGAGATTTACAAACCTGTTGCTGCTTCCATGGGTCCTTGGCAAAATGGTTTATGATGCAACTTCCTGGATTTCAACATCAAAGTCCCAAATTGGTCATTTCTTGATGGTGTGATCGTTGCACCACATGATATTTCATAAAACGGACAGCATCTGAGAAAATTTGTTCGTGTAATATGATGGAAATATAAACACAAATGCGTTGCAATTTTGTATAGGAGAACAAAACAATTTGGAAATCATGCAAAATATGGCAGAAAATAAATTTGAATAGATTTTGAGTAATTTCAAAGAAGTTTTCACAACAGCAGACATGGCCGGACATTGGCACCACATGATATTTTTTAAACTTTAAAAAACAGAAACATTGAAATAAGTAATGGTTTTTGGAAATTTAAAGTGTGTACATATACATGAGAGGAACTAAATATGGTATTTCTTCATGTATATTTAAACCTTTTAACTGAAGAAAATGCAGTCGGACAGAAAATATAGGCGGCACGTCAGTGACTATCTTTATTATGTCTAATTGGATCTGTACACCTTTACTTTGACAGTTGAGACTGATAGAAAATACGTTGAGAGGAGGGGTGACATGCAGCAAATGTCTGCAACTTGAGTCAAACTGGGGACATAGCTGTTTATATAACCCTTGATATAATAATTGTGTACCTTTTATGTAATGGTTCCAAATCACCATAGACAATATGGCACAGAGAGAAATGTGTTCATTGGATTCAAACGAACTGTTTTCTGACTCCAACATACTTGTGTTTACTAGCCGTCAGATCATATCTGCATGTCTCTGCTTGTGTTATTGTGCTATGGGCGTGATGCTGGTCAGGTGACTGACTTATTGCTCACTTCCTCTTCAGGCTGCTGTTTAGTTTCTGTGCTGTACTAATGAATCTAGTTTTGGTTGGAGCTGGACCACAGGAGTTCCCACTGTCATGTAGAAACCATTATGGTTTGTTACATAATGGGATCCTGCGAGCCAGCACTGCCTGTGCTTGGGTGCTTTCATGCTTTATAAAACTCCATTCATGTTTACACATGTATGTCCTGCATCAGCTTATACTTGTCACATGTCAAAGGTGTGCACAGGTTTTTCATTGTAATTTTGCAGTTTTAAGTGTGTGTTGTTAGTGTTTGAGCAACAAGTAGAGCAAGAACAGTCTGGAAGTCCAGTTGCCCAATGTAGCTGAACTACTTCTGCTCCCTCTGTCCTCCTTTCTCACTTTGGTCCACATGTAAGTCATTTGCAATAATGATGCCAAAGCTCAAAGTCATCACACTCATTTATCAACCGTGTGAGAACAGGTTTAGATAAGAAGATGTGGTGCCTGGGTTAAGTGATCCATCGTGAAGTTACAATATGTGGCCCTCTTATTGTCTCAGTGCTTTACACAGACTGACAGTGTCTATGCAGGCACCCGTCCATAAGCTGATGTGCTGTGGTAGTTTGTGCTATTTCTGGAACATTGCTGCCAGTGCTTAACTGTGTTTTCGGAAATTGTACTGCATAAACCTGGCTATTCTGTGGCTGTATATTATATATATATGTTTTTCTACCAAATGATGTTTGGTTCCCTCTGTTTTTTGTGTTGGACAATAAACTTACATTATCTGCTCATTATCAAGCAACAAACTGCAGAGGTTTAAAACAATTCTGTCAACATATATGCCAGGAGCGGATTTTACTTATATTGCCCATGTTAAGTTATCCTCCTATAATTATTAATTGCGACATAAATTCCATCCATATATAATTAGCTTGATATAATAAATACACATTGTGCAAGCACAGTGAGGACGTATAATAGTTCACTGACCTACCTCGTATTTGTAACATTAGTCTTTAAACTTCATAAGCCAAATACTAATAATATGAAATTTATTATTATAATTATCAATACCGACTGATTTTTATTTGGCCGAATCGTTTATTAGGGCCCGAGCACCGACAGTGCGAAGCCCCTTTTGCTTTTCCTTTGATTATTTTCGATCTTCACGAAATTCAGAAGACACGTGTATCATGACCGAATTAGATTAGATTAGATTAGAAGTAGATTAAAGCAACGGGAAATTGGCAATTTTGGATTAAGTGGCCTTTTTTTTACCATTTGCACAAGACAAACTCCTCCTAGAGATTTCACCAGATCAACTTAAAAAAATTCAGTGAGTGTCATCTAGACAACATGGAGATTAAAATCAACTGTTGTAATGAAGTTGTTGTAACTCCGCTGTATATGGTTGAATCTGCCCCGAATTGCTCACACTTCATCAGAGCCCAAACCTGTGATAGTGATAGCGCCACTTACTTTACAACCTTAATTTGGTTTACATAAAATGTTCACCTTGTGGTCTGCACTTGATGGCATGGACTGTACTGTGTGATTAGTAGGCGGAGACCGGCACATGTGACGGATGCAGGAAGTGACGCCTTTATCCCTCCTGCGGTGAACATAACGCACGCACCACAGGTCCGTTTTGCCAGTCCCCATCCACCCTCCCCATGGCAGCATCAGGTTCCTGGTTCGCAAATGTTCGGCCTCAGTGCTTTATATAAAAGATCACTTTTAAGGATTCATTAAGCGAAGAATTTCTTGTCAGTTTGCTTTAATGTCACAGTGTCAGTGGTCATAGATTCCTTTGATGTCTTGATTGACTGTTGCAAAGGTGAAAGATTTATACGATGTGAAAAGAAACAGTGTTTTTGACCAGAACAGATCTATGCCTAGTCTTTCTGTTGAGATAGTGATAGTACCACCTACTCCAATAGAAAGTAAGCCTCGTTTTACAACTATAATTTGATTTACATTAAATATTCACTGTGTGGTCTACACTTGATGGCGTGGACTGCAATGCAGTGATTAGTGGGCGTGGTCCACTGCTGCGGGACAAGACACACGCAACGCAGAGCCGTTTCGCCCGGTCCTTGTTCGCCCCACGGCAGCATCGGGTCCCGAGTTCGCAAGTGCTCTGGCCCTCACAGTGCTGCTTCACAGCCCTAATTAATTATTATAATCATGTTCTTTTATTACTTTTTTCCTTAAAGTTAAAATACGTTGTAAAAAATTTTTTTTTGCTAAACCAAGCGTCCAAACATATTCAATTTACTGTCATAAAAAATTATGAAAAGCAGTGATTCTAAGATTTAAGAAGCTGCCTGAAGCTGTGGTTAGTGCTGCCAACTCCTGAGCAGAATATGTGTCTCTCTTTGGTTTTCTTCATCAGTTTCCTGTTTGTCAAGTGAACAGCACTGTTTTGGTTTTGTCTGTTGTTTGTAGAAAAAACACACTTAACCAGAGTTGCTTTTGTCTGTCTGGAAAATTGCAGGACTAGCATCCCTTTAGAATCACATGGTAATTTGATGCATTATCAATGTAGAATGGAGCTTAAAGGTAATGGATAACTTAAGTCCTTTGCTGAGGCCTATATAGTAGGGTTATTATCTGATTCAGCCATTCTGTCCTCCTTCTGTTTAGGTCATCGACTCACTGCTGTTTGTGTTTTCTCTTTAAGATGTCTCTGTATCCATCTCTTGAGGACTTGAAGGTCGACAAGGTCATTAAGGTAAGTTTTAGTTTTTTTCAATTTATTCTACTAGTCTACTGTAATATCTTTTAGATCTTTAGAGCTTTTAGAACTTTGAAGATCTCATAGAAATATTATAATAATCTATAATAGTTTTATGGGCAGATCAGGCTGCTTTAGTTTTTGTCATTCTTTGTTTGATCTGTCTTTTATGAGTCCTAAATTAATAAAAGTCAATAAAAAGTAGAGCTGCACAATATATATCGAAAAGGCTTCTTCATCGAGATATCAACATGCGTGATATACGTATCGCAAAGTAGGGATGTCACGAGAACCGATACCTACGATACCTTTCGATACTAACATAACAAAACGATGCCGATGCCCAAGTTTTTGAAGTACCGTAGGCACCGTCAGCTTCGATGCCAGCAGCTGTTAGCAACTTATCATTAGCATCGGTGCTGCGCCAGTCGACGTTTACATTCTGAAAACCAAGACGGCAACTGCGGCTGCAGCGTTCGCCCCACCTCGACTTGTTTATTAAAAAGGCACAAAGAGTCGTGTATGGAAGTATTTTGCGTTTGACGCCGGGTTTACACCGGACACGGAAGCAACGCCGCCGCTCCGCGCTAATCCTTAGCGCGCCTGCACATGGTTGTTTACACCGGAAGCTGAAGCGGCGCATGGGAGTGGATGGGAGCCAGCTGTTATTTAAGGCTTGGTGCTGCGCTTACGAGTCGCTTTGGCGTCGCTTCAGCGTCCGGTGTAAACCCGGCGTGAGGCAGATATATCATTTAATGCATAACGTGTCTCACAACAAAGCGTCACTCGCATGCGACCGCAACTACCGTATAACCCTCAGTATATGCGCAGCGCAAGCACATTGAATTACCGTATATGACATTAACAACATCCAAATAATGCACTTTTTTTTTGCCGTGGTATCGAAATTGGCATCGAGAATCGTGTTATTTTACTGGTATTGGCACCGACTACTGAATTTTTGGTATCGTGACACCCCTATCGCAAAGCACGGCTTAAACTGCAATAAAGGTTGTTCCTTTTCACATGTATTCACGCTCTGCATGTCAATGTATTTGGCCAATCACATGGATCCCTGCTGCCCTACATAATAAATTAATGATATTCATATCATTGACGGGTTTTCCTTCAACGAATCATTGTCGGAAGAAGAGACTTAGAAGAGAATAGAAAGAGAACAGAGAATTCCTCAAATCTTGCTCTGCCTGCTCCCAACTAAATTCTACTATGGAAACTTAAAGGGCTTGCATTTCTTTTGAAACTTCATGTGACCTTGTGACCAGCCTACTTCAGTTTCTTCTTCCTTTCTTCTCATTTGTATTGTATTGATTGCATCTCACTGCCATCCACTGACTCTAGGCCCAGGCCCAGTTTGCTCAGACCACCACCCCCATGCCGGCCATCACTGAGGGAACCTACCAGCCTCAGCTTGCTACTCTTGGGATGCCAGGATCAGGTGAGTGTCATATATAGTTTCAAAAGCTTTTATAGAATATTTTATCCCTCTTTTGTGAAGAAAACGTGTTTACACATTAAACATTACAAGTCAAAGCCATTTTCCATTTTCTTGTTTGTAAAGGGTGTCTGTGTGTGGGGGGTCTGCGGTTCATTGAATAAGCACAGATCTCTAGTATTGGGGGCGGATGAATACGTGTGGAGTGGAGTGAGGAGACTGGGGTGGGAGGTGTAGTTATGCCCCCCCCCGACTATGATTTCTCAATCTTTCTTTCTGTTTCACCCGTTGTGTTTTGGCTCATGATATTGTGTTTTTTGAGATTGTATGAAAATGGGACCTAACTGCAGTAAATTTTACTCGGATGGAAGAAAATAGAGAGAGACGAGTAAGGCACCCACACATGATTAAAAGTGGGTAAAAGATGGACATGGGGCCCATTAGAGATTAGAGAAGACAAACTTTCGGCTTATTCTCAATCACATCTTTCAATTTTCTCAATCTCCAGCTCATTCTGCTTCTCTTTTCTCTGTTTGGATGTAGAGTCCTGTGGGCTTTTGGTCTTTTGTTTTTATCTCAGCAGTGACCAGAAGTTACCATGGAGACTGGCTCTGGCAGTTGTGCTAGGACAGGGCATGATGGGAGACAGAGAGAGGAGGAGGAGTTGATTTGAAAAAGAACGAGGAGGGAGGGGGCGGGGGGCAGCAGTAAGCTTGAGGGGTAAAGGAAGAGTTTGTACTCTTAGTGGTGAGGAAAGAAAGAGACAGGGAGGTGAAAGGAGATGGCCTGGTTGACATCCGTGCTGGACCACAGCCCACTCTGTTCCATCTTCTCAGATGTGGCGTCCCTGCACACAAGGCAATGACAGTCCAGACCTGTCCTGATTGTGGCTCTCCCATGGTGGAACAATGTACCAAATGCCATCAGAGCACGTCCGTCCCTCTTATCGTTAAGAACCTCTGAAGTCTCCCTTATTTCAAAGCAGCTCCTCTCCTGACATTAAACACCCTAGCAAGTTAACTTATTAAAGCCTCTGTTCCACTGCTCAAAAAACCCACTCACATCTGGCTGCTTTTGTCTGCTACGGGAATAAATATAGTTGGCATTAACCTACGGTTCAAATGACTATGCAGGTTTGTAGTGATGGAAACATTAAATCCAGGTGAATGCGCTATTGTGCGCAACTGAAAGGCAAACCTCTTTTATTGAGTTTATCGGAGTATTTTTGGTGTAAAAGAGGCACGCTCAGCACTTACATCAAGGTCTACTGCTGTACTGAAGCTTTTCAGAATCAGTATCAGAATCAGAAGTATTTTATTGCCAAGTACGTTCACACATACAAGGAATTTGCTCTGGTAATTGGTGCAAACAATGAACATAGAACATAAAGACGCAATAAATACAACATGCATGGAGAGCAATAAAAAATGGGAAACCAGTATATATTTACTCACTGTTTACTTCTTATTTACTCACTTTTTATCAATATTTATACAAAGTAACATTTATTTTGAGATAAACATTTCTGAATAAAAATATATAAAAATATAAAATATAAAAAGTGAAGTAAAAAGTGAAATGCTAAATGCAAAACAGTTAACAGTGTCATATTGCAATATGCAATGTAGTGCAGTATAATATAATATTATATGATATAATGTGTTAAATTAACACATCCTAGAGGTGTGGGGGTGGAATAAAAGTCCGAGTCAGGTGGGGGTCCCGGGCCTTGTTGATAAGGCCAACTGCAGTCGGGAAGAAGCTGGTCTTGTGGCAGGAGGTTTTGGTCCTGATGGCCCGCAGCCTCCTGCCCGAGGGAAGAACCTCAAAGAGTTTGTGACCCGGGTGGGAGGGATCGGCCACAATCTTACCTGCACGCCTCAGGGTCCTAGAGGCAAACAGGTCCTGTAGAGATGGCAGATTGCAGCCAATCACCTTCTCAGCAGATCGGATGATCCACTGCAGCCTCCTTTTGTCATTAGTGGTGGCAGCAGCGAACCAGATGGTGATGGAGGAGGTGAGGATGGACTCAATGATGCAGGTGTAGAAGTGCACCATCATTGTCTTTGGCAGGATGAACTTCTTGAGCTGTCGCAGGAAGTACATCCTCTGTTGTCCTCTTTTGGTGATGGAGCTGATGTTAAGCTCCGCTTTTGTGTCGTCCCTCAGTTTTAAGTCGCTTTGGATAAAATCATCAGCCAAATGAGTAAATGTAAATTGGTCAGATTCCCTTAGTCTGTAAATAGTGATCACTGCACATACATGGCCTCAGTAACATGGTCTTGCTTCTGCCTGCCAAGGTTTTCTTTAATCATTTTAGCAACATTCGGGCTATTAACATTTTGAATCTGCATTTTCAAAGCTGAAAGATCATTTCATTTCAGATTTTACCCTGCCTTCCTTATAGCTTCAACAGGACACATTTGCCTGGTAAAGCAAGATTTATAATCAGCCAGCAGCTTCTCATTTACTGACTAATTATGAAGTATAGGTTGAGTTCAAGGGCTGTTTCCCACACACTGTTATTGTGTGAAAATGGTCAGATAAGGCAACTGCAAGAACAGGGCAATTGTATAGTTTCTGATATAGCCATTTGTTTTATTTTTATTCTGTGGGCTTGGATGTGCAGGCATGTTTTGGAGAGGTGAATGAAAGAAAAGGTGAAGAAGAAGGAAAGCACAGAAATCTAAATGTGGAAAAAAGAGTAGGGGTAGGCCAATAGAAATGACAAGGCTTTCTCTGTTTTCTAAAATATATTAAAAATATTCAGTAGCACATGATGAGTCAGACCTGACTTGTTCTATCAGCTGTACTGTTTGTGTTAAGCTAACATGTTGCTCTCTTCCTGTTTTGTACTATGACTAGAGCTGTTTCCTTCTGATCACATGGGTGTGGTTAATTTGTTGCTGACTCACACCATGTTGACTTGACATTATCTTGTAAAATCACTGCACAGTCATTGTTGTTGAACGAGGAAAGTCACTGAATAATACATACATTAGTTTCGACTTAGATCCGGATCATTAAAACTGGCAGCTGAAAAGACATATGGTTATATATTTATCATATCATTTATTTAATAAAAGCCAAGTTTTTTACCTAGTAGTTTGAGAAACTGACTTATTGAGATATGTCTTAATTTTCACATTGTTTAGTGTATATTATATATTTCAATTATGATATTACTAGTACACTATAAACCTGCCTGTTTGGCATGGGCTGTTCTCTTGTGTTAATTCCTTGGAGCTACTTCAAAATTATTCCTCATCATTTGTGAGTACTCCTCAAACAGTTCTACAATATACTGTCACAGTCTATGCTGCAGAGTGAAGTTAAAAAACAATGTGTTCATCTTACCGTATTTATCTGCAATGAGTTTGAATGATTTACTAAGCTACTGTTATTTTTTCATGCATTACATGCCAGTGGTCAGCTTCAGGGCGATAAGAAGCATTGCAGCAACAAAATTTAAACATTGTGCTTTAACTTTGAAGAAAAATGGCAGGAAATGTGTCTGTGTCTGGCCGATATGGTGAAATAAAAATGGTCAAATGATCAAAAACGATTTAGATCAACCACTAATGTAATTTACCGGAGGACATAAGAGAAGACATGTTCAAATTGGTCCACAGACTGAATGTCAGCACCCTGCCCTGCTACAGTCACCTATTTGTTTTCAAATCTAGCGTTATCTATATTATTGACTGTATCGCCTTTTCAAATTGCACCAACTTGGCAGTGCACATTCTTGGGCCATAGCGGTTTGCGATATATTCACATAAAGACAGACAGATGTCTGTGATATTAGTAGATAAAAGGAATCAACATACAGACCGTAGCTAGGACTTTACATTAGCTTCTACTTGGGCGTTACTGATTCTGAGACTTAAACATATGCCCATACTTTCATATCATAAAACAGGATGAGAAAACCAAGATATATTTCAACCTTATGTAACACATATTGTCATTACATAATTAACAGTAAAACACGTGTTAGTTAGTTAGGGACATGATAATATTTTGTTAGAATTATAAATGACACAATCTGTTATCTTCTTGTTGCATTTGTCACATAAGTATTTTGGCCGAACAATGATCGAGTGATTTCACCTTCGGTAAATGTTTGGCAAGTTTAATCAGCCCAAGTATAACCTGAGTGAAAAGCACAAAACTGAATAGTGGTGCCAGGAACGTTTATTGCATTGCAACCTACAGTGGTCAAAAGAGGCTTCAGTGAATATCATGAATGACATTGTTGAACAAAAAATACAAAATCTAGGAAAGAATGACATCTGATTTGAAAGAAAAAAAACTCATGTTTAGTGGCATATTTGTATACCTGCAACTTACAAAATAAAATGTACATTTGGATGTGGACACAATTTCTTAATTTTATTTGATCACGGTAAGAGCTTAAGAAAAATATAAATTTGTATTGCCATATACACCTTAATGTATTTATGTATTCAATATGTAACCAAAAGTTTAAAAATGATTTTCTCTCCTCCTCCACCGTCTCCCTCTTCTCCTACTAACCAACTGTCTCTCACTCTCCATCTCTCCCACCTGTTTGCCCTCCCTCCATCTGCTGTCCACAACTCAATTCTTTCTTTGGCCTCTCTCCACCCACCTCCTCCTTTCACCCAAATTCGTCCAGCCTTGTACCCGAATCTGGAGGAGCTGGGCGACTACATGGGCCTGGCCCTCAACAGTGATGAAGTCCACAGGAACCTGGCCCTCATGCCTGTGGCTGACAATGTAAGTGTTTGTTGTGTATTTTTTTGATTTTCCCAAATTGTTTTGGTGTTTCTGCTGCCTCCAAGTGGCCATTGTTTTGTAAATAGAAGGCGCCATGAGCTGTAGCTGTATCCAGGCACAGCAGTACTTCCTGTTGATCCACATTAGTGAATGACTCAACTCAGGCCTGGAGCGGTGTGTGGGAGTCTGTGAGCTCTTCACTCTCCTCCAATTCAGTGTATGTAGGGATGTGTGTGTGCACAAGTGCGTGGATCCTGCACATGTCAAGGCTCTTGTAGCACCTGAGCTTATCAGCTGGCATCTCTTTGTTCTCAGCCTTTTATTAGTGTCTTCACCTCGACCATTATTTGTATTTTTTTAACACGTGTATGATTTCTTCATTGTTAGTGCGAAGCATATTAATGATGGAGTTTTCAAAAGCAGTGCCTGTAGCATTCCTGACCTCATTCACTGGTGGAGGAGGAGATGACATTGAATCCTCCCACATACCTCTATTTGATGCAGCATTCCATTTTATCTCAAAATTGTAATTTCCATCTTAAATCCTTTTTTTCCTGTCATCTCTCCCAACCCCCCCCCACTTCCTCACACTTGCTCTATCTCAACCCACCTCTTCACACTTGCTCATCCTCCTTCCTGTCTGGCTTTCGTTCTTCACTCCTCAGCAAGTAGCTGTGCCTTCCAGCTCAGGTGTTGGGGGCATGGTGCGGCCCGTGACAGGGGCAGACGTTGGCATCATGCGGGCAGAGATCCGCCCGGGGCTGCGGGAGATTATACTCTGTAAGGACCAGGATAACAAGATGGGACTCCGGCTCCGCTCCATCGACAACGTGAGTCAGCGTCACTTCCTCTTGACAGGGACTTGCATTGTTGTTAACCCCCATTCAACACCACACAAACCATGCCCCCTTATACACTCGCCCATATAAGTTCAGGATTAAGTAGGGGTGTAGCAGTACAGGTATCCCAAACAAACACTTCTGGTACAGGCCTTTGCAGCGAGTCCAACTGCAGACATTAGTGGATGTGCTGTAGGCTTGTGGTCTTAGCGACCACAGACAAGTGTGATTTAAATCTGCTGTGTGGGAACACATCAGTTTTACAGTCTACTATAATGACAACAGACAAAGACAAGTGGATCTTAAAAAAAACGCTAATTTAGACTGTGTCAAAGTAATAACAAGCGCCTCAGGTGTAGCAGCGGTCATGCAACCATTCTCTGTTGTTGAGACCACAAGGTTTAATCACACATGAAAGTAATTGAGACCCGTTACGAAGTTCTCTCTTGTCCACATTTCAGCCAGCAAGTCACACCAGCCCTTTATAAACCTCTGCCCCTAGCGTTTGAGTGTTCTCCACAGCGAATAGATTGTTAGTTCAGCTAAAACAGTGAAAGAGTTATGTTATTATCGAAGGTAAAGATGCTGTAAGAAAAACAATAACAGTAAATTATCTGTTCTGATACTTGGCCAGCTTTAGAGTGGTAATAATGAATGTGCACTGGGGTCACATTCTGGTCTCAGACTTTTAAAATTCACTGTTGTTAATAATTCAGTTTGTACTGAGTTGCACTAATACAGTGGGCAGGGTTGATAAATGAGTTGGCAAATAAAGAAGATGCAGAGTATTGCAGCCATGGATTTACTGCTGAAAAGAAATGGACAGCTCAATCGTGATGTTTTTTTTACACAACGCAAAATATTCTGCAGGAAACAAAGCAACCAAAGAAGAGACAACATGCTCCGTTTTGACTTGTATTATTCATCAATTTTCTGAGTCCTCCAAATAAGGCAGTAAAACCTGAAGTGTATTGCTCCAGTCAAGTAAAACAGTGTAGCCCGAGCCTTCTTTTGATGTTTTGCATCATTCCCTTCAGTTGTTCATTGTTTTAAATCATCTAGAAATTCTTCTCTCTTTTTTTTTCATGAATATCTAACATCTTTTTCCTGAGTCCTTTTTTCTAGCCACCGTCAGTTTTCGGTCTCTTCCCCTCCCTTCTTACATTCCCTTGAGCCATGTTCAATGTTTTATCTGTTTCCTCTTTCCTCTCACAGGGAGTGTTTATCCAGCTGGTGCAGGCTAATTCCCCTGCGGCCCTGGCCGGTCTGCGTTTTGGGGACCAGGTCCTTCAGGTCAACGGTCAGAACTGTGCCGGCTGGAGCGTAGACAAAGCCCACAAGGCCCTGAAGGCTGCAGCTGAGACACGCATCGAGCTTGTGGTCAGGGACAGGTGAGGAGTCTTTGATTCACTGAGGAAAAAAGATTTTAACAGTGTGTCCTGAAACTTACATCAATGTTCTTGACTTGTTTGGCGATTTTACCATTTTCAGCTATCGGATTTCATCACCAAAATGACTCATATGTTGACTCCTATTTTAGTGTGACATTTTTTTTGTTAGTAGAGATAACTGTCCCATATACTTTGACATACAGAGACACACCAGTCAGTTTAACTTCAGGTTTATCAATCTGTCCATTTTGGAAGCAGTGGTGATTGTGAATCTATTTCACTTGCTGTGGTGCAAATGAAAGTAACAACAGGTGCGATGGAGAGGCTTAAGCAGGACAACCCCCAAAAGGAATGGTTTTACATGTGGTGGCCACAGAAAATGGCTCTCTTCTTATCCTTCCTGACAGATTCTTCTCTAGTTTTGTGTTCTGCCAGTGTCCTTATCACTAAGGTAGCATAAGGTGGTACCTTCAGCCCAATCAGGTAGCACAGGTAGCCCAGCTCTTCCAAAATGGCACATACATATGTGCAGTCGCAATTAGGTTTGCAGTGTCTCCCAGCTCAGTCTCAAGAGCATGGAGGAGATACCAGGAGACCAGCAGTTACACAAGGAGCATCATTATCTGGTCCTTTGTGCGAGGAGGAACAGGAGGAGCACTGCCAGAGCCCTACAAAATGACCTCCAGCAGGCTACTGGTGTGCTCACAGCCCAGCTTCGATTGGCATTTGCCAGAGAACACCAAAATCGACAAGTCAACACTGGTGCCCTCTTCTCTTAACAGATAAGAGCCAGTTCACACTGAGCAAATGTGTGAAAGAGTCTGGAGAAGCTGTGGTAAACGTTATGCTGCCTGTTACATCATCCAGCATGACTGGTTTGGCCGCGGGTCAGTGACGGTCTGGGGAGGCATATCCTTGGAGGGTCGCACAGACCTCCATGTCATAGCCAACGGTGCCCTGACTGCTGTTAGGTACCGGGATGATATCCTCCAAGCGATTGTCAGACCCTTCACTGGTGCAGTGGGCCCTGGATTTCTTCCTGGTGCAGGACAATGTCTAGCTTCATGTGGCCACAGTGTGTAGGCAGTTCCTGGATGATCCAATTTAGATCCTATGCAACGTTATGGATCGGTGTATACAACCCCACCAAACGTTAGCTACTGTTGCTGGCAGAGACAAACAGTCATTGAAAAACAGGCTGCAGCTCATGAGAACAGGCCCGGAAGCTAAATCAGCCTCTGAAGAAGATAGTTCATTTTGACAGCAGAGGATACTGTTTGCCAGAAGCACACAACATGGTTCTGTAGATTCATGCTGGATCTAACAGAAGCCTGCAGTCAAACAATTAGTTAATTTGTCTATGTGACATTATTGCTTAGTTTTTTGATGAACGTTTATTTTTTCTGTTTTAATGTTTAATCGTTTTGGTCCCCATGGTTTTGTTTGTAGATGTACTTAGTTTGAGAGAAAAGTACTGAGAATGTCTTAAATGCTTTATGATCCTCCAGATTATATTTTGATGATCATATATATATATTGAATGGAATCAGGCAAAGGATTTGTTGATCTCATCTCTATATCTTGTATTTAACAAATACTCTCCATTTCGCCAACAAACAAAGAAAGCATACAAACATCACATGTACATAAAAACCTTACATTTCTGTATGTATTTCTATATTTAATCCTAGAGAGATTTTGTCTGTTTCCTGTCAGTCTCACAGTAAGCTGCAGTGACTTCGATGTTTGGCTCCCTCTGGTGGTTCCTCCATCATTTGCTCTTTGCTACTCAACTCATCTTTTATCTATAATTTCAAAAACGTCAAATAGTTGTAGTAGTAGTAATAGTTTTTATTTTATAAATGTACAGATATTCTGTCAAAGAGTCTCATTATTACTCTTTGTAACAAAGCTTTATACCTGTGGATCCCTAATCCTTTCTCTCTCTCTCTCCCTCTCTCTCTCTGTTTGTGTGTGTGTGTTTGTGTGTGTCTGTAGGCCATTTCAGCGCACTGTCACCATGCAAAAAGACAGCTCAGGTCACGTGGGCTTCATCTACAAGTCTGGTAAAATCACCTCATTGGTCAAGGATGGCTCTGCTGCCCGCAACGGTCTGCTTACCGAGCATTTCATCTGTGAAATCAATGGACAGAACATTATCGGACTCAAGGTCAGACACTTGTTTCTCTGCATGTGATCCTTTGCATCAAATAGTTTGATCAGTATAAGTTAATAATTGGGTATGAAACAATGTGTGGGATGTAATCTGATGCATTTGAGAAGAGCAGAGAAAAACATGGACTATAAATTATTCATTACAATGATTCTCATAAGATGTTTGGTGGCTTTTAAGTTTCCACCTGGATGGCTGCTCCTATATAAATGAATGTAATAAAAAGTGGGCACGTGCAGCGATTTAATGTAAGTGCAGAACTCACCAACTCCCAAGTCCTTAAATGTAAAGTGTTTAGTAGGTATCAGCAATGTTTTCTTACTAGTTTGCTAGTTTTTTTTACCCTGTGGTTAGATTTAGTCTGAACCTAACATAGTGATTCTACAGTTTTTCTCCTCTGATTTGATGCATTTCATGATCACAAAACCACCCACTTCTCTTTTCCTTTCATACAACTAAAAGAAAACGTGTTGTCTGTCTGAAGGAGTCACTGTGTTGCTTCATTCACTTTGTGACAATTTACCAAGCTTCAAAACCTTAGATTCCATCATCAGTATGAGAAAGGATAGAGACTAAGCACATCAGTTACCTGGGGTTTACTAAAAAACCCTGAGGCAAAGAAACTAGAAAAAGTAGTTCTGATGTTTGACTGAGTAGATGAAAGTTGGGCAAATCTTTGAAGGGACACAAATTGTTGTCGGCAGTTGAGGTTTTGTGAGACTGTAACGCATCATTTGGAAAATGTAATGCTACAGGAATCTCATGTCAGCTCACAACAACATCCTCTGACAAAAAAAATGTACAAAAACAAATTCAGATTTTAGTATCTTAGGTCCAGACTTCCATTTTGAGCTGGTGATAGGTTATTTGGACCCAGAGTCCCAGCAAAGACATCCCACAGGGACACCCACCTGACCAATCACGAGTCAGTCGCAGCTGTCAATCATGTTTTATATTATCAAATATTCAATATCTGGTGTTAATGCCCTATACTATAGCCAGTCACCAGGGGGAAAGCAATATGTTTTGGCTTCACTTTTCTGTCCTTCATCTTTATACATATATTCATTGGGTTATACCTGCACACTACCTCATAGCGTGTGATGAGCTCTGGATAAGTCACACAGCATTTCTATCTAAGGAGCAGGTAGATGTGGGTGACGTTCTATGACCTCCTCTAAATGATACACATATGGAGCAGTGAACAGCATGCCCGAAATATTTAGTTCCTATTTTTTATCTCTTTTTATCTTCCAATATCAGACAACAGGTTTAAACTTAGTTAAAATGTTTTTTAATACCAGTGTGATTTATGTCTATTTTCTATCAACACATTGGAGAAAAACTCAAGTAAATGTCTTTCTCAAAACCTTTGTTTTTAATGTCATTTTTATTCAATTAAATGTGAATGTATTTTTTTTAAATAAAAAATGCTGACCAGTCACTTTGTGTAAATTCCAGGATTCTCAGATCAAGGACATTCTGACCACCTCTCCGACCACCATGACCATCACCATCATGCCCAAGTTCATCTATGAACACATGATTAAGAGGTGAGATAACAGTTGACCTGATCTAGTGAAATAAGCTCATCAGTCATGTAGTCAATTCATGTCAGTGAGTTATAAATGATCCGGTTACAGTTCACTTGGGCCTATGCTCAGCTCTAAGTCTGTGATGAGTCCACAGATTAACCCCAGGTTTTCTGGTTCCCCATGTTACACCCTCCCTTTTCCGTCATTCATTCCATGATTTGTAATATGTCTTAAACATATTGGTGTGATTTTGTTTTCCAGGATGTCCACTGGTCTCCTGCGGTCATCCATGGATCACTCTGTCCCAGAGGTGTGAGAACCAGGAGGACCAGTGTAAACTGTCAAGATATCTACTATACAGATCTCTCTCTCTCTCTCTTTCTCTGTTCTTTATTCATATCTACCTGTCTCTCTCCGTCTCACCCCAAATCACCTCCTGCATCAGAATCGCATCACCGTTTCTCATCCTTAACATCATAAAAATGCCTTTTTTTCTATTCAGTTGTTCACTCAATTATTTTACCTTTTCAACATTCCCTTCTCCTCTGTTGACATTTTTACTTTTTATATGTATTATCCTTGTAGTCTGAGTTATTTTTCCATTATTTTGTATTTGAGATGGAGTACAAAACAATTTTTGAAGCCATGCATACGATCATGAGTCCAGAGCTTCCTCCTCAGCGTCGAGATGAATCACTGGCAAATTATGTTTTTCACCTTGTCAAAATGCTGTAGAAGCCAGTGGTCAGTCGTTAAAAGCTAAAGAACCACAAAGATCACGGCTGCACTTTCTGTCCTAAAATTGACCCTTCAATGTGTATAGGTTACATCTAATCATGGCTGAACTAACACCCGGGGCCTCATGTGAAAACGTTGGCTGACTTTGTAACAGACCCCAGTGTATGGTTGTTTTTACTTGCCAGTAAAACTAATAGATTTTAACAAATTTGTCGATTTTAGTTAAAACCATATAATGGTGAATATTAGTGTTGATTTTCGGCACCAAGATCATGTTTTGATTATTTTGTTCCTTCTACTTGACACCTAACATTTATAGACCCTAGATTCTAACATGTACAGTAAGTGAGAGATACAATGTGGGAATTCCCAGCTCCTCAATGAGATGGCGATGAATCATTGCACCACACTTCCTGTCTCTGTGGGCGAACGTTACGATGAGACTCTGATGTGTTCGGCTGGTCGGTACTGGGAACAGCGTGTGCACATTTCAGGGGAAAGTGCAGGGAGATGGGCAACAGTACATGTTTGTTGTCATATGCAGCTTGGACTCGGCCCTGTCCATAAACACACGAGCAGCACAGTCAGACCAGATCCTGGTGCAGTGTGTTGGTGTTCGTCTTGTGTTACTTTCAAGGGAGTCTTTGGTATTTGTTTGGACAGGGTCCGCGCTGGGCAGACCCACTAAGTGCACTTTCCACTACCTTTTAAGAGGTTGATTTTCCTGTATCCATTTCAAGTTCAATGGTCGTGTTCATGGTGCCTCATGTTAATGAGAGAATTCATGAAAACAAACTTGTTAACTGCAGAAAAAATATTATGCTGAAAAATCATCTGCTCAGTTTAAATTCCTTCCTCTGCTGATGAGCACAGTGAGACTGAGCAGAGCTCGCGGGGATTTCTACTTGTTATATATAGAGTCGCTCCTTTTAATGCTGTTCATGTTCGGATGCATGCATTTCCTTTAATTTTCTAGGTATGTAATCAGATAAACATTACTGTCATTCTGTAAAAAAAAAAGTTTATATACGAATGTAACCAAGATAATATTGTAAAACAAATAAAAACTCCTTCTGTTCACATTAACTGGTTGGTGTTTGTTTCCCCCCTTCGCCTCATGTATATTAACATGTTACACAACACCAAGCAAATAAACATCCAGAGACAAAGACGACAAAAACATTTCCTCCATGCTGTTTAATATAGGGGCTTCTGCTCTTTCTTTACACAGTGTGGTGGGAGTGTGAATGGAGAAGTAGTCTACTGATGTATTATACTGTACACACTACTATTGCCATTAAAATAGTTCATTTACAACACATTATCTGTAGATACTAATGATGTCAGCTGATTGACTAAACAAGGCATTGAATGCCCTCAATGGCAGAATGTTAAAAGACTGGATATAAACTCTGTATACATACATTTTCATTACATAGTCTATGGAACATATATTCAGACAATCAGACAAGGAATAAAGCATAAAATGACATCACATGTTCAAATATTGACAACAAAAAAAAGGCAAACTCCCCTCCCACCTCCTCCTGTTGTCCCCAGGAAATATTCAGCATTATGTATGTCTAAGGATATACGTAGTATATAATCAACCAGTCACTGCCTCACATCGTACACTGACACAACCTCACACCACAGCAGGAAGTTCAGGTGTATTATGGGACAGAGAGGGGTCACTGTAGAGGTACAGTGAAGGACAGACGAACGTTACCCTGCGTTACAAGGATCTTTTGATAAAGTGCTGTACGGTCAAGATTGATTGGAGGAAACTTTTCAGTCACATCCAGACGAGTCTGAAGCCTCTGCCGGGACTCCAACATTTAACATTACTGGACTGTCAGAATCCCAAAGAAGACCACTTAAGCCCATGGTGTTTGAATGTTAATCAGCTACACGTAGGAGATTTAAGATGTGACTGTCACCAAACCTGCTTGAGTTAGTGAAGTCATGCAGGTTTAATACAGGCCTCTCTGAACATTGAAAACATTAAATGAAAGACATCAAGCTAATGAATACAAAGTCCTCAAAGCCCCATTAAAAAAAAGATTGATTTAGTGTTTGCAGGATAATAATTGGTGTACACTTGTTACCATCTTAAATTGACTCAATAATCAATTGGTAAGAAATTCAAGATAAGCATAAAAGTAGCACAATTAAAGAGATTTAATAATAACCTGTGCGTAACTTGTATGTATATGATCCATATTGTGTGGAAGATACACACAAGTTATTAACTCGTGAACAAAGTCATGTTTATTTTCTAGGAAAAGATAAAAAAGATTGTGTGTAACTTGTGAACAATTTAATAAAAGATGACTTGTGACAACTTGTGTCCAAATGTGTCACCATCATGTCTGAACAAGATGAATGTGTGTGTATCAGATACATAGAGATAGGAGAAGATTCACTATCATCCATTAATCCATCAAACTGCTGAATTTTTTTACCTGATTTATTGCCATTTTACCACGTCCAATTTGCATTGCATTTGACTTTTTTATTCCTTCTTTTTAATTACTCATATGTAAAGAGCTTCTATATGAATTGGGCTATGCAAATAATGTTTATTATTATTTTATTCAAATGCAGAAGATAAGCACATACTGTGAGATGATGTATTTCTGCTAATAAGTTAGTACAAGATAAGATCATATGCAAACAAGATAAAAACTTGTGGTAATAACAACAATATAACATTTGCAAAAATGATAATATGTGTAAAACAGCTCAAGGTCTGTGTTAATTAATATTTATTTATATAATTTATAATCTTGTTGCCTCATGCACACTAGTTGCATCTTGTGAAACTATAATTACTCCTATGTACAATTTCCTTTAGAAATGCTAGTTCCACAAGAGCCTGTGTGCAGAAGACATTGAGCTTAACTCGTTCAAACAAGATAATGACCTGCACAAAATGAAAAAAAAAACTTTTAGGACTTTAGGGTCTTTGTGAAACACTAGAAATCCACTTCTTGGTCATCACTTGTCTCATGACTTTACAATAAGAGCTTTGAGAGAATAAACTTATCAGACACATGACCACATAATGCAGCTGTGCATAGAGGTAACTTAACAGTGCTGAGTTGATCGCTGCTACCCACAACAAACCTGAACTCCTGAACTTCGAAACACAGCATCACGAGTTCACCACATCCGCCCTCTCTTCTGCTTGGACACCCTGTTTCTGTTCCCACAGCCTGTGTTCGGTGACCTCACCAGACTCAAACCCCAGTACAGTGCAAGCATACACTCGCCATCACTCTCATGAGTCATCATTTCTTTACACAGAACATTAATATTGAGATTAACAATCACATTCTCACACCTGCTCCCTCACAGGCTTGTATGGCTTTTAGTGAAACATGAAATGTCTCTATCGTTTGCTAATCCCCTTCAACCAAGACTTGTGTCACTGACAGCGGTGACAAAGAGGAGAGGAGGTGGGTGAAGTGTGACGGAGGGGAAAGGAGGCAGTCCTGTGCCTCCAAGCATCCACTCAACGTTATCATGGATAGTCATGATTGTCACTGATGTCTGACAATCACACCTTTTTGACCGGTTAGCATAAACACTGCTCATTCTCTGCCTCAGTCTCTGTGGCCTGTAGACACTGTACATGTAGAGCTCAGGTCAAAGGCTCCTCTCACAGATGAAAGAAAACTGGTTTGCAGTATTCACACGTGTTTGAAACTATTTTCTACCTGAAATATCTGCATTTTCTGATATGAACTTACCTGCAGATTTTTTTGTACCACAATCACCAACATCACTGTGTCAAACTGGATTGACACAACAGACCAACAGAACATTTGATCTGAACTCAGTGGACACACAACACTTCCAAACAATCTCAACTTCAATTAATTACTTAAAATTCTTTAAGTGAGGAATAGTGCAAATATGCCTACCAAATAGTTAAAAAAAAAAAAACATGATTCGCGCTGTTTATTCAGTTCAGTTGGTGTTTGACTATTTTTGCAGGTTTGTGTCCACTTGTTGTTTTAGGGATCCACAGTTGGCTCAAGGGTCTCTGACAGTTGGATGAGTTTTCTTTTTTCAGAGTCACTCTCTTGCCCTTGTTACATTTAAAATCCAACATCTGCAGAACAGCAGCAAATCAACATGTCACTTTCATCGAAGTCCTCTCATAAAACACACATTCACACAAAAGAACACAGCCTGATCCCAAATGTAAGCCCAAAGCGAGATACCTTATTATTATATCACATAGTGAGTGTTATGTAACATGTGGTGGTGTGTCTAGAAATGCTTGCACAGTGGACTTGAAATACACACGATCAGAGTGACGGTTAAACTACACCACAGGAGCATTAAAGTAAGCAGAAATATACAGCGCACGGACTGAGCACGACTCACTTCATTCAGATCTACATCAAAGTGTCACACTGGCCTACTGAGTATCTACAAACAGACGTCTGATTTTTACATGACTTCTCCTGTTTGACTGGAGCGGTTGATAATGTTTTCTGTTTGCTTCAGATGCAAAATTCAGGGTATGAGGATCAATCATATGACTGAGGAATGGAAAAATTACACTCTAAAACATAATATCCCTGTTGTTTTCAGTACTCTATCCCACAGACCAAAGCCTGTGGAAAATCCCCTCCTACTGCTCCCTGTAGCTCCACCCCAAGAATCTATACAGGAAGTCCGCTCACCTGAAACATCCCTTCAGAACTAACACACCTGGCTGGTCTCATGGTGGAGGCCTCATCGTTCAAAGTTCAGACTGTGTGCAGAATGTGATTTTGTATACCTAGAGGCCCCGTGTGTAAGATTTAGGGGAAAGGGATCTATTGGCAGAGATTGAGTATAAGATAATCGTAGTGATGTATTCACTAGTGATTTTTTCATCTAAATTGTAAGAATTGTTCTTTTCTTTACCCTAGTATTTAAATACTTTATATTTAGTTTGGGAGAAGGTCCTCTGTATGGAGGCCGCCATGTTTTTTACAGTAGCCCAAACTGATAAAAACTAAACACGTTTTGAGTTTTTATGACAACTGAAGGCGACCTCAGGTTCTAATGTTTGGAAGGGAAGGGTGAGGTGAGGGGTATTCAGCTGCAACTTGATACTTTACCACTAGATGTCAATAGATTTACACGCTGAACCTTCAAGTACTAGATTGACAACATCTTAGTTAGTGTTTTGGTTATCTTTGTTAGTTGTTCCAATGAAAGATGTATATATATATATGGAGAAATATTTAATTATATTTTATCTGCTTTTGTTGGAAACAACAAATATTTCCCTATCGACATATTGTATCGGAAATCCTGAGAGCTCTCTCATCTGTACAAATACACTCGACATTTAGTTGATTGTTTCTAGAGCCAGATGATTGAAGAACAGTATCAAACCCAAATATTCATCCTGCAATTTAGATACCTACAACGATGTCACTTTGAAAAGTCAAACAGATTTGAGAGCTTTTGGTGATGACGGCCAAGTCAGTGTTGATGTGCTGTAAACAAAAAGCTGTGATCTCTGCTGTGGAATTAATATGTTACGTCCTGCTTCTGCCTGCTCCACCACCCCTCAGCCTTACACTCCAGGGAGATGTTGTGTTGTTATGAACACGTCTGACCAGAGAACCTTCTACTTCTTTGTTCATAAGTGAAAAACTAATGTGTGTCTGAAAATGTCTGAACTCAGCTTTAGTGAGCTGTACAGCCGAGCCAGGTTAGCTGATTCTCTCTGCTACTTGCCGTTATGCTAAACTAAGCTAAGGTAAACTAAGCTAAGCTTGTCATCAGCTGCAAGCTTGGGGATGTGATATCAATCACTTCGCGCAAGAAAGCTTAATTACACACATTTCCCCAAAATCTCTAACTGCTCTTTAATGGCTCACAATAGGTTTGGGAGTTTGATATATGTTGGCTGTGGTTGGAGCTCCCATTCATTAAGTTTCGATTATATTGCAAAATCCTATTGAAAGAAAGAATATTAATGTGTCCCTTGGGAATGTGGAATATAAAAACAAAAGGAAGTGATTGTCTGCTTTCTGTCTTTCTATCAAATCATCATTTGGCCAATAACATCGAATAACTGATTTCTATGGCTTATTCAATTCAATATTTATCCTGATCTGCACTGACAATCAGTTTCAGTTTTTTGTCAAAGCTCCAACTTGGTCTTGGCTATGTACTCAGTCACAACATTAAGTACAGAACTATAGTTTTGAAATGTGTCCTAGCAAAGTCCTAGCAACTCTAAATTTTACTAACAAGTTAGAGTTTATGTATTTAACGTACTATAAAATGAACTTGTGAGGTTCAGGTTCCTCAGGCTGCTGAGGTTAGCCATGCCTTCATTATTTCAGTCTGCATGCTAAGCTTAGCTAATGCCTGCTGGCTGCAGCTTCCTATGAACTCCCTACAGTTAATCAAGGGTAGTTCATCACTACTCGGGCTTTAGCCCTGAGTGAGAAACTAGTTCAAATTAAACCAAATGAATGACCACCAGTACAATGGCCTATTAAAACCATCAAACGAAAAAAACTGCCCAATACTCAGAGTTGGAATGGGAACAATGGTGGAATCAGCAGTAAACTGTCTTTGTGGTACTTGGCAGCCTTACTTTGTTCAATGTGTTTCTACCTTTTTAGAATCAACTTGAGCTCTGTGTCTGCATTATTGTTCTTGGTCAGTTGATGACGTTAAGACTCAAAAGAGAACCCAAAACATTTAGGAAATGTGTGGATTCTGAATTAGGGTGGATTCTATTTGAAGAAGACTATTTGGTTACACGTGTGCACATACATACATCATGTACACACACATACCGCATTTTAAGTTCTCACTCATCTACACATGATCATTTTAACATGCCAAATGTGAGTCAGATTAATAGGTTGGCAGATCAATGGATCTTTAACATTTTCCCTGCACATAAAAACAAAACAATCAGAGCAAACATCCAAGCACTAATCATTCATTTAAGTCAGCTCATTCAGTTTTGCACAATTCAGTAGTGTTAGCAGACATATTGTTAGCAACAGCAGGAACAAGTGGGCGAGAGACAATAAGGAGCAGGACCCCACACAACAGATTACAGGTCAAAGGTCTAAATCTTGAATGCATGTTTCCTGTTCCTGGTGTGTCCCTCAGCTTTAACACTTGTTAAGAAATGTAGGCCTTTCTTTTCTTCTCATCAAACGTATTTTGCATCAAGCTAAAGACCCAGACCCATACAAGAGAGGCTACATTTAATGAGCATAGAAGTACTGAACGTATTTCCCTCTCATATCTGGGATCCACCCAAATCTCCCCCGCCTGCGGGGTAATGCCTCAATCCACCTCCCCTGCGCAGCGAGTGCAGTGCCACAGTGCAACAGCCTCGCAGCAGTGACCCTATATGATACATGGGCTGTCCGTCACGGACTGGACCGCGGCACAGCCATGCCACTGTTGGTACCACTGGGATGGCCACTGCTAACAGATCAACCAGGAAGTGACGACTCCAGTAGCTTTTCTCAACTGTCTCGGAGTCAGACGAATGTGCCTCCTCTGCTGCGGCACCCTCTGCTGAGTCTTGTTCTTTAGTTTTATCTTCGTCTTCATCCTCATCGTTAACCTCCACGACAGTGATGCCAGCTATCTCCTCATGGGAAGCAGATCTCCTCGGCTGGGAGGTATGTGGCAGCTCTACGTCTGGTGATAATTCTGACTGACCTGGACTCAACTGTGCTGTCTCGACTTGAGTTGATCCTGCTGATAGACCAACTTCTTCCGCGGTGAGGTTTTTCTTTGTTGTTCCATTCTGCCTGCTCTCTCCACAACATCCTGCAAATTGAAGCTCGTCATGCATCCCTGATGATTTTTCTGATAAGTCAGACAGTTTTTCTGATTCAGCCTCCTCCACTGGACCTTGCCTTTCAACCTCAGTTCCTCCTACTGCGCCCTGGCTCTGCTTCACATCATCTTCCAGCTTGATCACTGTTGTGTCATTATGCATCTCTGTTGATTTAGCATTTGCATCTGTTGCATTCTCTCTCTTTTCCATCTCCTGCTTTTCCTCTTCCTGCCCTCCCTCCTTCCCCACACATGAAGGTCTCTCCGGTGTGAATGCCATAGTAGCAGACCGTGGTAAAGGAGGGACCAATGGTGTTTTGGAGGCCGGGATTGGCTCTGTTGCCGTACTCATTAGTGTCGCTGTGGTCACTGAAGTTGTGGTGGTGATAGAGTCTAGGTCCTCCTCGCCCTCATCAGACATCCAGGTGGAGGTAGGGCTGCAGGCCTGAGAGCGAAAGGTGCGTTGCTCTGCAATGGTATCTAGATCAGAGGGGTAACCTGCTGTAGCAGGGATGGGGCAACTTTCAGTCTGAATGCCCATTTCTCGAAGGGGATGCAGGTACAGGTGGTGGGACAGGCAGGGGTGGCTCATACAGCCCACTTCACCCATGCCACAACGAAAGGGCATTATCCGTTCACTTGTGCACAGCTTCTCGTAGGTGGACGAGTGTGGCATAGTGTGGGGAACAGAGTGGGACAAATTGCGAGGGAAAGAACGAGGTAAGGTATGGGAGTAGGTGTGAGGCAGAGAGTTGGGCAGAGAGTTGGGCAGTGAGTTGGGCAGAGAGTTGGGCAGATAGTTGGGCAGAGACTGGGAGAAGGTTTGTGTGTAGGAGTTGAGTAGTGCTGCTGTTTCCTCAGAGAGAAAGGCAGCCTCCAGCAGCAAATCGGCCCGGCTGGGAATGCTGCTCTCACCACAGCACACAAAGCCACTGTCCTGGGTGCCGTCACCTGACAAACAAGGGAAGTCATGTCCATTGCCATTCTGGTCTGCCTGATCAGTGAGCTTAATGTAGGTGGAGCTCCGGGTAAGAGAACGCGCTGGGGAACCATCGCAGGAGCAAGACCCCCTTCCTCCTATTCCGGGTTTGGGTATTCCCCCTGGACTCTCCCCAGATACTGATGCTGGCGCCGAACCCCCAACACGGGTTCGACAGCCAGGTAACACCTCCCCCTCTTTGGCTAATCCAGCCTGGGCTAACTCCATATTGAGCAAAAGGTTCTCGAGCTTGTGGTTCTGAGTGTTAATTTCCTGGAAGTACTTCTGGACCCCTATGTCCCCACTGGATCCTCCTGCATCACTGAGCCTCAACCGGACAGTATCCACCGCCTGTTTGAGCTGCTGGATCTCCTGACGTGCCTCCTTCAGGGCAAGCTGAGCCTCTACACGGTGACACTCCTCCTCAACCCAGTCTTCCTGCATCCTGTAAAGCTGGCCTCTCAGCGAATCTATCTCTGTGTCCCTACGGGGGTGAAAAGGACATGAGAAAAGAAAGCGTGAATATAAATGAGTAGGAAGGATACAGATTTTAGCAAGGGAAAAGCCAACAAAATAAACAGTCTTTCTGATTAAATTCAATAATTTCTACTCCCCTTACCTGTCTTGCAGTGTGGTCATGGTTTCCTTTAACCTGGACCGCAGGTGTCGGATACACACCTCCTTCTGCTGTAGGGGTGTGAGGTACTGCTCTGGTTGAGGTGGCCGAATACCATGGTTGTCTGTACATGAAGTGTACTTCTGGTGACGTCTAGGACACACAGGGCAGGTAAATCAATAGACTGATAGTGTTTCTGGGTAGAGCTGCTCTTCAAACTGAAGTGTTGCAAGTTTTTATTCTTTGGCAATATGTCTTGAAACCACTTGTGGGTTAGATTAAAAGAAACATCAAAATCTTTATTTGTATTGAACAAGTCTATTATATTGTAAACTGTGGGTTTTGAACTTAGTGTGGATCTGGATCAGAAAATTTCTTTCATTGTCAGATCGGGTGTTTGTTTGTTGTTTGACATTTCTACAGATTTCCAACGGAATAGTTCATGAATCTTAATTAAAAGCATCAGGCATGTTTAAACGACTGATATCAGGACTAGAGAGAGAGCCATCTTCACCAGCTTCTAATGAAAAAGCCATAGGCCTTTTCGGAGCCATGTGCTGCTCACTAGCTAGCTTTTGTGCTGGTCCAGTATTTTACAGAGATAAATTTGTATAACTTTGTTGCTTCCTGTCAACTGAAGATAATTATAAAAAGCAGAGGGAGACAAAAGCTGTAGAATTAGAGCCTGATTCCAGGCTTGTGAATTGCTGCCCTCTTCTTGTTGAGTGATTTCGATAATTAAGTGACAATGACAGAGCAGGTCAGTCTGATCATCAGGCTAATTAAACAGAAAGGGAATGGAAAAATGTTCACTTTTGGATTGAAATGCATACAATCATCAGTTTTACTGAGCAGGCGATGCAGTGTGTGATGTCTCACCCTTTGGTGGGGCTGCAGTCGCTGCCTTTACAAGAGCCAGAGTTGCTGCTGCTGCTGAAGGAGGTGTTGCCATAGGGATCTCTATTACTGGGTGTGGCCGGAGTCCGCCTGGTTCAAAGTAAGAGGAGACCTGTTAATCTCACGGATCACAAACCTCTTCCACTCTCCCATATAAGTTCAGGATTGAGTCAAACAATCTTATTCAGTGTAAACATTCAGTCTGTTATATTCTGTATATGAGGCATCAGGTGTTCACTAGGGGTTAAACCTTTAGTAGCTAGTACTAGTCCCTCGTTTTCCAAAACAAGATATCTTTCATACTAGTCAACCCCCTAAAATGATCTGAGATAGACCTGTTTTTATTATCATGGAATATCCCTGGGAATTTAGGGTAACTAGCTTAAGTTAGCTTCTAAAACAGTGGAAGAGTTGTGTTTATTTAAAAGGTGAAGATGCTGTAAGAAAAACAAAAACAGTAAATTATCTATTTTGATACTTGGCCAGCTTGAGAGTGGTAATACGCTTCTGAATGTAGACACTGACGTGACAGTCAACTCTGTGATCTGCAAACATGACACTATTCAAATACAAAAAGTCTAGATAGACACAAATGAAGCAAGCTTTAGTTCACTTAGATGCAAGTACAACACAGATATGCACAAATACCCACAGACACGTTACAAACACTACCCATAGACGGTCCTGCCTGAGACACACACACTCGCTTGTGCACTGATGGTGATGTTGCAGTTTGTTTCAAAAAGACAATGTGCTGTGCAAAGATGGAAACCAAAAAAAATATCAAAAACAAATTACCCGCTCAATGACATAACTAAAAGAAGCATGCATAAAAAGAAACAAATCACTAGAGAGTATGAAAAATAGAAGAGTATAAACAAACTAAAAGGATGAAGCAAGAGATACAGGTCAGAGTAGTCATGACGCTGAGGAAACAATTCAGTCTTCCACAATATAACATCATGAAACGTTCCCAACAGTCAAACAGTCTCATTATTCACATGCTTCAGAGGATCAACACTGATCTGAAGGAAACAGGAGGGACTCAGGACAGACCGAGAACGAGGGGTGGAGGGAGAGGTTGTGGAACGGTTGTGGCGGTCCGGAGACTTGGTGGAGGTGTATCCTTTACTTGGAGATTTGGTCGATGGAGAGCCTTTAGTGGGACGCATTGAGACCATATAGCCTGTCTCCATGGGGACGTAGTCTAGCTCTATGAACCTGCAGTAGTCAAACCTGACCAGGCAGAAACAACAGCGTGTTAATTCACAGAGGAGGACCATACCTGAATGAAGCAATGTGCATGCTACAGAAGGTGCACACTGCCTTACAAAGGTGAGACAAAGCTTTCCTGCGTGTATAATATGTTATAAGATTAACCTGATTCATTCAAAGTCTGAGCTGCCGGCAGCGTACATGCCAAATATCAACAAGCACTCAAACAACCAAGTGGCCCTGGAGAGCTGGCTCTCTGAAAGCTTTACAAGAGGAAAGACACAGTGCTTTCATAGCTGAGGCTGCTCTCTCGGCTTCCCATCGAAAACATCTACAGGAGGTCATCTGCAATTACTGGCACAGAACACAAACTAACACTGCAACCTGAAATATCATCCACAAGAAGTCGGTGATTAGAGGAGCTGGGCATCGGCTTTTCTTCTAAGAGCCTCATCGCGCAGAGCATCTGACTTCCAACAAGCTTCCACACAATTTTTATACACAGAATATAAGCACTACTAATGTACACCAAATAATTGTCCGAACATGACCATGCATTGTCTTTCTTCAGTTATATTTGCTTGTTAATATCTTTATAGGCTATCGGTCAGCTGTGAAGTGACTGATCTATCTATCTATCTATCTCTCCACAAACCACCTGAAAGGATGTCACCCTTCTTCTTCTACAGAGTTAACACTGCTGAACAGATCTTTGATGTGGTTGTTCTCAGCTCCTCCCAAGCACATAATATGGACAGCCTCAGCTGCTCTGCGGCTGCAGTTTCTAATTTATAATAATAATTTATGACAACATTTTTGCAAAGCTCCCATATGCTTGTATTCACTTCTGTGCTGAGAGTTAGATGAGAAGGTCTATGAGAAAAGCTAGATTCAGGAGGCTTGCTTAAAGACTGGTAGCAGCTGTCGTACTCCACAATGAGGTTGCCCGGGAACTATAGAGTAAACTCCAGCATGCTACCACATCCTGTGAGAAATGTGGTGAATGAACGCTGTAGACCTGAAGCTGCTGGGGAATATTATGAAAATGGATGTGAAGCTTGAGTCTTTTTGCCTGTTAACAAATTAATTCAAACAAAGGCTAGATCAATATAACTACATTTTAATTTGAAAATCCCTCTGTACTTCTCTCAAGTTTTAGAGCTGATAAAACAAGGAAGTTCATATAGACGCTGCTGACCCATTTTTTGTTTTAAAACTTTTGGGCAGCAATGTAGTCCGGATTGGTAGAATCGGTGATGTTTGACAACAAAGGCATCTCACAACCAATTGCTGATTGGGTCTTTTACGGTGTTACCTTCACTGATTTGTCAGGGTCCTATTACAGCATTTACGCAAAATGGATTATCAATTACAAACGACCCTGCTGGCAGATGTTGTACAGTTAAATTCTGCATTTTACAATGATACAACTGTTATGTGTAAAAGAAAAGCTGTTATTCGAGCAATCCATGACAATTTTGCAACCAACAAACAAATGCTTCCTGTTTACTGCCCAGCGTATACCTCACGTACGCTGGGCATGCATGTACATTCGTAGTAGCTTGGACGTAGACTACAGCTGATGCAGAGCCAAAATGCTTTTGTGGACAGAGATTGTAAAACGTAAAGTATGGATGTAGCCATTGTTGAAAATCTTAAGAAACATCAGTGAAGAGCTATAATGATTCTAGTTTGTCTGAATTTACTGTATTAGAAAGGTTGATGTAAGAAATGTTAAATGAGAGATTACAGTTGACATAATGCTTCCGTCTCTGATGACATAATGCTTCCGACAGGCAGGTGGACCACTAGCAGTTTCCCCCGGCTTGCAGTATTTGTGCTAGGCTAAACTAAATATCTGCTGATTCTAGCTTCATACTTGATGTTAACTGAGACTTATATTGATCTTCTCATCTAATTCTTGGCAAGACAAACACATTAATTCCAAACTATTCATTGAACCTAGTTGATGCACAAATAACCAATGTTGAAAAGTTGTAACACATTTCCACCTTCAACCAATGATACTATCTTGTTAAAGTTGTTGGGCATCACATAACAGTTACATAATTGGTAGCCAGTACAGGGAAGGGTGATCTGTGATGGGCAACTTCTGTCAGGATATCATGATCAATATGTTTCAATAATCAGTGACACTACACAACACATAGTGAATGTTATTGACCTGTTACTCTAAGACATGACTGTTGCCCAATCACTGGCCTCCATAGAGGGATGGCGGGACAAACAGGGCCAATCAGAGCAGCCATGGGTGATTTGTAAGCAGGACACGATAACTCAGCAATAGAGCAAAACATGGAAACAGTTATAGACCCAGTGCACACAACCATATGTGTGAGGCACTAACAAAATAGACAATTCCAATGGCAGCCATTTTTCTGACACCACGCTCAGGGTGGGAAGCTCGATGATGTACTGCTGTAAGTAATTTAAAAAGAGAATCTGACAAACTGTTTTCATTTCACTGCCCTCTGACGGATCAGGAACTGAAAGGTCAATGGATAATTGAAATCCTGAAGGTTATAGGTTTCAATGATGATCAACATAGCCCTAGCTAACATGACAAAACAGCTAACTTTAGCATTCAATGACTTCTTGGCTAACATCACTGTTTAATAACATTATGTGATACAATTGGAAATACTTTTTAATCCTGAAAAATCACTGCACTTCTGGGATTTGAGCCTGGAAGACAAATACACCGGAAACTAGCTTGTTATCTAATGCTAAGTGCTGGAGCCACAACCTAGTTTTTGTCAGAATTATTTATTTGTATGCAGCACTCTAGGGACCATACGTAATATATTATCTGAACACTGGGTGAAGCATTGCCAACGGAAGTGCATGTAGCGTGCATCACTGTCACATATGGTTACATTGTGTTTAACTGAATTTGCTAATGAAAAGCTAATGAAAATTTGCTGGTCGTTGGTTGAATTGAAATATAGACTGCTTACCTGTGTTAAGGTAAATATAATAAGGATAATGATGAACACCCTTGACAGGGTTGTGAGGTACATAAATAGGTCCCTGTACTCAAAGATATACAAAACACTGGACATGGTTTACATGGTTTCCAAATGAAAACCTGTAGTTCAAATATGTAGTTTAACCTTGAAACATGGTCCTATTTTCCTACAGATTTGACCTATTGTGTGTTCACTTACTGATCAGTTATGGACCTATGGTCCGTCAGATCTCTGTGTTTGTGTGACTTATAAACCTTGACCATAGCAGCAAAACCTCATTCTGATCATAACAGCATTAGAGCTTGTGAACAAGAAAATGGCCACTGTGTGAATAAGGTCTATGATTTGGCGTTCTGACCTATTTGTGACTTCAGATCATCTAATTTTACAGTGTACATTTAATTTTCTTGGGCTACACCAACTTCTTCGAGTATCTTGCAAGAGTTGAGCTGAGTGAACGTGTCCTGTGTGCAGGAAGAGGCCATATATTGACTACTCAGTATCTCTTTGAAGATCAATATGTGACAAGAAGCCAAGACATTAACAAATCAGAGAGAGGAAGGGAGAAGCAGCTGATGCGGTGAGCCTGGAGGAGAACAAAATAAACAGCACAACAGTGTTTGAGGTGGGACAGTCTATCCCATGCGTCTGGTGGACGTAGTGGTTGGCTGTAAGCTGTAGGTGCCTCCCAGGAGGCAGGTGTTGATAAGTGTGAGTGGGTGGAGTGCGGAAATATTTCTTTACGCTGTGGTTTGTTTTCGGTGGAGACAGAGACTTTGCTCAAGAAGCATCCCAGATACGATTTTTAATAGTTCCAAGAGCACATTCTCATTTCAGGCAATGTCTGTGTCTCACCAGTTATCTGCTGTGGAACTGGTTAGTGTTTGTAAAGGAATGTGGTGCTGTCGATTGAGCTGCTGCAGTGAACCAGTGATCACTTGTGATCACAGTATGCTGCAACAGCAAAACAGCAGTTCTATTTTTAACCCGCATGTAGCCGCTAAACACAACGTCATGCTTTGAAAGAATACACAAAACTAACCCTCCAATTCTAGTGTACAAATTGAACTAGTGACACTACTGTGCATATGTCAGCAGCATGCCTAAGTGCACACCTGTAAACCAGGCTTTCCCTGGTTTTGTCCAGCGGACTCGGGGGTAGTGTTACAGTAGAATGCTGTGTTTTTAAACAGTCTGAGCTGAATATGAACACTGGCAGTAGTTCAGCTGTTTACTAAACCTCACCCCCAAGTCACAGTCACAGCTTAGTGAGTGTACCTAGGTGCATGGCAGGACTGTCAAGCTTTGGATTTACATGGAGCTGCAGTGAGAGAGTGAGTAAGAGGGTGTGACAGTCTTTCTTTTTCTTTTAGACGAAAAGTACAAACTAAAGTGTAAAAGTATAAAGGAATGAATTAAACAGTGTCTATCTATGTAATGGCCGTCATTATTTATTAAAAACCTTATTGAAACGTGGGGGGGAAAAGTCTAGAGAAGCATCAATAGACAAACTATTGGTTAGTGCTATCAAGGATGCAAGCTAAACCAGAAAACAGCGTTAAGTTAGTGCTTTCGGGTCCAATTTAAGGTTATCTTTCTTTCCATGTCTTATCTTTGGGTATGTAAAAAAGTGCATATTTAAGACACTTTTACATAATCTTTGTTTCAAAAGAATCAGAAACATTAAAAAGTCGGCTATTGTTTTCCTGGAGCTAATCTTAAATTAAACTAACTGAGTCATCTAGAAATGAGAAACTTTTTCTTAAATCAATTGCTGTCTCAAATCAAGAACCCACCGTTTCAAAAAGCACTCAGAATTTGAGGTTAAAAACCTATCGCCGTTATCAGTATAAGTGCCGATGTGCAGTGCTAAAATGGAAAGCTTGACAGGTGCAGTAGGTAAAGGAGGTTGTGCTTCATTAGTCAATAAGAAAATAGAGGGACATCTATGTCTAAGACACAAATGTAGCATGAACGTTGTCCGTGTGCTGTTGCCGGCCTTGTTTTAGTGGCTACATTGCATGCCGGAGCTACAGCACGGAGCATGCTCTCTGGGACAGTAACTGTAATGAGTCTCACGAAGGGGCCCTGGGCACAGGAACGGCCACTGGTGCCGTAGCGGCTGGTGCCTTAGCCGCTGGTGCGGTAGCCGCTGGGGCAGTCGTCCCCGACCCCGTCGCCGGCTTGGGCACCGGCGAGGGCGAGGACGCCAGTATTTGCTGCAAGCGGCGTTTGGGCTGCAGAGCCTTCAGAGGGTTGAATCTGAGGAAGAGAGACGAGAGAGAGGACACCACAGCTACAGAGTGAGCTGCGGTGGCTCAACACACACTGGCATGGCAAGCACACTGCTATTACCACAACAAATATACATCTTGGCTCCATAGTTTATGGGGGAATTTATCTGCCTCTAATCCCTATATAAAACCTGAAACACCTGAGCGAGAATAGTGATTAAAACACATAGGTGGTGTTTTGACAATATGTGAGAAATGTCTTAGGTTGAGATTATTTAGCTCATGAGCCATTACGACAAACTGAATGATAAGATATCAATCATTGAAAACATCAAGTATAAGGGCACGTCCACACATAGGTGAATGTGAAGTGAATATCCCAGGTCAAAGTTCACTTAGGTTGAACTCCACATAAAGCCTTGATATGATTTGCCCCGCCATAAGAAGCAAATTTTGAATTCACCTCTTTGCTCTCACGGGTTGTAAGCGAAGGGATGCAAAGGTTTGCCACTAATACTTTCACTTATGTGTGACCGTGCCCAAATACAAACATGCTCTATACAATGTTACTGGAGTATTTGTGTTGCAAAGGCAGAAAACTGACCTCCGAACCTACATGGCTTAATGGATGGAAAAGTCATCACTGTTTCCTACCGACCATAACAATCTCAACAATGCATTCTCATCCTTTAATCCCATGTCCAGTGAACAGGCCAAGGAAGTTCCCGTAGCTGTGGGAGAAAATACATTAACATACATACTTGATAAACTGAGTTCAGGTAGTAAACCTGCTGCTCATTGGTCAGTCTGTAGGAGGTAGCTGAGTGTATCTTTTTTATATTAAGCCCACTTCTTTATCAAATTTACCAGAGTGATTCCAGCAGCAGCATCAGGTGAGAAAATAGAACAACAATTAAAACTAGGGTAAACAGCAGACATGACTGAAAAAGGAAGATAGAGTGAGAGAGAGAAGCTGTTTTCAGACATGAATTTGGGAGGAGGTCTGAAGAATTGGATCCGGTCTTTCTCTGGAGTTTGTCTTTCACACATGAAAAATGAAGCAGGAGATTCTCCGCTCAGACGTGTTCACAACAAAACAGATATATGTGGAGTGCTGTAACATAAAATGCTCTCTGAGATTATATTTATAAAGGAAATATGAGGGGAAGGGCTAGAACAGTGGTCGCCAAACTGTCGATTGTGATCTACCAGTCAATCTCATTACCGTCGAGCTGCTGGTTAATCTACTGCGTTTCAGAATAAAAGCACTCCAGCGTTTCTGTTGAAGGAATCCATTCTATTGTTTAAAAAACATGTTTTTATTGTGAAATATTTGCAGGAGCAGAAGATGTGTGGCTTCGTATTGTATTGTACTGGTATTTATTTGAGTACACAGGACTAGTTTTATGCAATGAAATAGTCCCATCTACGGCCATATTCAATTCAAAGCCCATGTTAAAAAACATTGTGCTGCAGTAGCAGGTCCTCTGCAAAACATATTGTTGAACTGAAGCTAAAAATTGTGCAACAGATTCTGTGTTAATCTTGATATTAATGTGAACATTGTGCATTGAACAGAAAAAGTTTCACAACTGCCTTTCTTTGTGTATAATTACTTGTACATTCAGCCTTTAACAGAAATTGCAAATAATAATAAATAAGATCCTCCTAAATGGGATTTTTTGGAAGATATTAGGGCGGTAGATTTCGGCTTATGTTTGGAAATAAAAAGTGATCTTGGGCTCGAAAATGTTGGTGACAACTGGGCTAGAAGATGAAAAAAATTCAGTGCTCCTCATTGGTCACCTACCGGCGTGAGCCAGACCCAGACCTCCGATTGGCAGGAGCAGGGGCAGACATGGGGCCAGAAACCACAACCTTACGTTTCTTCTTTGGTCCTCACGCTCCCTTTTCTCTCTGTTCCTCAGTTGAGCCTGGATCCTGCAGAAGGAAACAGACGGTAAGTGACCACACCCACCCAGGAAGAAAAGAGAGTCAATATATAATTTAAGGCATCATAACATATAATAAAAGTTCACATTATTTTAAACGTCCTGAAACCCACCGGGTCCCCCAGTGGACACAGACGAGGTAACATATACGAAATAAAGTTTGGTCAATATGTAAATGCTATACCTCTTTAGAACGGGTAGAAGCTCCACAAAATGACCATAACATCCATTTTCCACTTAATCAATAGACCAACACGCAAACTATACATGATGTCCATAACATCATATTTCATGCTCAAAGCCTATGACTATACTATATTTTCTATGACCAACACTGAACAAGCTGAACGAAAAATAAAATGTCCCCATCAAAAAGCGACAAACATAAGCAAGTCTTAACTAATTAAGTATTTGTTTCCCTGTTTGTGTTTCAGCTAAATTAGGACTCATATTGGTTGACAAATGCATTTGTTTAAATTAAGATATTTTTATTCAAATATTTATTTCATTGTTGTTTGCCTTGATTTGTTATCCTTGTTTACAAATCTAGGGCTCTAAACCAAGATCTTGGACTTCAGGTCTCATTGTTGAACTTCCGTTCTCTCAGACGGACTGCTCACATCCTGAGTTTTTAAGGGTTGAAACTGCTATCCTTAACAGGTACCAAAAAATGTGAGCATTGTTAAGTCCTGTGAGATTAAACAACTCTCATGTTAAGCAGTTGGTAAGTGATCAGGTCAGTTAACCTTTCACCAAAATAAGCGCACGTTCAATGAACAACAACACTCTTTTATGGAGGTTCTGTTGCTTTTCTCGCATTGCGTTAGGTGGTTGTCAGAATAGCCCTTGGTTTTCATCTGGTTGGGGAATTTATTTCCCTCGTACCTACCTTTAACATTTCATGGACACTTTAGCGTGTTCCAAGTGGTAAACTGCGATTGGATGTTGTCATTAAGACAATTGATCTAGAAGCTTCTGTCAGCCATGCCCACTGTCAAGCGTGAAAGCAACCTGTACGTGTGAGTGTTGCGTAAGAAGTGAAGTGCCACTCGCAATGTCCTGTAATGAGGCAGTGACAACTGCATTGGTCAGCGTTGTACCTGGTATTCTATTGGCTAGGGAATTCTGATAAGGTCATTTCAAGAAAAATTCAAGAGCAAGAGCATAAATCTGAGAGCAGACGTTTGGTGAACAGCCAGAGTGTAAAGAGATGAAGGACATTTCGCAGGGACAGTTTATCTGAGTGAACAGTTCTGAGCAGGAGCAGAGCACATTGTCCGACCTTTCCATCAAGTCAACACAACGTAGACATCGCTAGACTCCATAGGTACATCTGCACGCATGCAAGTGCAAGCACACAGCTTTGTGGACAGAACAAGGCCATGCTTCCATTCTCATAAACATCATTATGCAGCTGCAAAGGCCAAATGCAAAAATGTGTTAGCATCTACATAGCTGTGGTTCTCATGGTGTATGTTGATCCAAATTAAAAACAAAATCAAATCCTGCCGGCATCAGTTGTAAGATGGAGTGTTAGGCTGAGAATGAGAGATGAGATAATGCAAATAAGAGATGGAAAGAAAAAGAGAGGAAACGAGGAGGATTACTCTCATCAATAATACATCGCACACTACATGTTGTGCTCCTCAGGGTCACGTTTGTGTGTGTGTGTGTGCGCCAACTGCTGTGTGTTCTCTCTGCCGACCATCAACTCCTTCCTGTCTCTCCCACCACAGACAGTGAACATACCACAAGTAGATGGGTCTTCATTCAAATTCTGCCTCCTAACATCATCCACATCTGAGCTCTATTGTAAGTCTTCCTCTGCTCTCTCTCATTTCATTGATTGGATTCTGAAGAATGATCAGAGGTCTGATGGGGACTGTGTGCTGTATGTTGTATGTTGTAGCTCCATACGAGAATACGAACAAGACCCCCACTGCTAAAGCCCCAAATGCAAATTTTTTTTAGAAGTACAGTGCAGATGATACACCAGAAAGGTTCATTTTGATGAAGCTACACCATCATCATACACCATTACAAACCTACCACCACCAAAAAATACCTGGTTTCTGCCAGCAAACAGATTTATTTCTTATTAATATCTACATTCTACTTAATTTAAAGTCTATCTGCCTTACTATGATGTTGTAAGAGTTACATCAGAGTCATTAGAAACAGCTACAATATTCTTGGAGGAGATATAGTTCAGAAACAATCTCAACCGCAGACTATTTTCATTATACAGACAGATGATCGATACTCACAGTCAACCGCAAAGCCCAGATTCAATAATGGGCTCTTTTCCAGTGATGAATATAAACCAAACATATTAGAAATAATCCGGTTGAAATGCCTTAGGCAGACAATGGCAGCTCTGACCAGTCATTTAGGAAACACACACTGAAATATGCTCACTGAGACGCTGGGTGTGCTTTAATACTGACCATCTAACGTCTTTGTCAAGGTCGAGTGCTTTTGAAGTTAATATACACACCTGCTTACTCTGTTACAACACCTCCACCCCAAGATTCTAAGCCAGACATTATGCACAGGCCTCTTGCAATTATATGCATAAGGTAACCATCACATAAACTCATGTGCACACAAACACAAAAATGTCATGCCTGTTGAAGTGCTGCACATTTTGTGTAGCTTCAATGTGTTTTCAAACTGGATAGACCTGCACTGCACAGGGCTAATAACTCCAGCCTGTTTTAATAAGCCTTTAGGATTTAATTGATTATCACTCAGTCTGTAACTTGTAAACTTGGACTATGGGCAGAAAAGGTCTCTGGTTCGTCTCTGGTTCGACTCCACGGAGAAACAACAAAAAGACGAACCTGGATTGATCTGTCCAAAAATCCAAGAGGATTCTCCCTACCCTGTCTAGTGCCCCTGAGCAAGGCACCTTACTCCCCCAACATCTGCTCCGTACATGGCTGCCCACTGCTCTGTGTGTCCTGCACCAGATGGGTTAAAAGCAAGGTTAAATTTCCCTACAATTCCCTACAAAAGTGTGCTTGTGCATGTCTGTGCATGTGTTTGGGACAAATAAATGTATCTTAATCTTAATCTGTAATAAGGAGATGTATATGAAAAGCGCTATATAAATACAAAACCATTTACCATTTACCATGTAACAATCATCGTGAATCAAGGCAGTGAGGAGCAAACACAAGGAGCAGGGAAGATAAATGGGGATAAACCTGCAGTCATTACTTAAATGTGATATGCTCACTTATAGAAAACCTCATAAATACTCCGACACAAAATTAATCACAGTTGTTTACTGTATTACATCTGCACTAGGGTGACTAGTAAAAACAGTCAAATATCTATTTTCAATTTTCTTAATGAAATTTCACTCTACTCAGTTTGACCTAGGCCCAAGAAGGCAGCTGTTCTGCAACTCTGGCTGCTGTGGCACCAGATCAAACCACATGACAGCTCCTTATACAGGATTTATAAGTTAGGCCTGTTTACGTACCACCCTGCTGATAGGACAGAAACACTCAAAGCAGGTGAATGGATGAGATTCCCTGTGTGTGTGTGTGTGTGTGTGTGTGCTGTTGTACAGCTATATTTATGAGGACCAGTTTGAGCCTACAACTTACTTAGTGAGGACATTTTGGGAAAGTGAGGACATTTTTGCCAGACCTCACTTTCTGACTTTAATGGTCTGTTTGGGGGTTAAGACTTGGTTTTAGGGTTATAATTAGGTTTAGGTTAGGTTAAGGGTTAGGCCTTTAGTTTGGATGGTTAGGGTAAGTGGCTAGGGAATGCATTATGCCAATGAGTGTCCTCACTAAGATAGAAGTACAAGTGTGTGTGTGTGTGTGCGTGTGTGTGTGCGTGTGTGTGTGTGCGTGTGAGAGAGAGAAGCCAATGAGATGAAAGGAGGAGGACGAGGTGACACGTGTTGGGAACACACACACACACACACTCACACACACACAAACACAAACACACACACATACAAACACAGGGCCATTGTTCCCTTGTGTCTGCAGCAGAGATGCTGCAGTTTCTCTTATGAAAGACAGTGTATCCTTGTCATGTAGGATAAAAGCCTTGATTAATCTCAGTTCATAAAAAACAAATAGTGTTGCTGCATATGTGTGTGTTTATGCATGATAATACACACATACAGATGGTAGTGATAGTGCTAAAAGTAAGAAGAGTTGAACTGAGTACAGAATATATAACAGAGAGATGAGTCCCCCTCCTCGTCCTGACTGAGCAGACTGCAGAGTTGATGTTGACGTGCACTTCACATGTTGTCATCAAACCGATTGGGGAAGGGAGGAGCTGTGCATGTGCGTAAAAGGAAAGTGTGACTAACACCAGCTACACTCAAGAGTCTCCTTGGTTTACCTGTGTAGTCCCAACGGACTGACCGGCAGATGCTGTTAAACAGGGGTTTGGGACTGTGAGACAGCTGCGGGGTCTGCGACACTAACTCACTGCTGTTAGTAAGAGACCCATTCAACAATGAGAGTGTCTTTATGTTGTGTTTGAAAACTGGAGTCTGATCAGGCACAGGGAACTTGTTTACCTCCTGTCTGTATTAACGGAGATCAACAATGTGCTGAGTCACGCTGCTGCAGTGAGCCGTACAGGGCCCTGTCATCATGTGCCGACAGTAGCTGACATTAGCTGTCACCATTCACACATTACACAACAGAGGTGCCATTGGAAATGTAAGAAATGTCACTCACAGAGTCACTGATAATAAACTGTATTAGGTGGGCTGTGCAGAGCATGGTGCATAATGTTATTCTTCTTCTATAAAAACAACATTTTAACTTTAGTTTTATTTATAACTGTTTTACATATGATCGCTCTGTCGACCAGTACCTGGTGCTTGGTTCCTCTCTGGTGTTACTACCCATCCTTTTCATTTGTTGAGCCATGTGCCTACTCATCCTGCTTTTGCTGCTGTGATGCCTGACAGAAGCTTCCATGTTGGACAGAGACATTGGAACACTGAGCCATATTTTAAGCTTAGATGTTGGGTTCTCAAGTTTCCTTAGGTCCCACATCCGCTGCATATGTCTCACACGGGTTGCTTGTAGTAGCATTCCAGTAATTCCATGTTTTCCACCCTAGGCCATGAATGACTTGTTGCAGTCGCCCACCTCTCATCAGGTTGCCCTGGTTTCCAAACTTGGCTTTATCCGAACTTTGAAAAAGCTGCTTTTTTCAAACTAAGACAATACATAATTTTTGTACTGGTTCCTTCGTGTTTGTGCATGGTCGTTTTCGTGTAAAAATTGACATATGTATTAACTTTTAAGCCATGTTTTGATAAAACACATTGGAGATATTGGTCTTTATGAACTAAATATAAATTTGATAAAATTATCGTTTCAGTTGCACAGGAACAATGTTTTTGTTAGCCAGCTATCCATTGTTAGCAAAAACAGTTCATAATAACGCATTATGTGGCATTTCACACATACTAACACTGATACTCTTTTCACTCATTTGAGCAAAGCAATTATGGGTTTTTTGTTGCCTTTTTGTAACAAACGAACAAACAGCTAAACATATATAAATAACATGAAAAAGCAAGTTGAGTAAATTAAAAAAGGACAGCAATTTCTGAAATTCTTCTGATGTTTCCTTTAGCCAAGCTAATGAGCTAAGCTAAACTAAGCTAACTCATATGTAGTGGCTCATATTAAGTGTACAGACATGAGAGAGATGTTGATCTTCTCATTTTATTTTGAGTGAAAAAGTGAATAAGCTTAATTTCCTATTAAATTCCCTTTGACATCTCACATAAAAAGATATAAGGTTTCACATTTAGTAAAACCTAGAGCATAGCTGAATCGCTCAGAGAGTCAAAGTTTCTCTGTCTGCAGAGATGATGATTCCTTCTCTAACCTGGACTGACTGCACAGTCAGCAGCTTCTATTTGTATGTCGTCAGGGAAATGACAGTGTGACCCTTCATTTGTGCTTGTCCTGTAAATACTCACAACTGTGCACGTGACAAGCTAAAAAATGAAGGGTGACATTGTATATCATTTTTTTTGTTTTCATGAAATGTTATACACAAGTGAATTACTATATTTGCTGGTATTAAACATAATGGTCCATTATTGCCTTTGGTAAGAATACAAACCTTTGTATGGAATAAAACACAGAGTATATCAGTGTAGCCAGTAGGAGGCAGTGGGGTGAGACTATTATTTACTTACTTTTATGTATACTTACTTTTTCTACTGAGTGAAGCTGCACTGAACAGAAGCACCTGTTGTCTGCCCTCTTCTTTCTCACACACATGTTGACTAAAATTTGAATTCGATATTAGATCGATTTCCTTTACTAACGCACTGAAATGGTTTGTGTGCCCCAAGACGGTGCCAGTTATAAACTTTCATTGTGATATTAAGTAAGGAAAGAAAGAAAGGTCCAAGCATGTTTAAACATTGTTTTGCTCGAGCACATTTCATATTTTTAAGAATTACTGTCATAGGTTCACCACGTTGTTACACAGTAGCAATGTGCTAGTTTATTTTTGCACTGTCAGTGAGGTAACTAAGAGAACATGGGAGAACCTCTAAATTACACATTTCATGATATTGTTTTCTTTAAGGTAGTTGTGAAGTTAACACTTTCTGTAGTTAATGGACTGATTGTAGGTACATCAATGCAATATAAGCTCATAATAGTTGGAAAATCAAGAAATGAATAGAAAATCAGTTATAGTTGAAAGTAGCATTTAGATTCAGAAAACAGAATAGAGAAAGAATATGAAAGTGGAAAGAGAAGAGCAGTTTGGCAGATTTTGAGTTAACAATATGGCGAAGAAAACATGTTTTACAAATTCTCTAACATCCACTTGCAAACCCATTGTTGTTTGCAAATACCGAACACCATCAACAAACTAATGCATTTTGTTTCGCGAAACAAATACACTGCATATTACATTGTATTTGCAATGTGCACATGCATATTCTGATTCTTCAGAAACGAAAAGCCTTCCGTATTTCATACAAGTCCAAAACAAATTATGAAAGTTGCTCTTGTCAGATGCTCTGGGCTGTTTCAGCATGCACTTACTGGTTGCACTCCAAATTTAGAGGTGGCTGGTTAAACTGAGCAGATCTAAACCACGGCTGTTTGACTGCAGGCCTGACTCCTGCACACCTCTCATTAAGTGTTTTGAGCTTCCGTGGCCACAAAGCCTTTATCTTCTCGTCCACAACGTCTAGTCGTGTCTGATAGTGGCGGTTGTATTCGATTGGGTTCAATTACTCAGGCCATTTGTAAGAAAATCCTCAGCATGCCAAGATAGTGGAAAATCTTTCTGTGTATTTGTAAACCACACTGTTTGCAAGTGAATGGTAGGGAATTTGTAAAACATGTTTTGATGTTTTTTTAAAAAGTTTTTGGCATGAATTTAATTTAAGTCTGACACCTGTTACACAAAAACAACATAGCATACATTCTAATTTTGATATTTCTTTTCGTAAATTAACTTGTTTATATTTGATTTAATGATATACACAGTGCTTTGACAAGTTTAGACTAAATTAGAACCTTAAAACAAATGAAAACAAACAAAGCCGAAAGTGATCGTGTTTGTCAGTTCATGAGGCGAGGTTCCGTCTTTGTAGTCTACAGCAATTGCGTAAGAAAACTAGAATTACCGCACTGCTGTTGTATGCCTCCGCCCGCCAGTGTAGTTTCAGTATACATATTTCAATGTTCTTTTTCCTCCAGATTCTTATAAGGTCACTGTGACCTTCGTCCTTTGAAACGTAATCACTTTATACTTGAGTCCAAGTGACAACTGATCAAAAGTTGAAGAAAATCTCTCAGGTAGTAGCTTCTCTAGTCCTGATGACCACTCAAAAGCTTGACAGTACAGTTTTACATCTATGTGCAGGACTTTCACTATGATGGGGGGGAGGGGGGGGGGGCATATGGGGTTCAGTATCTTGCCCAATGACACTTCAGCATGCAGATTAGTAAATACTGGGATCAGACTGACAACCTTTTGGTTAGAGGATGTCACTCAAACCACTGAGCTACAGCCAATATCACATTTACGAGGCAACAAATTTGATGCTGACCTTTGACCACTGAAATCTTTTCAATTAATCAGTGAGTCTGTTATGTGCAGCAAGGTCAAGCAGGGTCAAAGGGCCTGTGTGTTTTCCTCCCTCTTGCCTCAGTTGCCTGTCTCTCCATTTGCCTATCAGCCTATAAAGGGAGCAAGCCTTCACAGTTCCAGGCTCGGCTTGACTCGGTCTCAGCTCAGTTGCTACATGTGCTGTTTGCTATTGAGACTATTTGTAAGGTTTGTGGTTTGAGTTTTTTTGGACAATAGGTATGTGGGGGTACCCTATGCACTTTTGCACACACAGAGTAAATTATATAGAGATACTAGGATTATTGGTTGGTGTCACCAGTGTATTATTAGAGCTTCTTCTTAAGATGAATTAGTTAGGCATTTTGTTTGTTTGTTTTATTAAAAAAATTGATAATAGATCAGGCCCTATTTTGTTACATTGATTTCAGTTTCTGTGGCACCAACCACCTTGTCCTCACCTCCCCCACATTTGTAAAACCTTCGATTTGTTGCTATTTTATACACATTATATATCTGTATCTAACCACAGAATGTCTTATAATCAAAAAATCTGTCAATCTAATGTGAGACAATGAGAAAAGAGAAAAGAAAATGTACAAACTGGTGACGTCCTGGATTTATGCTGTTGATTCCAAGATAAGATAACATATTTATGCATGTTAGGCTTTTTTCATAGAGATTTTGACTTGTGTAATAGTGACCACAGATTCAGACCTCATAAATATGTGATCAAGGATCTTTTACTAACATTAATCAGAGCAATATTACATCAGACTGCTACTCCTTTTCTAATACTACTACTACACACAATATCATGTCATACAGATGTCCCATTAAACTGCATCCCATACAGAGCCAAACTTCTAGGGTCAGGCATCTGCGAATAAGCAAATCTGCACGTGAACGGATCCAATTACCACTAAGATCGGCAGTGAAATAAACACAACAACAGGGTGCACACACGGATATCTGTCACCTGTCTCCATGAAACACGCTGCACAGAAGTTGTAGTGATGGGAATTCTGGCTCTTTCAAATTAGCCACTTCATTTGGCTCTGCTCAGCACTATGAGGAGGCAGTTTGAGCTCCCAAACTACTCCTCATTCACTTTCTACTTTTATAATCAACTCACATTTAGCAATGTTATGACCTATGATTTGTACATATGCACAATTGGCTCTGGGAGTACGTTTAAACTTTGTATTTGCTATATGTATGCTGTATAGCCTCTAAGTGGCGTCTCACATTCTGACACTTGTTTCTCGTATATTCAAGTTGGCACATGATTAGTAGTTTTAATATGTAATTTTATGCAGCAATCAGTGCCTCTTTCTTGAACTTATAATTAACTAAATAGTAATTTACTTAGCTTGGGGGGAAAGAGGCATGTACACACTAAAAATTTGTAGGACAATCTTTCAATCTGTAAGTCAGAGCCTTTTTTCAAGGCATGAACCAGCTGTTTAGTCAAGTCCAGCTGCCAGTGTCTGACGGCAGCATATATCAGAAATGTATTCTCTGAAAGCATTGTTGAGCAATCACAAGAAGTAACGATGGAGAGAGAGTGTTATTCCAGTGTAATTAGAGTCGTGCTATCATTTAAATGTGCTACTTGTTTAGCAACGTCAATGTTACCTTAACTATTCAGTCTGTGTTTTTCTCCTTAGACTTAAAGTAAACTGAAGTTAGACAGATTAACAAAAGACAAAAAAAAAATGGAATTTGGCTTCCGTCAGAGAAGCGGAGGCGGCTCATAGGAAAAAATTGTTCATGAGAAACACATGTTGAGGAAGTAGACCTCAAAGAGAGAGGTATATTTTTCCCAAAATAAAGCACAACATAACAAAGCATTACAATTCTAGTATTTATGTCTGTGTTTTCTCACCTTTATGAGCTGGATGCTTTCCAGCTTCCTCATAGGATAAGGAAGATAAACTGGGCTCCTCTTACTGTTTGGTTTTGAACTGCGGTGAAGGCTATTTGAGCTTTGGAATATCAATTACTCTGCCAATTTTAAAAGCCACCAAAGCAGCTTCATTTCTAATGGAAACCATGAAGCACTTGAGTAGGCTGGATAGTAGAGTAATAAAAAACTACACAAGCCTCAATTGCTCTGTGGACATGCATAAAGCCCAAGGATGAAGCATGCAATATTGTGGAGATACACAGTCCAGAACATATACTCACACATTCATCAAATCAATCTTCTGTAATTGCAGGTTGAAAATAATGTTCAGCAAAAAAGCACAAACAATGACTTAGGCTTTTTTATGGTGCACAGATCAGACCAATCCTGCAGAGTCACCCTCATGCTGCAGCAGATGCAGAGCAGGTGAGCTAAGATCCAGCAGAGCACAGCACTAATGCTACAGCAGAGCTTTTACTATGCCAACCGTCAACACAGCGCACACACACACGCACGCACACAAGCACACAGGGTGAAAGGGGAAAAGAAGGGAGAGGAGAACATAACATATTTTCTTGAACCTCAAACAATCTTTAATAATCAGCTGTTCACTGATCTGAGATAAAGCCCAGTTTTGTCCGACCCTTTAAACAAGTCTCACTGGACTCTGACAGGAATTAACCCTCATTTGGATGCAAGTTCTGGGTAAACTACATGGCAATAGTTTGACTGCAGAGGTTCTTTACACAGCTCTTTAATGTGAGCCATCTGGGAACCTCCTATCTGAGCTTAATTAGGCCAAAAGCTTAAAATATCTTCTGTAAATTTTTTGTCTTTAGTAAGCCAAGCAGCAGCGATTAAAAGTGCGCCTGAGCAGCCTAAGTGATCATGCTAAATGTATGTGGAAACTATTTTTTATCAAAAGCAAGACAAGCATTGATAAATAAAGGAAATATATCTGCAATCACATGAATACCATGTGGGAGGAGACAGGTGGCCACACCCATTGCTCTCCTCCTCTACATTAGGCTCCATTCCAGATGAAGATCCACTGACATTTTCATGCTAAAAGTAAAACCATATCCTCACAATGGTATAGCAAACATTAGAAAATGTTGCCTATGTGTACATCTAATAAACATTAAACAGCAATAGCATTTGAAGTTGTGTTTCTGGCCACTGGTCTCATGCCTTGTTAACATTAATGTGGATATTTTTTTGAACAGATATTTCCCCTTTCATTTAAAAAAGACTGCATAACAAGAATGCTACGCCACTAGGTGGCGATACAGTCTACATCATTGATCTGTCAAAGAAGAACACTGTGGTCCAATCGTTGTTTCCAAATACTCGTTTAAAATGCACACACAAATATATGTAAACCAGTTTTTAGAAAATCTGCACTTTGGAAGGCATTTGCAAAGTCTCTGTTTTAGTGACTTAAAAAAACCTTTGACACAGGAAAAAGTTATGTAAAATATCTGCATTAGTGTGGAAAGGGCATCATATTGAATCACTATTTGTTCCAAAACAGTGAAGCTGTCATGTTACACATAGTCATAGTCATTTGTTTAAGTGTTAATGCAAAAATATTGAATATTGACCCTTTAAGAGTCACAAATAAACGCTACATAGGTCCTTATATTATTGTAAGACATGCAGATCGTGGTTAGCTTAATTAGCTTAAATTGATTATAGGTATGAATGTGAGTGTAAATAGTTATTTGTATGTTGGACCTGTGATATGCTTGCACTCTCATGTTAGCTTCCCCCAACAAAAAAAGCTTTTAAAAAGTCACGATGTACGACCTGCTCAGAACCAAAAGCTGAAAGATACCTTTAGATATGAATTGAGGAACAGTATATGGCAGCTGAGGAGCAATGCTTTGCTTTGTGGCATATAAGGCTAAAGTTGAGAAAACGTCTTTTCAAGCGGTAGCTTCGACACCAGCCAAACAAAATGCATTCATGCAAATATTAGGCATCGGTGATAGACAATCAAATCATGTTCATGCAAATACGAGACTTTGAGTGTCAAAATGACCCTGGAGAGACAGTTGGTCATCTGGTTTTACAGTTCATTTCTTGTGTACTTCCCTTTAGCATCGTATGGATAGCTGGCATGACATGTTGGCAGAAAACCTGGCCAAGATGTTTGGGGACAACTGGCCTGGGCCATAGAGCATAACTATCTCATTTAGCTTACCGATATGTTCAACCATGCACACATGCATACCCTGTTTCAGGCCACAGCTGCTTAGCTTTTAGTAACATCATCTCCAATTTAACATTGTGCAAACAACTGTTGCTTCTCATTCAGGATAAAACCAAGTTAATGAAAATTTCCCTCCTGTCTGGCAGCGACTGCAGTCCTGGTGTGACGAGCAACACAACATCCATACGGGACTGATGGCTACATGCTTTGCATTTAAGATGAATGAAAAACAATCATCAGGTGCCGCTGGAGAATTTGCACAAATAGAGACCTGGAGTTAACTGCAGCATATATCAGACCACTGCAATGATGTTGCACTCTTCAGGATCAATTCTACACTGTAAAATCCAATAGCTGCCCTGACATACATTCATTAGTTAACTTTACTAGGTTATCAACAATATGCACTTATGACTGGTAGTTATCAAGTAACAGTTACTTGCATGGTGAAAAACGCAAAATACTTAGTGTTTAGAGTGAAGATTACTTTATTTAGAGTTATGCTCACTCGCAACAATAAGTAGCCAACACAGTCTCACTCCCACTGCGCATTCAAAGAAGAAGAAGAAGTGTGCATGCGCAGTAGCAACATTCAGTCTCTCCCGATCAGCAACCTACGCGCCAGTCCAGCACACAGGCCGGGGCACTGAGGGCAGCCTGCTGAAAAATAATAAGGTAAGTTATCAAGCAAGTGTTTCTGTTAATATGTTTTAATTACTGCTACGACTGTTAGCGTTCGCTAGCTAGCGTTAGCGTTCGCTAGCTAGCGTTAAGCCTGGATTTTGCTTCTGCGTAGTGAGCACGTAGTGAGCACGCAATGGCCACGCAGTTGCTTGGACGCAGTCAATAGACCGTGATGGTTCTGCGTGGGTTAGGGTTAGGCTTTAGCGTTCGCTAGCTAGCGTTAGCGTTCGCTAGCTAGCGTTAGCCTTAACCCTAATTTTTAAATCATGACCTCTACCTCTGATATTTAAAAATAAATCTTAAGACATCATTTTAGCCTGAATTTTAAGCAAGGTGCCTCCATTATTAGTTGATTTTGCCTAATGCTATCTTAATTTTTGTGCCCTTGCTCACCTGTGGTTTTTGTTTTTGTTGCAGTGTCTTTCTATCACGTGCAGCACATTGGGTGTAGACATGTGCTATATAAATTAAGATTGATTAATTACATGAATACCTTTGAGGTCTAATAAAATTAAAATGTTACATTTTCATATTTTTCCATCCGCTCCCATTCTAAGCTGCTGTGCCAATGTGAGGACAGAGAACTACTGCATAATAGGAGCAATAAAAAAAAAATCTGATAATTTTTTTGACCAAAATTATTAGGAAACTATAGCCCAAGGTTGGATTTGCCTGAACTTGTACTTTATTATTAAAAACAGGTTCCTGTAATACCTGTGTTAAGCATGCACATATTAAGGAACGTGTCAGTAATCTACAAACCACGACATCAGTGGAACTTCCTTGTAACTACAATATTTTTCTCTTTCAGAACAAGTGCTCAGAGCTACTGAAGAGCTGCTTTGACAACGTGGGCCCAGTGCACTGGAGGTGAGATGCCAGTAGTTTATATTATGGGGGACATTTCATCTTAAAAAATCCAAAAAACTTCTCGTGAGCCATAATCCATATGTCCAGAACCAGCGTCATGTAAATTTATGTGCAAAAGATGCCATTTAATATATGTATACAGGCTAAATCCGTCTGTATGCTGTTAGCTTTTAGGCACACGTGCACGAGCAGTCATTTTGTAATTTTGCATGTTGCGGGTTCCGGACATATGGATTATGGCTCATGAGAAGTTTGGAGGGTTTTAAACCTTTTTTGGGGGTACTTTTATTCGGTTTTGCCTGTGCTTACCGCAGACATCCATTGTTTGGAAAAATACAGGAAGCTGTTTCCCCGTGGAGCTCCAGCAGTGCTTAGAGGGCTAAAAAACCTTCACCTGACATCTTATCAGCAAGGGGGTGAGTAGATGATGACCGTATTTTCATTTTTGGGTTAACTATTCCTTTAAGGAGTTATAACCACCAGCAGTAGAACAGTTTTTGACAAAGTGCTGCAACTTAATTAGATTAAATTGAGAGACTATTCTTACTTATAATCTCCTTTGAAAATATTTCTTGCAGATGCTTTGGAACTGTAAGCAGTGCCTCTTTTCCGCAGACAAAAGAGGACAGTTGTTAAAACACTGTCGCCTAAAAAATGGAGGTTTTACTCAGCAACAACCAATACTATGTCTTCATATGGATTGCTTGTGCGTTTTTAAATCTTTTAATGCACTCAAAGTTCATTTACGTGCTTATGAGTTGTGCTCCAGTTGGGCAGGTTCTCTCACTGTCACACAGTTGTCTGAGCTGAATGATGTTTTCCCCTTATCCTCCTACCAAGTGAAAGGCAACGTGTATGTGACACTTAAGCGTTACATATCATGCTGAATGACAGTATGTGGACTGCACTCAAGTTATATTCACTTTTTTCAGGACCATGGAACGCTACAAATTGAGAGTCATCATAACGGAACAGGACATACAGAAAGTGTCACTAGATGGAAAACCAGAAACGGTTGAAGAACTGAAGACCAAAATCAAGGAAAAATGCAAGCTGCAGTATGACTTCAGTGTTATGTATGAAGATTCGGACTTTGCTAATGCCCTCTGCAACCTCGATGACATAGGAGACTTGCCAGCTACAAGAGCTACTGTGAAGGTCATTCCACTGACTGCTGCCACCACCAGCACATCTGATGCCTCGTGTGCCTCCGATGATACAGAGATTCTGTCCCAACACAGCTCAACTTCATCAATGAGACAAGAGCCATGGCCAGACTTTTTTGACATTCCAAATTTCTCAGTTGATGTGGAATTTAGACTGAGACAGGCTAATCTTGCATATCTACGAGACAAAACACCCTGGAATCCACCAAAAGACGTGAAGCATAGTATTCTGGAAAAGCTTGCTGAAACAATTTACACATTTGATGCCTACCCAAGTGTTGAGCGGCTCCAATCTGTGGCACTTGCACTCATCAGTAAACATCCCTGTTTGAGGGAACCAGGTTCACTAGATGGGTGTTCTGGCTGGAAGCATAGCTTGAAATTCAAAATGGGGAACTATCGCGGTAAACTGAAAAGAGCAGGATGTATAGAGGTTGCGATAAATGCTGGGAAAGGAGGTAGACCACAAATGGCTTCGAAAGGCCTCAAAAGACCCAAAAGGTATGAGGTTAATTACCTATCGGACATTCCTGAGGGTCAGAGTGAAGATAGCCTGGAGGCTGAGAGAAAACTCCTGGTTGAAGAAATGAAAAAACGGAACCCCAGTGGAGCTGTCATCGCCTCAAAGATGGACCAGACCTTCCCATTGCGGAGAAGAGAGATTGTCGAGGCCGGGCCTCCAGTGAGAACTTTGAAGGAGCGGTGGCCAGCTCTTTTTACCATTACCATTACCCATCTTCCGTAGTTCTGTCATTCTGCCTCGTGACTAAATACTAAATGGCAGTCTGCCAATTACTGTTGTATTTAAAATTAAACTTTTAACAGTTGTGAATGTATTTTTCCACACTGGCCCAACCCTATTTACTCACCATGCTTTTTGCTGTGTGTTGCAGGTGTATGCAGAGTTCAATAGGTTAGTCACCAAGAACCTACAGGTGGACTTCTTTGAGGCCCTGGACCGCCACGCACCACGCTTTGTCGAGATCTTCAAGGCAAAGAAAGGAAGTGTGGGACAGACCCTGACAGAGTTGGTGCAACAAATTGATGCAGGGGTAAGTCTTTTTTTTTGCAATAACAATTGTTAGGGGGTAGAAGATGGGAGGACATGGCTAGAGGGGCAACAGTAGTATTGATGTGTTTTAAATTCATTAACAACATATTTCAAATTCATGTCACAACTCAAACGGGACCAAAAGATAATATTTTTCTCCTCAGTCACTGCCGTTCATATTTTTTTCTGATCGAAGGTCCAATGAGGTCCACTGGAAGGGGTGTGACTTAGGCACTCTATAATGCACTTATGTGAACAGTTGTAATGAATTTGAGTGGGTGGGGGTTAGAGATGTTCCTGATTAGTCAGTTTAACGTTTCTTACATCACTAGTTGGCACCAGAAACACTAGTTGGTTAAACTATTTATAAATATTGTATTAATGTACAATGCTGATTAACTGTTGCGTCTAAGATGTTATGCAGCCACCCACTACTAGCCGGGGCTGCGACCCCCTCCCCAGCCACACTCGCGTCTCTCACACACATCTCCACACTCGGACAGAAATTCAAATGGCTCCCGCATACATGCAGTATTTTTTTCAGACCGTGTCGATTAAATTGTTGTAAATTTCGACAGTTTTCTGGGCGTCTTCTTACTTTTAGACCAGTCGACTAGTCTAAATTTAAATTTTAGACTAATCAACTAGCAAATTAGTCGCCAGAAACATCCCTAGTGGGGGTGCATTCTAATGGTGTGAAGCTAGTTTTTGGCCTTGAAGAACTTGTCCTCCTGATGGAAGTAAGGACAGACTTATACGTATATGCAAGAGCTGTCTCTGATGATCACAGCGCAGGTGTCCAACTTGCCTCCACTGATGAACTGAGATGGATTGTCCCAAGAAATATACAGTACATATGATGCAATATAAGTACAACTTACAATCCCTTTAGAACTTATGTTGCTACTCACCGTTACAGCTGTGGATTGTTTCTTAAAAATTAATTCTCCAATCAGTAACTTGTTTGCTGCACTGTCAAATAATGCAGTGACACTTGTTTCGTATAGACTTTCACAGACATTTTTGTACTGTAGCTTTTGAATGCTGCATTATCTATAGCTGAATTTGTTCATCATCCACTTCTAGAAACCAGATGTGACAGCGGTACGCACCGTTGTACTCCGAGGCCTCCCTGTTCTACTTGGTGATGACCCCAGTGACTTCTAAAACACCTGCTTCGTAAGTTTTCATAGGAGCATCTTAAAGGAGCACACACAGTTATGGGGAAATTTGATTTGTATTTACCAGTGTCTCAATGAGAGTGAGATAAAAAAACGTAATACTGAATATATCCATGAGTTCAGTACAAACATTGGCATGGGCTGCTTGCTGACTGACAGTTTGATGTCTACCAGAAGGGTGAAGTTACCAGCCTAGCTCCTGTGAAGTGAGAGGAATACCTTTGATCTCCAAAACTGAGTTATTTAAGTACAAGACCTTGTACATATTCTTTTTTGTGGTTTCTGTTTTATTTTGAATGATGCAGTGGAGAGAAACAGTAAATCCAGGGGGAGGGAGAGGGGATAACATGCAGCAAATGGCCCAGGACGGATTCAAACCTGGGGTCGCTGTGGTAAGGACACAGTAGGAGATGTGTCCCCCAGCAGTCTAAGCCTATAGCAGCGTAGCTATAAAATGGTTAAGGGCTACCTGAACCAGCCCTAACTAAAAGCTCTGTCATAGAGGAAGGTTTTAAGCCTGGACTTAAATGTAGAGAGAGTGTCTGCCTCTCTGACCCATTGAGAGAGCTGACTCCACAGTCACTATCAAATAAAGCAGAAATGCCTCAAAAAAATCTTAAATGTTTTCAACTTAGCTTAGCGCAAATCATGGCAGTGAATATTTTGTTCACTTTTACACAAAAAAGGTATTGATCATGTTGTCTCACTATGAAAATGATAGAGAAAGTATTCCTTTAATGCACAAGGCTGGAAGGCAGTGTCGGGCAGGACACAACAACTGCCAACAACATTTCCCTGTTGTAATGTAATGTTTTTGTTTGGTTTCATCACAGGATTGTGACACTGATGAGACCTGGGTAAAAGTATCTGTCGGGGTGCTGACTGTTCTCCCTGAAGATCTGCAACTCCTTCCAAATCAGCTCCACCTTCACCCAATGTCTACTGCCATCATTGTTGAGGGAGGTATTGTAATGGATGAACTCCAGAACCTACCTGAGGCACTTTGCCTTTTGTTTGGAATGTCATACGCTTTGCATCTAGACTACCCTAAAGCCATGAAAAACACTTTCTGCTTCATTCAAAGAGTGATGCTTGGCTTGGGAGAGGACAAACTCCCACCAAAATTGCAAAGTCTTAAAAATCTCTTGTTGAGTTAGAATGCAAATGTACGAGTGGATTCAGTTGTTTTTTATTGTTCACTAAATTAACACACTCCACTCAAATTGTCAGCCCATGGGTTCATCAGCAAGTTACTAGAGGCTGTACATGTATGTATATTCATTCACATATATGTGAGATCCATTGCCAGTTATTACCCTGTCAGGTTTTTGCGCTCATTGAGTAAAGCCACTTTGCACTTTTTTTTTTTTTTTTTATATATATGTAGTTTTTATTTAGTGATTTTTGAGTAACATTATTCAGGAATACAAAAGTGCACTTGTCAGCTTGTGGGTTATTTCCCATTGGAAAGAACTGTTAGTTGTTACAGTTTTAAGGCTGTGTTCTTTAAGAAAAAAAGTTGATATAAATGGAAGAAAAATTTAAAACAATTGATATATTTGAACATTCAACTGTGTTATTACCTTGATTTATTATGTTTAATTGTAACTCCGATTATTTTAGGAGATTGGAACCTTTTTTTCATTCCTGTATAGATATTTGAGCCACTTAGATTGTTGAAGTAACACTTACTTGTTTTTTTAAGTGCAATCGGTTTGCATGGTTTTAGCAAGTAAGTCAGATTGCTGTTCAAGTAAATATAACTTAGAAATGCTAAGTTAGTCCAACTTAGATAATTGTGTTATATGGACTAAACACAGAGTAAATTTCACATGCAATGACTTAGTAGATTAAAATAGGAATTCTGAGTAGTCTTTACTAAGTCGAGAGTACATCTAAAGTAAGTTATCAAGCACACTCTACTTGATTGTTTTAGTTGCTTAAACTCATGTATAAGTGTACTCTAATAAGGAAGCACTAGTTAGTACAACTTAAAATACCTAGTTCTCTTTACATGTTTTTTTAAGTGCAACCGGTTTGCATGCTTTTTAAAAGTAATGATAACTAATTGGATTTTACAGTGTAGTTTGATGTGGTAATTGTTGAAAAAAGGGTTGAATTAGAGATTTTCCCTGCATGGACGTATCTGATCAAACACCATGTAGTGCAGACGGATGCCAAGTCACCATGGTGACGATCAGCCCGCCACTTGAGAGGAGTGTGAGTAGGAGAGCTGCCATTGGTTGTATATGCTGAGGGACAGGATGGAGGAACCTGCTGCTGACAAGATGGCCATGCTGCAAAGGACAAGAGTGACCTGCACCAAAGCACAGTAAACAACATCAAGCTCTGCCTCTGTGTTCGAGTCTTGTCTTGCTTCCTCATCCCTGCATCCACACACTAGACAGCGTATATGAACTTATAGATAAAATGCCTGTTCCAATGGCTGAAAGGATTACAGCACAGGACTACGAGTGCAGGACCAGGGTGCACTACTTAATAGAAACATAGAAAAAACAAAATAGAAACAACAACAAACACTGTATTTCACTACAAAGAGACTTCAAACAACAACAAAGAGACAAACTGACAACAAAAAGCTCCAATATGATCAAGGAGACACAAAATGAATATGGCTCCATGTTTTTGTTCCAAGGTTATTCAAGAAGATATGAAAGAGTCTGCAGCCACATTCAGTCCGCACTATATCCAGTCATTTATTCATTAAGAAATGTGCTTCCAGGCTTTTAGTCTTAGAATTTGGAATTGAAATAGTAAATTCAATGAACAGTGGCCTAACCCCACACAGCCTCGTTCAAACTGGATCAAGCTTTGATATGATTAGAGTAACTTGTTCAAATTGACAGTCATGGCGAAAAGAGCTGTGCCTCTGTTTTTCTGTCAGGTGGGACAGAGTCGTTCCTGGAAAAACAGAAATGCTGCAAGGTCAAACTGCAGCGGCGGCCAAGCTGTCACGACTTCACTGCCTGCAAACATGGATGACACTTACTTTGGCTCCAAGACACAGGGAGCTCTCACTCCGGCCACCGACCTTTACCAGAGAGGAGTACTATGAAACACATAGCCTGTTATTACCCGGTGCAAACATGGATCTGACACACACAGGCCCTGGGGGGGTTACGCGCTCCAACATGGGCGCACAGGATGACAACACGCGCACACATCTGGAGGAGCGCAGTGCGCAGCATCCCTCCGTCAGCTGCATCAACATAAACAGACTCTGCAGGAAATAGTCTGATCCCTGTGAAACACGCAATGCTTCACGCATTTCCCGCACGATACTCAACTCGTAGGTTATTATCGACGCACGCTCCACTTCCCATTCCACAGAAGCGTCCTCCGCAAAATGACAGCTCTGCAGCGGCCACCGGTGATTTCAATGACGCGCCCCGGCCTTACCTGTGCCCGCTTCCCTGTGTGTGGCTCTCACTCCTCCTGTCGTAGCTCCATCGCTTCGCTTCTCATCGTCTCCCCGCTGCGCTTCTTCACCGGGAGCTCCGCTGGATGGAGCCGGGAGCCAGGCGCACACGCCCGGGGAGGAGGGGAGAGGAGGGGCGGAGAGGAGAGGGGCAGGAGGGGCAGGCTGGATGGCTGCTGCTGCGTGAGGAGGAGAGGCACAAGGGGATGTGGACGGAAGCACATGCGTCACGTTACGTCGGGTTCCCTTTTAAAGGGAAACTCCACTGCATTCGTTAAAGCTTCAGGCCCATCCAGCTCCTCAGTGACAGAGACACTGTGATTCAGGCATTAACACTTTGAAACATTTTAGTTATCACTAAATCCAACAAAACTAAATGTAACAATGCCAATTATACTGCAGTATCCAATGTGCATTTTAATTTATTTCATTTGACATTTGACAGTGTTTAGTGAAAAAAAAAATACCTGGAGGTAATGCTGTCTGATCTACTGAACTGACCACAGAGCTTTCATAACACTGCCTTACAAGCCAGTAGCCAGTCAGATTTACCTTTAGCCTCAGCGTACCTTCAAGTTCGACCTTGCTATCATTGATTACAAGGCCAAAACACTTTATGATGCCAAGGTGCACAACTGATGTCATGTCCCTAACATCCGCTGGTGGCTGCTAACACCTGCTGACATCTACTGGTAGTTGGTAACTTAAATTGTGCAGAAGTCATTCAAACATACAAGTGATAATCACCATCTTGTCCTATATTTTAAAACATTTAATTTTATTGTTCGTTACTCAAAATCTTCGTACACGCTTATAAGGTGACCTGTGTAGGCCTGCATTGTCATTGTGTAACGTTCTGTACACCTAGGTCCACTTCTGGATGACCCCTCCTCACATGAGTGTGTCCCCTGCATCACCTCTCCCTTTTCTGTTGTTGTGCTCCATGTGAGAGGTATACATGACATTTCAGTCATTCAAGTTGTTGCATGTTAGCTTCTCTGCTATTGTGTTGTCGTGTTGCTTTTACTCGGTAGTTGAAAGTTATGGAATCATATGCTAACCGATTATTTAATTTGAGTAATGGCTCCACTTGTAAAAAACTAGCAAGAGGATTTATTTTTCAATTGGATTATCAAAATAAATGAAGATCCATTCCAGAGACATTCATGATCCGACCTTTCCATTTAATACATCACAACACAGACATAGGGTGAATCGGGTAATCTTGGACACTGGGTAATAACACCTAAGCTTCAGTGTGTCTATTTCCTGCATTGAGTTGTTTAAAATGTGTTTTAGTTTTTTTATTTTCAAACATTTTTAGCTGTCCCACTTTTTCAAATATGATTGATAATGTAGGGCAGCAGGCTTTGGGTGATCTGGGACAGTCATTTAAATTCTCTAAATGAAATATGCATTTTGTGACTTCCTGTACCTTATGATCTGCAGTTGACAGCAGGAGTTAATGGTAAATACAGTCTGTACCTGTCCGTTTAAACTGATAACTGGCACATAATTAGTTCGCTCTCTAGGACACAGGTGATACAACAGCACAGAAGAGTGTCTGTCCTATGGTCTGCAGCCATTGGTTTCGCCAAACATGTTGAGAAGACAATGGGGTGGTCATTGATGATGATGGTCTAATGACACTTATATGACTAATATATACTTTTTTAGTTAGCTATCTGTCAATTTATTTTTTTGAATTGGTGATATTGAACTTGACATGCATAAAGCAAGGTGGTTTAGGCTTTTGGTGAGGTTTACAGAAAGGTATAATAAGTTAATATAATGTGTAAAGAGATGGCAGAATAAGCCTCAGGAGTAAAAATTGCCATCACCATCCACCATCACGATTTACCATCACAATCTATGATCCAACATCCACCGTGACAATCATGATCCACCCCCACAGCAGCGATCCTGGCTCTGCAACGATAAAGCACGAAGACTCCTGGGAAGAAGTCAAGTTAGTCAAATGTATTGATGAGAAAAAACTGTGATGAAGAGGGAGAGGAGGAACGAGAAGCTCCACGTGTCATATGTCCCTTGGCTTCTAGGCCTATAGCAGCATAACTAAGATCTGGTCAAAGGCAGACCTGAACTGGACGTTCTGTGGTTGAAGTCTTAACTGTGGTAACTGGAAATTCCTATATGCCTCGTCTAACTGATTCACCACTGACAACATCTATAGCTTGTACCTTAATGATCCATTATTATATCATTATGACTGTTTGTCCAATGATATACACTGCAGTTTGTAGGAGCGAGTTGATAAATCTGGGCCCTCTATGATAAACCTGTGAACATCAATTTGACTTGACTTACTGTATAAAGTGTACGCCTACATGTTATTTTCACGATTACTCATTTCCTGCCAGAATAGGGGCCTGGATTTGGATTTTGTTTGTCTCTCAAATTTTTGAAGTGTCTTGATTTTATGCTCCAGGTGGATCCTGAAATTGGTCACTATGCTAAGAAATCTGTTTTGGCCAAATTTTGACTGTAAAAAGCCTTATCAGAATTATCTTTCTCAAAATGTCACCATCCTGGAGCTCAGTACATGTTGTGCCACAGAACATTATTATATTGTTATCTCCCATGACAAAAGAAACGTCATTACCTCAGAAGCAAAGTGCTTTTAAGGGCTTTAAATCTATAGTGCACGGATAACACATCAATATAAATCTGTCAGAGACTATTTTTCATCCTCTATTAAATCTGTACTCTCAATGAAATCACCACCGAGTATCAGACACCACCTGAAGGCTATAAATCTCAGAGCCTGTTAACATTTAAGTACTCTGCACTGTCCAATTCATAATAAGGAGTCTGATTCTACTGTGAAGTCTTGCAAATAATTGCATTTGTAATATTTGTGCGAGATTTCAATGTGTTTGTAACAGCAGTTTTTGTCCCAGAGGGAAGCAAAGACACATTTGAATGTGAAGGACATATGGCTTATTAGCTGTTCTAAACCTGCCTGTTTGTAAAGTTCTGTTTTCTCATCCTATGTTGATGCTACTTTAGAATATTTCCTTGTCATTAGTGAGTCCTACTTAATCAATTCTACAATATACTGTTTTGGGGGATTTTTATAAACAGTCTATAGTGCAGAGTGAAGTCAGAAAACTTTGAATTCATCCTACCTGGTTTACTTGCAATTGAGATTGTTTATTGCAGTAGTAGTGTTAGTGTTTGGCGTCTAGGCTCTGATTTCAACACTCCCCCCAGATAAGATTACATGATATAATGGAAGTGATGAGTAATGAGGCCCCCGTCTGAGCCTACAGGTGGATTCCGGGGGGGCGGTGGAGGGGCTGAATAGATCAGTTGCAATACTGGCGCAGCAGCAGCAGCAGGGGGGCAAGTAAAGGGGATGATGGGAAATCTTTGCTGTTTAAATAGATAGATGGATAGATAATTTATTGTCATCAACGAAACTTGATGTAAGGTTTTTCTCTAATGATACATAATAAATGAATAAAGGCACATGGATGGCACTGTAAACAGTCAAGTATAGTGCTTATAGAAGTGCAGATTGTGCGATTTGAAAAAAGTATTGCACCACAATTGGCTAATTAAAAGCGATAGTTAGAAAACTTTACATTCTGCAGTCCTCAGTCCACAACAGCAATGGGAGGGTGGGGAGTGATGGAGCTCACAGCTCTGAGGTAGAAGCTGTCCTTCAGTCTGCTTGTACGGACTTTGATGGCTCTGAATCTCTTCCCCAATGTGGGACAAACAGACTCTGACCTAGTTGGGTTAGGTCCTTACTGATGTTGCCTAGCATACACCGTTTCCAGGTTTGGGAGCACATCTCCCTCAATTATCTGTGCAGTTTTTACAATGGGGACCAGGGCCTTCTGGTTCTCTGCAGTGCAGCTGGTGTACCACACTGTGGCACAGTGGTAAATTGTACTTTTACTTTGAAAATCAATTTTTTAAGAGGAAGTGATTCTAAAGAAGTTGTTTCCAGATCAGCACCAACTACTCCTGATATGATAAAATATAATAATCTAAAATATCTGCCAGGACAGTTTTGAGCTGTGGTTTGAACAGGTTACTGACCGCTGCTGTAGTTTATTTGAGGACATAGAAGTGTTCAACAAGTCACTTAATCACACCAAACTCAGCACTGCCCTTCCCTGAGCAGTTTATAACACAAGTGCTGTGAGTGTGAAGCTGATAAGATAAATGGTTTACAACGTATCAGTTCCACATACAAACAGATGTGCATGTGAGCCATAGGGCTGTACATACAACAGCATTGTGAGCTTGTTACTGTGAGGTCAGCTGTATGCAACCTGAGGTCAAGAAAACCCTGTGAGCGACAGCATGAAAAATCACATGATGCCGACACTCAATACAGAAACATACAGAAAAATGTTCATTGATGACATAAGGACATATATTCAGATAGTTGAGTTTAGATCGGCGTCTGTAGATCAAAGATACAGTTCATGAAATAACAGTGGAGACATTTCTGTTGTTTTTCTGACTGTAATGCTTAACCCTCAACAGCAGAGGTCACTAAATCATTTCATTCATACTAAATCATGTCCATTTAATTTACTCTGACAGTATATAACTCATAGAAAATCTAAAGAGCTAATCAGACTAACGTATGGAACATGTTTTGAACAAACCTTTAACAACTTTTGCTTTGGATCTTGTTGACCACTTCCAAATTACATAAAATAATATGATATTGTGGCCAGACCATATGCAAGAATCTTACTTTATAGTCTGATGGATTTTCTGACCAACATATCACAGTGTCTGTGAAAGGTGCAACATCTATGATTATTTTTTATCTAAAACCAGTTGTTAATTTTATAACCTTTGTTGACTGATGAACTGCAACCTACTGACCATCACCAGCAGAAAGTTATATCTCTCTGTGTCTTTCTGGATATCAATAATTAATTGGCACCTTGGCCACAGAGATTGTATCTAGTTAGTAGGTTGAGTGGATTTTGTGCGGTTGTTAATTAGGTGGAAGCTATTTCATTGTCAAACATGGGAACCTGAACTCCTTACCAACCCTCTGCACTTTGAGCTTTTGTCCTGAGTGAAGCGCTATCGAAGTAAAAGTGAGAGAAACCATAATGTATAAAGCAACATTTTCTTGCCAAATGTAATTAGGATGCTGAATGCTGAGGCTACTTTACTCCAGACCTTTTTTTTTATTTTATTTATTTGTTACAGCATTTAAATAATGTTAATGTTAAGAAGACTGCCTGCACATGTAATATATGTTCTTGGAACATTTGTGTGGTGTGATGTGTGAAGCTCATTTAGGTTCCCCTGTAAAACCAATGATATCACACATGACCAGTGACCACAGCGTTTAAGTGCTTTTCTCTAAGCTGTCTCTGGTTTTTTCACATTGAGCCACTGGCCCCAGTGGTCCACCAGTAGATGTCCCGGGTTGACAGCCGGCCTGTGAACTCAGTTCTCTAAGATCTCTTTTTCTAAGGACTCAGGTCCAGACTTCAGCCAGTCATGTGCTTCTGTAAAAGCAGCACAACTGTCCAACAACCAACTGAAACTATTATTAATAACTTTATGAAAACATGTTGATTATTAATTTATTTTATGTAGTTATATGTTTGCTATTTGTTGAAGCCATAAACAATTAAAAGTGAAGAGTAAAATAACTAAGTAACTAATAGCATATAGTTTTGTATTCTTTAGGGATTTGAAACTTAGGTTTCATCTACTATGTATTCTTGAATTGTACTCAGTTACGACACGATTAAATAACACAAACAAACAAATAAATTGGATTTCCTCAAATATATTATGACCAACCACTCAACCAATATAAAAAAATAAAAAAAAGCCGGCTTTTTGTATTTTCAAACTGAACAGTAATGTGAGTACTGTCCTGTAAGATATAGATGAGATTCTAAATGTATTAAAATAAGAGTGGAGGACAGATGCATGCTCTTCTGAATCGACAACACACATTCAGGCTAATGACTTAATCCCCTGCTGAGGTGTATTGATTTTATAACCCATTTAATTTTAAAATGTTCTTTCTTCCTCCGCCATGGGTAAAAGGAAATAAGGTAATACGTCTCTGGTTTAAACATCATAAATGTGAGTCCTTGATTCCAAATATTATAATTGCAAATAATCTTGTGAAAAATGACTCGTGTGCGCCTGTGATACAGGAGGATTGATTCTGATGGAGCTGCCACAACACAGACACTGTCACCTTAACAGTCAGTAGTCATGCTCAGTAAACATGTCGCTGCCTGGTTCTGTCCTTATAATCAGGAGCTGATGGCATCCCTATGTGTTTGTGTCAGGTGGGTTATTCTGTGTTTTTAATGACCTCTGTCTGCAGTGCATGCAATGCTACTTGGCTCATTGGGGGGGCACCCTGTGATGAGCAGTCTATTCCCGCAAATCAACTGTTTAATGCGATTAATGAGTCTTTATCCTTTAACAGAAAACTGTTTGGGGCGAATGTTGTGGACGTGCAGCACTTGTCCGACAGCGTCTAAAAGAAGTCTAAAAGAAGTAGAGAAAAGAGCCTATAAAAGAGTCTAACTGTTTAATGATTCGTAACCTAAGGCGTGTTTAAGTGAAGGTGGTGCCAGGAAGTCCTCAACAGTGACTTTCCATGTTTAACTGCAAGCTACAGTTAAATCTGGAACAGAGGCATTCTGAGTCCTATTGGCTGCTGTAAATGCCAATCAATGTCAGATACAATTGCCTCTAAAGCTTTGTGTATCTTCTGAAACCATGTTAATATGCAGATTCAAATATCGGCTGGAAGTTTTTTTTATCTGTACTTTACAGTGTATGGAGAAGATTACGGATTCTCCAAATGTTTGTTATTGTGAAAATAAAAAAAAAATCCAATAAAATGACCAACCGTCAGAACCTGTGCTCTGTAAGGGCCAGATCTACAAAGATCCAAAATAAAGAGCGCTATATTGCCTGTGCATTAAAACAGATTGCTAATTTGGTTGGTGGGTGTTTCGCGGATGATCTACCAAAAATAATTGCGTAAATGGTAACAGGTGCAAACATGGTAGAGGCAGTTGTATTTGCAATGAGTGTTTGCGAACTGGTTTCCGCAGAATGAAATTTATGCCATGGAATCTGAGGTGTTAATGGAAGGCAAACAAACATGTTGTTGAGCTACAGCAAAGAAATATTAATAAAACTCAAAGAAACGCGATATGAGAGAGTATCTGTGTCTTCTTCCATTCTTGTCTCCTCCTCACCACATTAACAACAGCCATCTGTGTGGAGCGCTGTGGCGATTAGCACCTGCCTTTCAAACAAACTACATATAGATGCAGTCACAAACACCGCAATTATTTTCAGGCTTTGTAAATCACATTGTGTGTGCTACATTAAAGTTTTTGCATTTACTCCTTCCAATATTTTTTGCACTCGGGTAGAAACTCCAGATATTGCATATTTATTAAGTTAATGGTACTAAATGGAGAGCGGGTGATATTCTGGCTGCGATCCTCAGTTATGAGATCAGCTGGCATGTTTATTGTGAGTGAAATCAAGTTGCACACGTTTTTACATGAGCAAACTTTTAGTAGATCAGGCCCTAAGAGTACAAAGAAGGAACATTTTGGATGGGACCTCTATTTAAACAAAACACACACTGAAAAGTTTTTTTAATAATATTAATCATACAAATCAAAAAAGTATATGAAAACAAAAACTTAAAGAAAAGTAACTGTAATTTTTATTTAATTCTATTTTAAAAGAATATAAATGTCAGTGAGTAAGTGAGGTTAGCTATGACCCAACTGACCCGTGCTTGTAAGATGTTTGGGAGGATGACAATAAGATAATAAGACTTAAAATAATCTGGAAGATTTCCAGATTATCACTGTATTTTATATATAAGAGTAGATATTTGTAAATGTTTATAGAATAAACTGTAAGTTGAGTTGCCTGAAATAAAGCAGCCTCTAAAACTGTGAGAGTGTTCACATGGAGTGCGAGATAGTTGGTCTGACACTGGATCAAAATTCCGTTCAATAAAAAGTCACAGCAATAAATTGCTATATTTCCTCAGAGGGTCAGTGTGTCAGTTATGTTTTACTGACAGGTCTTTATTGCAACATCCTCCCCCTCTTCCATATTTGTTAGGGCTTTATGCATTAGGGACATGTCATGAAATTTGACAACACCCAATGTTTCTTTCATATCTGCACATCTTTTGGATGCATCTCACCATGTCGTGGCCGGATTCAATTTCACGGCTGATGTTTTTCATGGAACAATTCACTGATCATAGCTCTGTGTGTGTGGGGCAAAGGGCCCATCAGAGGCTTGATGGAAACAGAAAAACCATTACGACAGATAGACATATTGTATTTTCTTTCGCCAAGTGTCTATTAACCTCTTCACTCAACCTCCTTAGGTAGTCCTTACGGTTTTAAGGGGTTCCAACGGGAACTGATCTGTGGTAGCACGGAAACTGTAAGAACATAGTTTCACTTATTTATTCTACTTTTGTTTCTCTATCACTGGCTTTATTTTTGACAAACTGCCCTCAGAATGCCACTCAATTATATCTTCTTTAAAATCCTTTTTTCTTCATCTCCAGAGATCAGGATGTCACAGGGACAATCAACTGGGATTCTGAGAGATCAGTACTGTTGGCCCCTAATGTCTTTTAGCATTTGTTGAATGAAGGACATCCCACAGAGTCTGAATGGATTTAAACAGCACTTTTCCAATTTTATCGACCACTCAACTGTCCCAATTTGAAGGCTCCTTCAAAACAATTGACAAATATATCCTTCCACCCCAGAGAAATGGTGGTTCCACTAGGTGGATCCTTCCTGGCCCAACAGATTCCAGGATTGGCAGCAGCAAGCAATTAAATATTGTTTTTATTTAAGGCTTCAACTTTACCGAATAACATGTTTTTAAAGAGATTTTGATCAACCGAAGAACTTTCTTGTCTGTAGCCCTGTTGCTTTGCCTTGCTATAGTGGCCTTGAAATTAACACTAGATATTCTATGTTGGATAGAGTTGACTTGAACATAACTCATATCTATATATATTTGCATTAAGATAATTCAGCCATTCAGAGGAGAGAGTTTGTCTATTAGTGCTGTTGCAGATTGTTTTTCAAATAAAATAAATTGTAGAGGTTCTGTGAGACAGGACAGCTCAATCATGGAAGATATGAATCTGTTAGTAAGTCGTTGTTTAAGTGCAGCCCTTTGGACTGGCGGGAACTGATTATTTATATAGAATGTAGCTATCTTGCAGCTTAATTTATTTAACAGCTCATCTGTCATGCTGAATATGTTGCTGCATTGACGGAGACTGAACTGATTTTTCATTGATGCTTTTATTTTGCTTACAGAGTTAATTCAGCTGAGAGTGTTTAATTAGAGACACTGATTCAGCATCATTCACACTGTGGGCTTGACAGAAAAATGAACATTCATCCATTCAAACAAATTAACAATCACGCTGTAACATCACAGCAGCAATAATGAGAGCAATTACAAGTTATCAGTTGGAGGCGGGTCTATAACGGAAGAGGAGTTGAGGACTTTGACAGAAATCAAACAAGCTGTTAATTAAAGTGGTTAAATAAATGTGTGTTGTGTTTGGTAAGACAGTGCTCTGCTATTTAGCCCTAGCTTCAAATATTCCCATCACCTCTTAGCCCAAATTAACAGCGTCAGTCATTTCATGTGCAAATACAAACCATCTGCAGTCAAAAGAACTAGACTGGTGCAGAGAAATGTATGGACTTTGCAATACTAACAGAATGGCTGCAAATTCCCTGCACTGTACAAGCTTCCAGATGGCTGAGATCGTGGTGTATAGTTCATATAGTCCGAGTTGACTGACCCCCTTTCTCTGTGTACACGCAATGTGTCCTCTTCCGTCAATGTTCACAGAGAGACAGAGAAAACACTTTCTATAGTCAGAACACATTACGTTTCTTTTGAATGGGTGTGAAATGCGACGGCTTCAAGTTCAAGTTCAATCACCGTTTTTATGAGAACATATGAAAAAAAGGTCAGTAGAACAATAACAGAGGATTTGTACATCTTTGAGTATTTGTATATTTATGTTTAGAAATGTCATTGTCTGTGGACAAATTAACCTAGATGGAAAAGAACAAAAAAAAGAACAAATACAATGTGGTATTCAATAGTGCGCATACCTCCTTCAAGGCCAAACTATGAAACACTGATGTAACACTTTTCAATCTCATAGATTTTTACAATTTCTCACCAAAGTTTCCGAGGCCACAATCCTCTACCAAGGTTGGTGCACTTGAATTTTGTCCTTTTGCATATCCCCACAAACAAAACAACAAAGCGACGGGGGTGAAAACACAACTTCCTTTTTGGGGAAAATTTAAGAAAGACATTTGTGGAAAAGGTGACTTCTGGTGGATCATGACATTCAACAAGTCTCTTAAAGAGATATTCAATGTAAACTGATAATTCACTCATCTACTCACCACTATGCCGATAGAGGAGTAGGTGTCCACAAAACACTTTCGGAGGGGTAAACAGCTTCGCAACAAAATCCAATACAGATGAAGTAACTGGGGGATCACTTCTTCAAACAGAAAAACTACAGAAAAAAAAATGCATCCAAACACCTCCTGTGATGTCATCCAAGTGTCCGTAAGCCACAACATTCAAATTCAACTCGTAACCACCAGACTCCAGATCATTTTTTGTTGTTGTGAACACATCTTAATGGAGAATCTCCTGCTGCATAGTTCATGCGTGAAAGAGAAACTCCAGAGAAAGCCCAGACCCAATCCTGCAGACAGGAGGCTTTTATTATCCTGTTATCTTGCACAGTCAGAGCCAGTGAGGACCACAGCTGTAGAGAAACATTTTGTGATGCATACAAAGAGTGAGCATTGTGGTTTTTTTTTAAATCATCATCATTAATGCAGGACTCAGGATTGTGTGAAGATAGTGAAAGTGTCGTTTGGTTTGGTTTTTCTTAATGTGATTGGTGAGGCCTATTCTATGGGGCTGAGATCTCTGCCTTGTCAACTCATGCACTTATATTGACACGATAAACAAAATAGTAGTTTACATAGTGAATTCAAACAACATGTGTAGCGTTGCATTTCAGTAATTTAAACTTCTAACAAAGATGGAGCATTATAATATGGATAATTTAGCAAGAAGTAATGAACTAGATACACCAGCTGTTTATGCTACTCGGGGCAGCAGAAACAAGTTGTGAAAATGGCCATCACACATTATCTCCTCATGCTTTGATACAGTAAAGTTGTTGGTAAACAGTTACGGTTTCATTAGTATTTCTTTGGTGCTGTGTTTACTCATGTTCAGCTCTATTCATGGGCTCCATCAACTCTTCTTTCTATTTAGCTGGTAAAAGCTTCAGGTTAGTTAAAGTAGCTCAATCTGTCAGCTGTTTGTGTCTGTGTCAGTGACTGTGTATAGAGATGGACAGTGTTGGGGAGTAACGGAATACATGTAACGGCGTTACGTATTTAGAATACAAATTATGAGTAACTGTATTCCGTTACAGTTACAAATTAAATAGATGGTATTCAGAATACAGTTACATTGTTGAAATCAGTGGATTACATGACGGTACTTCTCGAGTTTATTCACTCTCTCGTAAATCCACCGGAGGCAAAGCCCCCAGGAAGCAGCTGGAGACCAGGGCTGCCGTAAGAGCGCCCGGGCCCCCGGCGGCGTGAAGGAGCCTCACCGCTACCCGCTCGGGACCGTTACAGGCCCGGGACCGAGGCTCTGAGAGAGTTCCGTCGCTACCAGAAATCTACGGAGCTGCTGATTCGCAAGCTGCCCTTCCAGCGCCTGGTGAGAGAAGACCGACCTGCGCTTCCAGAGCTCCGCTGTCATGGCTCTGCAGGAGGCCAGCGAGGCACGCCGGGTTCACACCGGACGCTGAAGCGCCGGGCAGCTCTAATAATATCACCCGTTGACCCAGTTGTATAAAAGCATATGTTCACTTGTTGCTCCAACATTAACTGCAACAGCGTCCCAATTTAATGTCATCCATCTTCAAGAACTTCTCCGCTGTTTGCTCCGTTCAATGTCGGGTGTCGAGGGTAAATTACGTATTCTCCACTCAAGCCAATGGGGAGGCCCCCCCCCCTCTCTTTTTATCTTTATGACTGCTTGTGTGTATGGAGGGGCAGAGGGGGGCATGTAATAATGTGATTGGTAATATTGGTAAAATTAAAACTCCAGGACAACAGAAGGGGAATTTAAACTATGGGATGCATACTTTATCATTTATATCATATAAAATATGTCATCAATATCGTTTAAAATCATTTTTCAGTGTGTTTCCTGGAGCGATACGGTCGCGTCAAGCGTAAACAAAAATAGACTCGACGCCGAAACGATCGCTGCACGACGCGAGGCAGCCTTGCTGTGGCGCTGCACTTCAGCCTCCGTTGGGACCGGCACAGAGGTGGGAGTGGATGGGAGCCGGACATCCAGCTCGCCCGCCGCATCGGCGGAGAGAGAGTTTAAACTGCTGCTGCTCCACTGACTATAACAACGCCGCAATCATACACTTAAAAAAATGCAATACAAACCGGAAGTATTCCAAGTATTCAGAATACGTTACTCAGATTAGTTAATGTAATGGAATACGTTACAGATTACATTTTTGGGCATGTATTCTGTATTCTGTAACGGAATACGTTTTGAAAGTATCCTTCCCAACACTGGAGATGGATGACATGACAGCTCCCAAACGTGAAGCCAAAACATCTCAATTCCCCTCTGGCAGCTGGCTGCAGTATAAGTTATAAACCCTACCCCTTCCATATTAACAGATTTGATATGGGCAACACACTAGAGCGCGACTCTGGCCACATTTTCTCAGGCTGACCCGATCCCGACCAATTAGTGCCCCTAGACCAGTCTGAGCCAGACAGGCACTTTGGTCTTCTGTCTGACCCAGACCTGAGAGAGAGGTGCCTGAGCCTGACGCTGACCAGTGTGTCCTCGTCTCTGAATATCATGCAATTCTTGTTACCATGGTTACAGCTCTTGTGCTTACCCTGGTTACACATGCGTGAGCAGACTGAGGGCCTTGTAAATGATCAAAAGCATGGTTTCACACATACGGAAGGCTGCAGTTGCTCTGTGTTTTACATTAAAAGTACGTTTAGCTATTGCTCACCTATTTAACATCAATAACTCGCTAAAAATGATGGTGCTCTTAACTTGACAGCCACTGGAAAAGAGGTGGATCAGTAGGCAGGTCATCCTAATTAGTATTTCAAAATTAAAATATTTGCTCCTGAGTTGTTTGACCAATGTGTCCAACCTCAACCTCGACCTGATCCCCAACATCCTTTATATATTTCTGTTCGCACCGGACTCAACCCATCGGATTTCTTAAGGTTCTGGTTGAGTATTCATAATCTACACACATGCACAAAAGAAAACAAAAACACATGCAAAAGAAACTTTTCAAAAGGTGATTTCTGAAATTTTGAGAAATTATATATCATATCACTTTCTTGATAATGCCCCCTTAAATCAACAGAGATGAACACTGATTTCAGTCCAGCTTTTTGTTGGTCAAGACTGCAAGCACTTTCTACAAGTCACATCTCATTTTCTATTGGTGCATTTGTAATTTAAAAAACAGCAATGACTGTGTTGCCCTGAAACGAGACACTTTGCGACGATGTAAGGTGCCTCAATCTTACAAATTTTATCAGTGGTGAAAAGCCACTGTTCATGTTAAATTGCATTTTTCATAACTTAAAGAGTCTGTAGGGGTAAATGAAAAACCATCAGGGTGGCACAGTCTGAGATTCTTCTAAATATCAGCTATGCTCATTGGAAAAACAAGACCATAATCTGAGTCTTTTGGTTTCACTGCTCTAGGTTCATGAAGCACATCATCACAAACTCTAGAGCAGGGGTGTCAAACTCAAATAGGCAGTGGGCCGAAATCAAAAAATTGCTTCAAGTCGAGGGCCACATGGGTTCAACGTTTATTGAAAACTTATTGAAAGAACCTTAGTGCACCTGGAACTAACAAGGCCTATAGAGTATTGCCGATAAAACAACATTAATTATGAAATAAATGAAAACAAATAATAAATAATACATAAATAAATATAAGTAATAAAATCAGTTTCATTAATTGCTTTCTGGCTTTATCTGCAGTATTTCCAGAGTAATTTCCACTGAAAACATTTTCTACAGGCAAACAACAGACAAAAATAATTGACTTCAAAGAAAAATCAAATGTCCTGTAGTAGCAAGAGAAAAACAAGTTTTCCTGCAGCATGTGCGTCTCGCGCAGGCGCAGCTTGGTTTTAAAGCCCTCACTGTAGCGTACATGTCAGTGATGACACGGCCCCCCCCCCCGCCCCTGAAGCTGCAGGTTGAGCGCATTCGGGTGACACGTTGTATTTCGGAGCTTTCAGAAAAGACTTGAACTGGCGGTGATTTAAACCTTTGGCTCTGATTAAGTTAACCGCTAATGTTATGATGCTCATCACATGTTCATTTTCAAGGCTTTGCCACACAACGACTCCTGGTGTATGATGCAGTGATAAGCTGTCAACTCACTTTTTTCCTCACTTTTTTCCTCCTTCATATTTTCTCGGATCCACCCTTTACATCCGGGAACCTATACTCTGCCTCCTACCTGTCTTGAAAGCTCCTGTTTTCAAATGCCACCTTTCTTTTGGCCATTTTTGGGGAGCGGGATAGTTGAAAGTTGTCACAAGTGATATGTGATACAGACTGTGAGGTGCGCGGTCGCGGGACCGTGATTGACGTGCCGACACACGGGCAGTGCATTGTGGGATCTGTCATTCACCATTGACCCGCCCACTCGTCAGCCAATGAGAGCCTGCGATTGGTCTAGAACTGTCACGTGCCCCATCCCGATGTGTTCACTGACCCTCAGGAATTGTCAGTACTTATTTTGTATTGAGAACTTGCAAAACACTGCCGGCGGGCCAGCTCTAATAGTAAATAGATTTTATCATGCGGGCCACATATAATGCGGGGCCTTGTGTTTGACACATGTGCTCTAGAGGCTCTCATTAACATTTTATTTTCAGGGCAGACAAACAACAAAAGCCAATCTGCCTGTGACTGCAATGACCTTCAAAATGATTGTGATCAATGTGTGGTCCTCCGTCTGCCACTCCATCCTCGAGGTTGCATCTCAGAAAATCATGTTCACTTTCATTTCCCTCAATATCCCTGAACACAGCTCCCTGTTTGGCTGAATTATTAAAGAAAAAAGAGTAGAGCTTAATTGTGAACAGGTATACACCATGTGTGTGTGTGTGTGTGTGTGTGTGTGTGTGTGTGTGTGTGTGTGTGTGTGTGTGTGTGTGTGTGTGTGTGTCTGAAAAAGGCAGGTCATGTACGCACAAAGGCCTTATTCAGGAGAAGAGGTTATGTTTACACTCCCAGCAAAGTGATAATCTCCCTCTGATATTTCTCTGAGCAATCATCTCATTTTAGCTTTTTTCTCCTGCTCTCTTTCATGGCTTACTCGTCTCAGGTTTTAAAGTTTATGTCTGTGTGTGTGTGTGTGTGTGTGTGTGTGTGTGCTTGCATCACAGCCTTTATGTTGTTGGCTGTTAATGTCACCCGGGGCTACTGAGAACAGGATTTTCTCTGACTTTTCATTTATGGCCTCTATGAGTTTGATAGAAATTAAAGTTAAATATTTCCTTTTTTCACTCCCCTGTTGAAACTTTCGAAACTGAACTTGAATTATTGTTGGACCCGCTGAGTCAAAAAGATGAAAGATCATGCTTGGGTTCTTGAAACATCTGGGTCTTTGGTTTTCACGCAGTATTTCAGAGTAAAATTAATTTCAGTCCTGAGACACTGTCCTCTCGTAAAATATAATTATAATAATTATGATGATTTGGGTATTTTTGTGGTGCAGTCGAGGCAGACTGACGCTTTGAAATGGGATGCAGTGATAAAATATGTCAGAAAGACTCAAATAAGTGTGTGTTAGCTAAGCCAAGAAATGACACTGGTAACAGATTTACCAGAAGAGTAATTAGACCCTTTTATTATATGTCCCAATTGTCCCAAAGGCTCATGCCAGTTGTGTTTTTTCCATTTTCCATATTGAAATAACACTTTATACAAGGAAACCATCCAATAAATACATGATCTAAATAAAATGTTACTTAGACATTAAGCGATTTTGTCCAAGGTAGCACCTGATTTCCACCGATGAATAGTTTTATCATATCATTAGGAACTTTTCTCTACAGTACAAGGCATTGAAGGCGTTTCAGCAGGCTCTGGCTGCAGGCTCTCACACTGGGTTGTGTTGTATACAGATGTCCACCTCATTTTAGTTTCCAGGTCCAGTCAAACATATTACAGTGAATTGCTTGCAAATGTGTGAGGTCTGTCTGATGGTTGTGGCCAGTGACATCAAGTAGTGAAACACACATGTTCGTACTTTTATCTTAGCGAGGACACTCATTGACAAAATTCATTCCCTAGCCCTAACCCTAACCCTAACCCTAACCCTAACCCTAACCCTAACTCTAACCCTAACCCTAACCTTGACCATCCAAACTAAATGCCTAACCCTTACCCTATAACCTAAACCTAATTCTAACCCTTAAACCAAATCTTAAACCTCAAACTGCTCTTTTCAAATATGGGGACTGGTCAAAATGTCCTCACTTTCCAAAAATGTCCCTAAACTGTAGGGTCTATCCTTAAAATGGTCCCCACAAAGATATAAGTACAGGCACACACACACAAGAAGATAAGGAGGCACATGGACACAGATAAAATGAGAAAGCACATCTGTTCTCTATTTTTCTCTCCATAGTTTGCATCCGCTGGCTGACTGGTACAAGTGCAGACAAATGAGCATTGATCCTTCTGTGGAGCGGTCAGTTGTGCCGCTCTGGGCTGCAGCCGTGATTTATGTGCTGACAGTACGAGGAGCTGACCCTCTATTCAATTTCAGTGTCTGGACAATTGCTTCAGGGTTTTTGCACTTTTTGGGTACTCCTTTCTCCACTTCTGTGTCAAATTCACTCCTTGGAGGGAGGCAACAGCAAGTGTTTGGTTGAGGTAGAAAACTCCTCATGTTGCTGTGACATTCATCTCCCAGTAGGCTGTTTAAAAATGGTAAATTGCATTATATTTCATTATTGTAGTTTGTGTGTAAGCATTTATATGCTTCCCCTTCTCTGAGTATTACCAACATTAGAATTCAAACTTGACTGTAAATAGTATAAACATAATTTATTTTAGACAGTGCAATTAAGTCTGAGCTAAACAGAACTTTTGTTATTGGGCGTTTTATAATTAGCTGACATCTGGGCTCAGTATTCCTGCTAACTAAACCAAGTGTTTATGTTTATGTGGTTGGCAGTTTGTCTGGTAAAATATAAAAGTTAAGTAGGCAGGAGAAGAGAGAGCTTTTGTTAGTGTCAGACTCACAAAGGGAATACCAGCCTTCCCTTGTTCTCGGTCCCAGTGATGGGACATGGTGGTAGAGTTTATAACAAATATGACTCAATTACAGCAGACAAAGAAGGCAAGGATTTCTGATTAATGCCCTGACAGTCATTTATTATCACCGGGTACATTAGGGATAGATTAGGATTAAAAATGAAGCTTCCATATAACTGTCTGAATATATGGAGAAAATAAAGTCACATGAAAAGCAGAGAGAGTCTTTCTGTTTCAAAAGCCATCACCACAGTAACTCACTTTCATATTTTAAATGGTTTGAGAGTGGTCCAGGTGTACCGCATTTTGTGGAGACCAAAGTTTAAAGTGAAGACAAGTTTTAAGGTTAAGTTAAGGTTAGGGTTATGGATGGGCAAGTACTCTAGTAACTATGGTTAAGGTTAGAGTAACTCTCCAGGAAGTCTCTACGAACAATCTGTCACACTTGGGCCTGACCATGTTCACTTCAGTGAAGCCAGAACATTCTTAAAACAATATACAAATGAAGGAGCAACGAGACAATATTGACACTAATTGTCTCATCTTTATCGAACCGCTGCAGAAAAAGACCTTTGAAACAGCTAAACAGTAAAATAGAAACACATACAAATAGAAACATAGAAATATGACATTTTTCATAAGTGCTCTGACATTCATTCCAAGTACTTGGCATTTCCACTTAGGCTTTTATGCACAAATTGAAAATTACACGTAATATTAGGTGTTAATTATCACATGAACTTTTGTCCCTGTCGTGGTTTGCCATATTCATCTATTTTTAATAATGGAGCAATGTGTGGGAGCCAACTCCAGCTGAGCTGCTCTCATCATGTGACATGCCTCGCTCTATACTGTCCTCTGTCAATACAACCTCCCAGTTTATTTCAGCTGCAAAGATCCCATTGATTTAATACTGAGCTAATGAAATCAAAAGTAATTATGAAATCACTTTGATACATGGATTTTTTTAAATTAAATTTCATTTGTACAGCACCAAATCACAACATACAGTATCTCAATACACTTAACATTGTAAGGTCAAGACCTTCAAAATGATAAAGAATCCCAACAGTTCTTTGCTGGAAGAAACCTCCAGAACCAAACTCAGTCATACTGTCTTATTCTATTTTATTGATGTGGTGTGTTCATACAAAGCTGTCACCCAAGAGGAAATGGGCTCTGAGCAAAGGATCTAGGCTGGTTTGAAATAATTTGCTTTCAGCTTGTCCCAAGGAGGATCTCCAAAGAATTGGGTGCGGTCTTTCTCCGCAGTTTTCTTTTCACTAATGCATAATACAGAGTGAGGTTCTCTGCTCAATCTCATTCACAACAGCAACAAACTGTCCACAGGATTCAGGTGAGGGGTGGAATGGCAGACAGAGGAATAATATAACGTATTCATGAATTAATATCACTGCAAACTCTCTTCATCGTGTATTCTACGTGTTTGACACCACTTTTTCATCCTAACATTTGTTTTCTTTTTAGTTTTATTCAGTCTTGTGTTTTTTTTAGTAGCGTCATCAACCCCCCCACTCACTAGCAGTGAATCTAGACAGGGATCTCCTGCTGCGTTCTCTTATCAGATTCTGCAGACTTTGTGCAGACTTTATACTAGGGGGTACCATCGAATGCAAGTACCTCAATATGTGACGTAAATAATTCAATAAATTTGCTTTCAGACATGCTATGAACTCTGTAAATCTGATAATCTTCTGATAATCTTCTGATATTATGTGTGTATTGCTGATGTTTCTAACATGCAACAAACGCGTAACAGAAAAAAAACAAAACAAAAAATAGACAATTAACTCAGGAGGAAAAGGAGGATTCATACATGTACACTGATGAAAATGTCAACTTGGAAAGACTAAATTTGAGAGTTTATGGTGATATGAGCAGACACCGGTTCTAATGTGCTGTAAACCAAATCATGATTTCCGCAGGTGTCGGTACTGCTCCACCCTTCAGATGGACAGATTTCTGTGTTGTTGTGAACATGTCTGAGCAAAGAATCTCTTGCTGTGTTGTTCATGTGTGTTCATTTTTAACGGCTCAAGAAAACAGCTGAGGCATATTTGAGAATGAGATATTATGAATTAAATGTTCAGAAGACATAAATTACTCACTTAAGATCATTTAGAGATTTTATATTTATATTACAGTAAGACACAGTAAGATGAGTATATGCAATTTAAATCAAATCAAATATTATTTAATGTCCCCATGGGGACATTTTTCTTGAGCCAAAGTGCTACACGGTTGTTTCTCTTAAGTTAAATTTTAGAAGAATATTTAAAAAAGCCTTACCTTAATATTAACAATAGCTCATCTGAGAAATTTAGGAAAAAAATCCCAGGAATTTGGCTTATTTATGTCTCCTTCCCATAGTTAAACCAGCCTTTCTAGTATGTTTTCATCCGATGGAACACAAAGTCTGTCACAGATGCTCACTAAAAGCAAAGATCTTCTAGGTAACATCTTTTCACAGTTTGAAATGATCCAGGTCAGATTATTCAGTCATTCTCTATTTGTACCTGTTAATTTATCAATGGCCACAAAACAAAGAGACATAATCTAATGGGTAAAACATCATTAGACTTCCTGCAGCCATGTACCGTCAAAATGAAAAATCAATTAACCTTTTCAGATGGTGTATTAATTTATATGATCATAAAAAAAAATTAATTTACCAGCGTAAACCAGCAAGAAGGGAGGATTGGCAGCTCTATAAATAAAATTACCAAGCTTAACATTGTTGGTGAAGTGAATACTGCTGAGGCTGATAGACATGAAAGATCCAGCTCAATTTAATAAAATAAAAAAAACCTTGTCCCAGAGGATTTTAACCTTTAAAATACTACATGGACAGATGACATTGCAATCACTGAGTCCTTATGAGGTTAAATGTATTTTGAGCAGTCTTTAAAAAGGAAATATTTGAAAGAAAAATATCATAATAGGCAGTGGGCAAAGCAATGCTTCTATTTCCTGTTTTGATCTAATCAGCTCCTCTGAACAGATCCTCAGGGTGCTGGAAATTGTGGATTTTTGTAGCTTTCATTATGTGAATTGTCAAATATGAAATGAATCCAGAGGGACTGTAATAAAAAGACGGCACAGATTTAATACTTCCTCTGATAAACTTGCGTCGTAATATGTATGGCTCATTGGCTCCGCGTCGAAGCAAGCAGAGGCACCAGAGAGAGCAGTGGAGATCAACACTTTTAGTTGGAGTTGATGGCTTAAGAATGAAGTTTAGCTGCAGGGAGCTAAGTAGAAGGAGAATTTTAACATCAGGCAGACATCCTTCACAGGATAAAATCTTAATCCCCTTCCCTGCCTGAGAGTAATGACATCACTGGAGCGTGGTGTGACGGGCAGAATTCTCAGCTGAGTGTTTAGCCTTCACTCTTCATGTGGCCCTTTAAACCTGTTTACTTTTATGCGTTGTTGTTCTCCAGCAAATACTCCCCTTTGTTTCATTCATTTAGGAGCAAATCAGAGAATAAAACGATTTACTTTGTCTCCTGTTAATCCATAGGACAGCATGGTTCACTTGGGTCCACCTGGGAGCACTGCTGCAAATGCCCCAAAGTCATTATTACCCGATTACAAGAGAGTACATCTGCAGCTGTGACACTTGTCAATGGCAAATAGCCGCAAGTTACAATTCCTGGTTAAAGCTCTTTTGTGCTAGACAGAAGGAGGCAGCTCAATTTAGTTAGTTTAATTCTGTACAAAGAAGGATTGAGACCAATAACTTGTTTCTTTCATCATTGCCGAGCCTGCAGCAATGCAATAACTGCACTCCCAATGTTCCACCATTTGCCCCCTTTTCCATTTGAGACTATGTACTCATCTGAAACTTGAAAAATGTCTCTTCCTGTGGCCCTACCTTCCAGTGCTTTGCAAAATAATAATTCCTCAACAAAGTTGTCCTGGGAAATAAATCGGATGTATACATCTGGTAAGATGTATACATCCGACGCCAAAAATTATGCAAATCTCCAAAGACCCTAAAGTTGTATACACTTTGCTTCAGGTGACCCCACTCTCTCTAACACTGTTTTTACAAGAGCCATGAGCACTGATGAGCCAATCAATGGCCTCGATAATGACACCTGAGACTCCATACGTCACTCTAAACTGAAGACGCCTCCTGGATGAGATGGGGATGTCTTCAAGTATCTACAACCAAGACAAGCCCTTGATTTTACCCTTCTTTGATTACCACTGTCAGATGTGTCCATAAGACTGTCCCCTTTGGAGTAAAATAATACATATAACTTTTTTATTAAAAAGAATATAACCATTATGTATTTAAAGGAGACTTAATATTCTTTCTTCAGTTTTTCTTTTCTCGGGTGTATAGAGCCTTAACACTGTGGTAAAGGGAGCTCGTCTAGCCAAAGAAAGCTCATGAAGCTCTTAAAACCCCTCGACAGTAGTTCAACCTATAATTTCAATGCGATGGCCACATGAGCAAAATACAGTGGCACAGAGCCTCATTAGCCACGTAAAGTGAGTGGAGGCCAACATTTCCTATGTGCTGGAAGCAGTTGACTAATCCCAATAAATGGGCCAGCTGGCCAATCAAAGAAGAAGACCTAATAAGCTACCTGCTTAGCATTATTTCAAGATGACAGCAGATCAGCCTCTTAACATTTTAGCAAGCTTGTTAGGCAACCGTATCAAAATGAACCACAGAGTGCAGACCATCCAGTTTACAATATGCATGATGTGGACTATATCATTTCTATTCAGTAATGTAAAAACCTGCCTAAAAGTCTGGGAACTTTAAATAAACGATATGTGGACTAGCTTCCTCGCTCTGTGCATCACTTCAGATTTACACTGTGTCATTTCCCCATTTGAAGAAAAGAGAGAAGGTCAAAATTGTACATGATATGTAGTATTTACTGAAATGCAGTTTAAAAGAAACAAGTCATATCAAATACTGAATAAACCAAACTGAAGCCAGACTCAACACAATAAACTGTGGCAACTTTCATGCTATTTGCACTTTTCACAGATATGTTTTATGCCTTGCAAAAAAAGCAAACAGGGAAAGTAGTAAAATACATTACTTACACCACATCCTAGTCACCTCTGTTTCTTATAACAAGAGCAGGAGAAGCTCCGGATGTTAACTTGTCCTCATCACTTGCTGCTGAATCTGTAAATCAGGTCATTCCGGACCTTTATCCTCTTTTTCCTATTGGGGTGTTTTTCTAAAGAATTCTCCGGATTACCATTTGAAGTCGCCGTATGTTTACAAGTCGGCTCACAGCGGACGTAACTAAGTGACAATCAATCTAATTCGGTTTTAAAAAATGTAAATCAAAAAGTATCTGTATATCTCCAATATCAGGTTATTGGAGTGGGAGGCGCCCCAGCACCCCTTATTGACCAGCCGCCACTGGATGCTACATGAGGTACACTTAAACAATTGTCCTCTGAATAAATAAAATAAACTCTAAAGAGATACTGCAAAAGACATTCTAAATAGAGATTCATACATATCTTCTAAGACCTGTACTGAAACCACTTTAACCCACCGCCTTTGAGTCACAGTCTCCATGCTCTACTTCTCAAAATGTCCTTAAGAAAACCAATTCTAAAGCTGTATTATTGCTCATATCTGTCTGAGATCAGTGCATATCTCATGACATCCCTTGTTCTCCACCCACACCTCTTTTTGTTTTTTCCACTTTATGTCCCCTCATGTTTATTCAAGTGAAATTTAAATGTTGTATAATTCTATTTAGCAATCGCTGATTATGCCAGATAATCACATTCAAGTGTGCGCTGCTTAGAAATACCCTTAACAACCACTTATGCTTAGGTTCATTTACTTAAATACAAGATCTGAGCAACACTCCCACTTCCGTATATTGGCTTTGTTGATTCTAATGAATGTAAGAGGCACTTTGTCTGTGTGTGTGTGTGTGTGTGTGTGTACACGCACACAGGTGAGTTGCTACAATGTTTTCTTCATGTCCAGAGAGTCAGGGAATTTTTTGACATTTTATCTTTACTGTTTGACCGGTGTTAATCCAACATTATTTTCTTCTTAATTGTTAAATTTATGCAACTTTGACTGAGCCACAGCGCCCTCTGCAGCCACACATGGTGATTAATTCTGTTAAGCACTGCGTCTGAGCCATGAATTGGTTTTCATGTAGAGAAAATACAAAGTCTATCAATGTTTTGATCAGAGCTCTGTCTCTAGAGTCCCACTCAGTATACTGGAACACAACTGAATGGTGGGTACCACTCATGATCTGCGGCTTCCTGAAACAGAAGAGCTGCCTCTTTAACAAATCCACCAAACTTTGTTTAGAATTCTTTATATTGTAAAAGTTAACTTACTTAAATATTGTAAATAAATTCTGGTTTTATGACTTCTAACTCTTTTAATTTTAAATAGAAGTATACTTGTATTTGAAATGAAGGTGAAATACATAGTGTAATAATCACTAGAAAACTAAATATTTCTATTGTAGACTGGTTTTCCACAATTAATACTTAAAGTACCAAAATAGAACTGTAAGCGTAACAGAGAGATCCATTTTAATTGTAGTGGGATACTCTCACACAATAATAAGGGTTGCATTTGTAATGCTGCCATAACTGCACTGCAATCTCACAGGAGATTTTGCCTGTTCACCAGGTGAAGGTTGGAAATAAAAACATTCTCTCGATTGAAAGTCAGCGAAAAAGGAAACTAACATAGAAGGTGCTATTTGTAGGAAAAACAGTAGCATAGTGTTGCTTTTAGAGGCAACAATAGTGGATAAGCTTGCACTGATCCATCATCTCTGTGCAGAAATTTGACATTGCAGTGTTACACAAATTGTAAACAAGTGAGGCGTGTGAGTTGAAATGTTGGAGAAAGAGTGAGTGTGTGACGGTGAGGCTGGTGACTGCAGCAGAGATTTAGAAGTTTGCTGTGAAACTGTGAACTAGCAGTGACATGTTCAATCAGTTCAGACTAAAACTCCTCAAGAACCAAGGCAAGTTCCAGTATTCTCACCATGCAATGAATAACAGAATTACTAGGCCTTTTTTTTTATCTCAAAGTGAAAAGTAAAGCTAGAGGAGAGTTTTGTTTAAATTAGACTCATTGATCTCTGCGATCTTAAATGTTTTAATTATTCTTGGTTTTTCTTGGTCGAATGTTAACCTTTTGAAAATGATGGTGGATCATATGACTTTACCATTCCTCTTGCTCTTCTGCTGTGATAGACCACTCTACAATACACGTCACATCCACCCATTCAGACACCCATAAAGTGCATATCAAGGCTTCAGGCTTTGTCATAGGACACCTAGGGATGCGGACTGTGGTAGCTAGGGATTGAACGACTGACCTTCTGTTTGGTGGACAACCATCTTTACTGTCTGTAATATTACTGAAATCATTCTTGTGCTCCAGGGTCTTATATGAAGTGCCCCCTTGAAGCATTTTCATTTTTTTCTCCTATTTTTCTCCTATGTGACCCAGTTTTCCCTCAAACTGCTTTCTTTCCCTTTTTCGTTCTTTCTTTTCTTTTAGGTATCTCTTTCTCACAGCAGGTGCTGCAGCCTCCAGCTCTAGCAAAAGTAGTCAGTCGGCTGAATTAACTGAGCGTGGAGTAGTCTCAACCAATGTATTCAGAATTTGGTTTACTAATGACAATAATTACTTGGAAATAAAAAAAAAATACAAACGGAAAAATATACTCTTTATTCCAGGCTTTATGAGAACCCCCCCCCCCCCTATCAATTCAGGATGCTCAAGTGCTCTTGATAATAAAATTGCTCAAAAATAATTAGCTCATCTTATCATTAATATAAGTAAAAACTTTGGATACGAGCAGAGGCTCTGAAACGGGTGAAGAAACAGGGCTTGCTGATAAACATAATTGGGCTGTCTCTGTGATTGACGCACAATGAAAGATGACTGAGATAGAACGTAATAGCTTGAGTGTGTGTGTTTGAATTCATGCACAGTCCCTCATTTTGTGTTGCTTTCATTCTGTGGGTGAACAGCTGTGCAGTTTAAACGTTACAGATAGTGTTGGCTGACGCTTTTTCTAAAATATGTTATCTGTTAATTACAGGGGGCGGAACCAGCTGACAAATTGTATGATACCTTCTCTTGGATGGCGAATCAACAGTGCCTCTTTGGAAGTGTGGGAATTTATGCATTTGTCTGGGCAGAGAGCCAAGATGTTTTTTTTGTTTTTGCTGGTTCAGTGAAAGCTGTGAATTTCCTTTCTTCCAGCAAAATCAGCTAAAGACTCCAGACACTCAATAGCTGTAGGGATTAGCTCACGGCTGTTTGTCCTTCCCATTTCCTGCAATTACTCCTCACAACCACTTACCCTATTATATTAGGCTATGTTGAGAAAATTAGCTAACGAAGGGAGTAAAGTGAATGAGATTAGGAAACAGATGTAAAGTTGCCAACTTGTTGCCAAGATAAAGGAGAATAGTTTCCCCAAGACTAAACAATTAAAACATGTCTACAGACAAATAGACACTGTACTCCATCCAGTTTAATACAAGGCTTGATGATCCTTGGCATGCAGATAACATAGATCTACACTCAGTTTCTTTGTCTCTTGCTTTTCTCTTTTCTTCTTCCTATAAAACTCCCTTTCAGTACAGTGCTATCTATTCAGAGTTTGCTCACTTGCTCTGAAATTCCAGTGCAGATTTGTCCAATTTATGAATGTCTGGAGCATCTGTGTGTTACAAGTGGACATAGTCATCTGTCAGGCCAAGCGGAAAGAGTTCCACTTAATATTCCGACTCTGTCTATGTCAGTGAACAGTCTCTATTATCTCTACTCACCTTGTGGATTGCCTCCTCCTATCAACAAGAGCTAAACTTTAATAAGTGATGGAAAAAATGCTTATCATGGGAATAACTCCAACTTTCATTTCAAGCTAAATCCTTCTTTTTTCCAGAAGGCCTTCCTAGGCGTGTCTGTGACCATTTCATGAGTGATAAGCAATTATTTCCCCCAGTGTTACTCGAGGCTTCCCAGCTCAGCTCCGTATACTATCAGTTCTGACAACAGATTAATTTTGTACCAGCGAATGTTTATCTACTATATAACCTGATGAGCTGTGGGGGAAAATGTGGCACTGCACCCTCAGGAATTCATAACAGTCCCATTATTGACTCTCCATTGATGCTTGTGTAGCCAACTATCACCCGTTGCATGCAAACATTAATTTATCATCCATCTCTTTGACTCATGTCATCCTGTACCCTGTTTATTTTCCTCCATTCACTCATTTTCAAATGTGCTTTTGTGGTTTTTACTTCATGTTTTTGCCCAACTGGATATTTTTATAGCCCTATTTGTGTACACAATGCCATGGCACATAATCCATCATACCCAGTCACTGTCTCATTAGTGCCATGCAAAAGAAATAGATTGCTATAGTGAAGGTCAACCATGCATTTCCTCCAAGGCTTAGACCAGATTTGGCATGAAAAGGCCTCAGTAATTGATTGATGGGTTATTGCTTTGTCTTCTTCCATCTGTTTCTCTGCATATCCAACCTTTGCATTGTTCAAATCTCTGCAAGGGTAACATTGTTGTTTTTACTCCATATCATTTCATATATGGTGCTATGGTGTCATACTCATTACCTTTGTCTCTGTGTATCTTTATCAAAATGTTCTCTCTATTTCTGCCACTTTAGATTCATGATGAAAATCTTTGGTTGTGTCCAATATCACCTACTCATTCCTTAACCCCTTCTCACAATATAGGGACATCTATGTAGAGAGGTATAGTGAGCTAAAGGGCAAAAGAAAAAAAAACAGACACTACTCTGCATATTTTCTCTGCGCATGTAATTATGTCATTGTTGCAGGATTATGACGTACAACAGTGGAAAGTCCCATGATGAATTTCAAATGTTTAGTTAACACTTAAGTATTTAACGTTTAGGTAAAAAGCACTTTGAAAGACCATGTTGAAATGTAGAAATAAATGTATATGCTGGAGTTTGTGCTGTAATGTGCTGCTCAGCTGTTATTAACATGTTGTACGACAGGTCCGGCTGTTCCTGCTGCCATCCCTCTTCATATCTCTCAATGCATGATGGTATATAGTTCTGTTAGTGACCACACACCATTTTTGATGATGCATTGTAGGAAACAATGAGAGCACTACATAGGGTTTAAACAAATTTACTAAACATTCGGACAGCACGACAAAATGATGAACTCACTATATAGTGGACTAGATAGTGATAAGTTGTGATTTTGGAAACAGCCATTTGCTGAAAAATGACAGTATCAGGCAATATACCATCTACACAAGAGTGTTAATGGTACGGTTCGTAATTGTATTCAGGTGACACTTTTTGTCATATTTGATGAAATCCTCTGAAAGTCCTGATGGCCCACAATGAATTAGTCTGTCTGAAAATAAAAATGAATAGTCGTTTTTGTAGCACTCACAGCCCAATAAAAAACACAACTGTAGTATCTGTCTGTTACAACTGAACCACCTTCCTGCACACACCCGTTTAGAGTCTTCTCTTGGAGAGATGCACCGCTGAACCAGAGACGATAGCCAGAAGTTAGAGATTTTGTCCTGGACATGTGTTGTACGGGTGTAGCTATGATGAGAGGGCTGATGGGAGGGGATGGAATGTATCAATTGCATTTGCTCTTGCTAGTTTTTCCAAGATTACCAATCCTCGTTCTAATTTTACCATGGAACCATTGGTGAAGACAGTGGGTTGGGGTGATGCAGTGTTCGTCACAACATGTAGCAGACTTATTTGTCTGGCCTAAAAAGCAATTCGGGCACCACTGGTTTAAAGAAACTTACTGGAGGGTTATAACAATACAGAGCAATCATTATAGAAGTGGGTGCTCGATGGTTTATGCTTCAGCATTAGGAGGCAGGGCACAGTGTGTTTCGGTAACTCTAAATCTTACGAAGTGTATTTCTTACAAGAAAACTGCATTGTGTGGCTTCATGGTTTGATGGAACCTATGGTGGATGTCATGTTTGCCTGAATGGTGGGTCATGTGCTGTAAGTGTGGGGACAAAATGCAGCACTTCCCTAGTCTTTTTAAAGAGGATCAAGTGTAAATCTACCACTATGGCTTAAGTAGTGTGTCGTGGTGTTTTTGTTGAGTTTCTAACTGCTACCCGCATGTATGCTTTCATCTTAAAACAGTGTTTTGAAACTAAAAAGGATCATAATCTACACAAGAGTGTAGCGTGAGCGGGGGATGAAAATTGTTGCAACGCCACCTGGGGGAATTTTACCCCCAGGAAATTACTGAAGCTACATTTTTAAGTACAAGTACATCAAAGTAAAAATGTGGAATATGGCCAAAATGGCCACTAAATGCAAAATAGCAGGCTTCCTGTTGTGTTTTTCCAATTGCACCTAAGACTTTTTTGTTTGTCTGGTCATGATACACCTGTATATCGATTTTTGTGAAGACCGGTCAATGTGAACACGTTCCAGGGGTCTCCGGGGCACCGTTGAGCCATTTTGCGACGCCCATTGAAAATTCCTTCAGAATACGTAAATTTTCACCAATTTTCTAACTTTCTGCAAATTTTGGTAAGAAGTTGAGCATGTTAAAGCCCTCAAAAAGCCAATTAATTTGCCTGAATAATAATAATAATAATAATCCTTACAATAACAATAGGGTCCTCCCTGACCTTTGATCAGTGCTCGGGCCCTAATAAGCAATGTCAAACAGGTTTGACAAATACCACAAGGCGAGAGACGGTTTCAGTTTAAAAAGAAAAGAACTTTATTTAAAGAAAATAATTGCCAATTTTTAACAGAAATTAAAATGTCAAACACCAGGATCAATTACACTAATAACGTGACATCAAATTAGAACTTAGTCAGAGGAATGAGGAGGAGTAACAGCAGTGCAAGACAAAAGACTCTTCCATGCCAGGCTGCAGCCGCACTGCCCAGTAAAAGCTGGAAGGGGGACGACCCCCGGCTACATCTGCACCAGCTACAAATCGTCATCCTTGCTAAGACAACCAACCATTCATGGACACTCCTGGGCGTGTGTGCCAGTGTTAACAGGAAGCAGATTGTATTCCCTGTAGTTAGTTGCTTAGTTAAAGAAAAACTACAAATGAGGATCCGCAATTGTAAAAAGTATGATGAGTCATTTGTTTTCTTCTTATGAGGAGGTAGCTGTTATGAGTGTATACTTTGCACTCAACACGGGTAGTCGAGTTGTGTCCATATCTGCTGGAGATGGTGTCGATGTGGATGTTAATGCTGAGGTATATGCAGCCAACCTCTTACCTAAATCTGATAAAACAAAGACAAGTTTAATTACAATCCGCAGTGACTTCACTTCATGGATGGTTCAAATTGAAGTTCAATTTCAACAGAATTGTATTTGTTCAGTGTATAAATAAACAAAGAGCAAACACTGAAGCAACTGTGGAGAGAAAAACGTCCTTTTCATAGGTAGACTATCAGGAAGTGTCAGGATATTGAAATGATTGTGAAGAAAGATCAACACAGACATGGAGGAAATTGCCTCTTTTGTCGGGAAGGAAATGTTGGTAGTGGTTGACTGAAAGGTCATCATTATTACTGTGCATCTGTGTGTTTTAGTCAAAGGGGTTTGGTAGTTTGCTAAAGATTCTAGATCCAGAGGGTGTAAAACTCCACCGAGAACTGGGTTTACTTGCTGCTTATGTTCTGAATAAATCTTTGTCTTTACTCTTTTGATATTGTGACTTTTTTCTCCTTAAATTACAACTTTATTTTCTCAATATTACAGCATTAATCACAAGCTTTTTTCCCTTTGATATAACCCCACTACTCAGTCTTACTTAATGCACACAAACCAGATTTCCATGTCCAGTATTACTTTGCTTTCACAGCAATCACATTGTGTTCATTAACAACAGTCCAATGGCTTCATAAGGAGATAAACCATGAACACTGTAATGATAACAGACAGCATGCAGTGCATTTTATAATCTTTCCTGCCATACTAATGAACATCATTATCAGCAGGATCTTATAAAGGACATAAAATTACTTTGAGGACTTTTTGAATATCTGTTATGGACTTTAGATTTTCTTTGCGAAACTTTGTGCTTGGATGCATTTTTGAATTCATAGACTTTGGATTTGTTTTTCAATTGGTTTTGTCTATTATTTCCTGTTTAACTTTAATAATATTTACCTTATTTTCTTGTCTTTGTCCGGTTTCCCTCCTCCTATGATTGTCTTTGTTCAATGATCCCTAACCCACTAGTCTCTGCTCCCCAGTCTTCTTTGTCATTTTATCTCCTCAGTTCACCTGCTGGTTTAGCTCCAGCCTTACCAGGACCAAAGTGAATACATGGGTCTGATGTCAATTCATTAAATCAGTCCTGGATCTCAAAGGATGTCTGGTGTCTACATTTTTTGGCTGGATTCCAGCTCCCATCCACCTTTCTGGTGCGGTGCAGTTCCTCTCAAGGAAGGCTCTCATTGGCAGACACCTCTGCAAGAAGGAACGACCTTCAGTCACTCAGGATGTTCTCAGAAATTAACTCTGGAGAATGTCAGTAAATTTGGGTCCAGACTTTCTCCAAAATTTGACATGAAAACGACTCAGGAGGGGATTCTCTGTTCGGACGATCTCTCAACAACTCTCTTTCTGTTTTTGTGTCCGTCACGTGTTAGAAACATCACCATCAGGCCCACTCCTGAATCCTGCAGAGGATCTCCTGCTGTCTTCTAACCTTCTGAGGTTTTACTTGGGGGGCGGGACGGAGCCACTACGGAGAAAGTCCAGAGGGTCTCACTCAGACACTTGCCTTACATACAGCCCCTCAGGAGAATGTCCAGAGATTGTCCGAAGTTCAGTGCATGTCTGTAAGGAGGTTTACAGTACAGCGTGATGAAATATGTCTCCAGTATTAGTATTGTAGCAGCAATTTCTATTTAACTGCTACTGGTGGCTGAGTTCGGTTTGATTCTGACGCGTGCATAAATTATGAGGAGTATAGGTTTGTCCAGTTGGTCCCTTTGACCATTTATTGTAGAAAAGATGGTTTACAATTTTTTTGAAACAAACTAAAATACATTAAACAAAAGAGTCTCTCGTAGAGCACATCGAACGTCACAAAACACGGTCAAAAAAGTGTTGCCTTGCTCAGCCACGCCCAGATGCTCTCGTGGCTGGCTCTTTAAGCCTTTCCCCTTGGCTCCACCCTTCGCCTCTCAGGTTCAGTTCAGGTGTCCTTTAGGTGGGGTAAAAACACCTACAGTAACAGTGTCACTCATACACACACACACACACACACACACACACACACACACACACACACACACACACACACACACACATACATGGCTAATAAAGAAAGATAACATAAAGGTTAATTTGGCTCTTACATATATTTATTATACATTATATTATACATTATATGTTTCTTGCCAGTTAGATAATAGGGTTTAGTTCATTTCGTGTTTCCATGTTCACAATGATCATGCTACTTCTGTGACAGAAATGAAATGATCCAATACATTGTCTATTAAAGCTACAGAAAGATAAATAATATTATTATCTCAACGTTTCTTACAGAAGAGCAACAGCAGCTGTGCGTGACACATTTTCACATGTCAAATATACTTTATTGTGACTTGTGGGTAAGATTTAGGTGAAAGGAATCTATTGCCAGAAATTCAATATAAAATCATCCTTGTGATGTTTTCACTAGTGTGTTTCATCTAAATTGTACTAATTGTTGCTTTCTTTACCCTAGAATGAACCCTTTATATTTAAATACTTAATATTTACAGGTCTTCTCTAAGGAGGCCGCTATGTTTTTTACAGTAGCCCAGACTGGACAAACTTTACACCTTTAGTTTTTTTATGACAACTGAGGGCGACCACAGGATCTACTGTAATTTATGTTTGGAAGAGTAGGGTGAGGTGAGGGGTATACAGCTGCAACGTGAAACTTCACCACTAGATTTCACTAAATTCGACACACTATACCTATAATGTGAAATTGTTCAGGACAGTTCTTGTAAAGGATTTGTTTAGTCTGTGGTGACCCTCTCTTCTTGGTCCATTCTATAAAATAAAATTGGTGTGACACCTGATGCACCATACAAACATGGCTCAATCATAATGTATCTATTTTCCTAAGCCTTTATTTAACCTCTACAGTCAAGAGTCAGAGCAACTTTGATACTTTGGCAACTTTGGAATCCAAAGATTTGATGACAGCAGGTGCGTGACATTAGTACGGTGGATGTTTCCAGATCTAGATTTTGTTCCTGACATGTCCTTGAAGTTATTCAACACTCTGCAGGTTTTCGGCTGGACACAAAGGTGACAAGTCAAAGAAACACGCATCAACTTTCTATGCTTGTTTTTGCTGGACCTCTTCTTTAATTCTGTCCAGATGGCTTGCAAGCTGTTTCTTTTTTTCTTTTTGTTTTCTGTCTGTTTTTCAGGCAAGGACGTGATGAATTCTTGTCCAGCCTCATATATTTGTGTGTGCGGGTCTAGTCTGAATCTCAGTCTTTGCATTTAAGGGAGGATGGTGACGTCATCAGAGGATGATGTGCATTTTTCTGGTCGAATTAAGGTAAGGACATTTGTCGGGAAAATTCTCCGCCGGCTGTAGTGGCAGGAAAACATTAAATTTATTTTTAAATATGGACTTATGTATATTTGTATAACATCTTAAGGCCCATTTGAAACACCCACCAGAATGTGCAGGTGACTGTCAGGATCATCTACAATTGGGTCAATTCAGCAGCTACAACCTTCAGAGGCTGCATTTGACGACCAATTGGCAACTTGCCAATGAAGATTGGCAAGTAACGCAAGCTTAATGCCATGCTTCAACTCAACTGAACAGCTAATGGTACACATGTAAAAAAACAAAAAACAAGGGGCATCAAAGTTTCTCGTCCAAATTTAGCTCTGTTGCTCAGTAGCTAAGGGCGGAATGAGCTGGTGATGCAGATCCTGGAAAGCCTCTATAGACCAGTCTTATTTCGGTCTACGTAGCCCACGAAGACCACCTCCTTCATTGGCTAGGAAGACCACAACGTCTGAAGGAGGTGATCCCTGAAATAGGAACTAGCTTTCTTTCTTCTATATGTTTGACTTTTTAATATTAAAATCTTTGCGCACATGCACACACACAAACACACACACACACACACACACACACACACACACACACACACACACACACACACACACACACACACACACACACACACACACACACACATAAACACAGATATAATGAATGGTTGCAATACTGGGTGCATTAGTTTAAATAACAGTCTGTATACATCCACTTTAACAATCCATACAATATGATGCTTGTGTTATATTTTCAATGTGATACCGTCTATGATGAGATTAATCACAGGCTCGATATCAGCCCTCAGTAAATATGGGGTGCCACAGTGTGCCTCACACTGCCTGCAGCGGTAAGGTGATTGGAACTGCTGGATAAATGACATTTTATATTCAACTTGTCTGCACTTCAAGTTTCATATTTGTTCTTTCAAGCCTGTGACAGGGGCACAGACATTATGACAATGAAAAGTGCCAAACAGTTTCACACATTAAATGTAATGGTGAAAATATGAACCAATTCCCTGAATTCCTAATGATTATTAACCTGATGCAGCAGATGTTGTCTTACATGTAGAGCCATCTGGGAGGGCTTCATGGGAAACAGGTGCTGGTGCTTTCAAAAGACACTTGGCAGGTGATTGAAGGGAGAAGGAATCAACATCCATCACACCTTGGCCATTGAGGAAACCCATCTGTTGAAGAATTTTGGAATGGGTGACGCAAGTATAGAGGAAGATAGATGGGGATGCTGGGGGAGACATCTTCAGACTTTGGGGGGAAAATTGCTCATGTTACTCTGTTAGTGTTTGTATATCGTTCCACCTTCTGGTCTCCTTGATGCATCAAGTCTGCATTAAAATCTTCTGCATAAGACATCAGCTGCTGCCTGAGTTCTCCTTTCACCAGCTTCCAGAAAACTTTCATAACACCGTCAGTGTTGTTGTTCTTTGTTCTTCTTTCAATGAAGAATGACTCCAGTTCTGATGTTGTCTCAGAGTTTACAGGTAACTTAAATCATTTTTTGGGATGAAACTGGTTAATATAATGATGATCACGACAAAAGTGCATTTCTGACTATTGCAACTGATTCTCCTGTTCGGGGTTCTGTGTTCTGACTGAAACTACTGAGTCAAACTTTGCATTCCAGCTTTTTTATATTGTAATGCCATTTCATAATGACATCATGATGACATCACTTTATACTACATGATAACAAATGATTGGCATCATGAATTGTTGTTGACCTGTTGTTCAATCAATCATCAATCAATCAAGTTTTATTTGTATAGCCCACATTCACAAATCACAATTCGTCTCATAGGGCTTTAACATGGTGTGACATCCTCTGTCCTTAACCCTCAACAAGAGTAAGGAAAAACTACAAAAAACCTTTTTAACAGGTAAAAATATGTAGAAACCTCAGAGAGAGCCACATGTGAGGGATCCCTCTCCCAGGACGGACAGAAGTGCAATAGATGTCAAGTGTAAGAAAACATCATCAGGGTTAAAGTTTTAGCAGCATCGATGAGGGTAAACATTTTTTCAATACTATATGTGAAGCAGTCCTGCTGCAATCATAGTCTCTGGTCAGCAGCCAGCAAGATCACGATCCAGCATCAGGATGGGATCCACTATAGTCCACAGTTATTGTCCGCTGCCGCCAGTTAGAATCCATTATCAGCTGCCGCCTCGGTCGTGGTCCACCATCAGCCGATGCCAGCGCGACAATGGATCCTCCATTACCACTACGATCAGCAGGCCCGATACAGAATCCACCGAACTGGATCCACCATTGCGACCTCTGACGTGCGATCCACAATCATATCCACGGTGCGGCCACAGCTGTGGCCCTGCATCCGCGGGCGCTAAGGCACAGAAACTCCGGGAAAGGGGTCAAGTTAGTAACATGTACTGATGAGATAAGAATTACCTTGATGTGTTAGGGATGGAGAAAAGGAAGGAGAAGCAGGAGAGGCAGGAAAGAGAAGCTCCGTGTGTCTTGTGTCATAAATTCCACTAATTAGCTCTAACTATAAGCTTTATCAAAAAGGAAGGTTTTGACTCTACTTTAAGAGACTTTAGGGACGACAAGTAAACCTGAATTCTGGGATCGGAGTGCTCTAGTAGGTTGATATGGTATTAACATCTCTTTAAGGTAAAAAGGTGCCATATCATTAAGGGCCTTGAAGGTGAGGAGGAGAATTTTTAATTCTATTCTAGATTTAACAGGAAGCCAGTGTAGCGATGCTAATACTGGGGAAATGTGCTCTCTTTTCTTAGTTCTTGTCAGGACACATGCTGCGGCATTTTGGACCAGCTGCCGAGTCTTTAACGACTTGCTGCTGGAGCCTGATAATAGTGAATTACAGTAGTCCAGTCTCGATGTAACAAAGGCGTGGACTAGTTTTTCTGCATCTTTTTGCGAAAGGACATGTCTGATTTTTGAGATATTACGCAAGTGGAAAAAGGCGGTCCTAGAAATTTGTTTTAAGTGACTATTAAAGGACAAATCAGGATCGAAGATCACTCCCAAGTTCCTGACTGTTTCATTGGAAGCAAGGACAATGTCATCTAGCGCAGCTATATCATTAGATAATGTTTCTCTAAGGTGTTTAGGGCCGAGTATTATAACCTCAGTTTTATCTGAGTTTAATAAGAGAAAATTGCGGGTCATCCAGGTTTTTATGTCCTTGAGACATGCTCGAAGTTTAGTTAATTGATTACTTTGATCAGGTTTTATTGACAAATATAACTGGGTGTCATCCGCATAACAGTGACAATTTACCGAGTGTGTCCTGATAATGTTTCCTAGTGGAAGCATATATAATGAGAATAAAATTGGGCCGAGCACAGACCCCTGTGGAACACCATGGTTAACTTTGGTGCGCACAGATGACTCATCATTAATTTGTACGAATTGGGAGCGATCAGAAAAATAAGATTTAAACCAGTTTAGGGCCGTTCCTTTAATGTTAATTAACTGTTTTAGTCTTTGTAATAAAATTTGATGGTCAATTGTGTTGAATGCTGCACTGAGATCTAACAGAACAAGGACAGACACTGATCTGAAGCTATTAGAAGGTCATTAGTGACTTTTGCCAGGGCTGTCTCTGTGCTGTGATTGGTTCTAAACCCAGACTGAAAGTCTTCATATATATTATTTTCCTGGAGAAACTCACACAGCTGATTGGCTACAACTTTTTCTAAGATTTTAGAGAGGAAGGGGAGATTGGATATTGGCCTGTAATTTGCTAAAACCTCTGGGTCTAGGGTGGGTTTTTTGAGTAGGGGTTTGATTACAGCTATTTTAAAAGACTGTGGTACATAACCTGATGATAATGACAGATTTATTGTGTTAAGTAACAAACTATCTATTAGGGGCAGAATTTCGTTAAGTAATTTAGTTGGAATCGGATCTAAGATACAGGTTGTTGGTTTAGAACCTGAGAGTATTTTAGTAAACTGATCACGGGTGATCAGAGAGAAGCTGTCTAAGTAATGGGAAGGATTCTCAGCCGTTTCTGAGATCTCTGTTGTTGGGAGGGTATTAGTGCCAATTGAGGGCAGGAGATGGTTGCTTTTATTTCTAATAGTTAGAATTTCATCATTAAAAAAGGTCATAAAGATATTGCTATTTAGGGATGGAGGAATACTGGGTTCGGTGGAGGTGTGACTCTCTGTCAGCCTGGCTACAGTGCTGAAGAGAAACCTTAGGTTGTTTTTATTCTCTTCTATTAGTTTTGAATAATAGGCAGCTCTTGCTTTGTGGAGAGCCTTTTTATATTCTTTAACACTACTCTTCCAGTCTAGGAGATTTTCAACACTGTTGCTGGAGCGCCACTTCCTTCCTTTCTAATTTTCTTGATATTTGTTTCAACTCATGTGTCTTGGAATTATACCACGGAGCTAATTGACTATGTTTTACACATTTCTTTTAATTTGTTTAAGACCTTTATGAAACAGAAACCTGTTCTCTAAATTCCTCGACTTCAAAACAGAAAAGTCAAGAGAGATCATCTGCCCGGCTCTGTGTTTTAACAATATGCCCGGCCAGCTCCATTTATACAGCATATCAGGTTGATTGTTTGCAACACGACTAATCAGTCAACCCCTCCATGTATACTGACGTGACCTGATCAATGGACATGACATATCAGGAATGAAAGCTGTCACCACAGGACTTTGTCATCTGACACCTAGTCGATAGCAGCTTCCGCCACCTGCCATGCTGCTCGCTCATGTTTACTGAGCACCCATTTGGTGCTTGTGTTCTCTCACTGCTCATGAGCAAAGTAATGATATGAGCTCCGGCTCGAAAAAGATCAACAATGTGTAGTTAAACAAAGATGTCAATATAAAAGGTCTTCTGTAAGATTACTGGAGCATTACATTTGATTGTGACATCATTTAGTCAATACAATGCTTTCTTGTAATCTGACAGCAGACATTTTATATTGACATCTTTGTTGATTTTATTCACACTTATGTCAAGCCCCTCAACATTTACCTTTCTCATGCACAGTGAGAGAACACAAGCACCATTCAATCACATTTGATTGTGTGATCATTTAGTCAATAAAATGCTTTCCTGTTTCTGAAAATGTGCCTTTTTTTATAGAGAGGTCTGTTCATGCAGTATTTTCTCTCCTCTACCTGTCCTCAACAATTATAACACTCACTGTTGCAACATCTTGTCAGTTTGAATGGCACGGAGCCCCTGAGGATCACCTCTGCGTTACCTCATAATACATTTTGTATTACCATGCAATACTTTTGTGTTACCAGACATACTTCTGTGTTACCTTGCAATTCTTGCGTAATCTAGCAATGTACCCAGTGGTATGTGTTTTCGGGTTGTCCAGCCGTCCGTCCGTTTGTACTTACGTCTGCCAGTCCGCCCAATTCTAGTGAACGGAATTCTTGAAGTATGCCTTGAGGGAAATTTTTTGGTACAAATATTGACTTGAAGTCGAGGATGACCTAATTTTGGCGGTCAAAGGCCTTATGAAGGTGATATATCTGAAATGCCGTCAAGCTTTCACATTGGGCACAAACATTTACTTAGAGTCAAGAATTGAATCACGTGATTTTGGCAGCCAAAGGTCAAGGTCAGGGTGGCCTCACAGAGTATGTTTTTCTTGAATGTGATATCTTAAGATCAGCTTGAGGGAATGTCTTCAAATTTGGTACAGTATATCATGAATTCCCAATGGGAATATCCTTACATGTGGCACACACTTTCATTTAGACTACAGGATGGCCTAAATAGAATTTGACGACCCAAGGACCAGAGGTCAAGGTCACTGTGACCTCACAAAGCGCATTTTTTGCCTTGAGGCTTCTCTTTCATATTCGGCAAAAACATTCACTTGGATTTCATCTTGGTAGCCAATAGTGTAAGGCGTGTTCGTTTATCCTATATATGAGAAGATGAGCCGAACTCGGTTTTCTTCAATCAAGTATTTATTTAGAAAGCAATGAACAGGTTATGAATCAGCAAAGCACTGGGCATCCAACACACTGCCTGGTACTCTAGCAGTACCGGACAGTCTTGAGTCGTATCAGAGCGCCAAACAGCCGGCGCCTGTCTATTTTATGACAGGAGATCTTGGTTGTTCCTCCCTGAAAGTGCGTAGGCCATCCTCCTGGAATTTGGAATACGTAGGTGCACAGGAGACACTCCCAATCTCACTCCTCCTTTGATAGTTGCTCGGCAACTTGTTCACTTCTTGAAAGGCCTTGACCCAGCAGATGCCATGAGGGGCAGTGGAGTTTATGACTGGAGAAAAGATTATTATGTTTCTGCTTCATCAAAACATGTCCTGACTGTGTAAACATTAGGATCCTCGAAACCAAAGCAACGAAACAAAATTAAGTCAACAAAGTCACTCTGTCTGACCCCAGAACTTATCAGACAGCTGTTAGAAATCTATATGATGTTGAATGAATCTAAGGGAATTAGGCTAGTGGCAAGTGGCAACAGTTATTAAAATCATTTGTATGAAGGCATAATATCTAACTAAAACTACTCATGCTTCCCCCCTTTCTTTATTCCAAATAGTTTCAGTCAGACCCAAACATCAGCTTAAATATTCAATTCTAACAATAGTCAAACGTTAACATCACACAGGCCTCACAAAGTATGTTTATGTTTTTGTTGAATATGATATTTTAACATCAGCTTTAGGGAATGTCTTTACATTTAGGACTAATGTTCATTTGGTACCTGAAAGTCAAAAGTAAAGGTCACAATGACCTCACATCCCTGTGATTGTGATATTTAAGGACTGCCCATGAGGAATTTTATTACATCTGGTACAATTCACTTGGACTCACTGATTAACTCATTAGATTCCCTGGTCAAGGTCCCAGTTACTTAAAAAAACGTATGTATTTTGGCCTCTTGAATGTGTAATCTCAAATAAGCTTGAGGGAATTTCTTTAACTTTTGATCAGTTGTCCCTTGGACCCTAATGTAAAGTGATTATGTTTCTGTGATCAAAGGTCACAATGACCTTATATGATCTGGAAAAATAAGAATGTTGAAATATGCACACAGTAACTGAACTGGTCAGCGGAGTCAGACAACCGCAGTTTGGTAATTCTAGTCCTATGATATTCTGTGTCGGATGTAAAAAATGTTTCCGTGATTTAGTTTTTGGCAATTTGTGAAACTGTGTCGGCTGACAGAATAGTGAGGAATGTTGAGTGTTGTGTCCGTGACCCGGCCATTCTATCTGACTGCTTTCTTTCCTCTCTGCAGCTGCAGCTAATGAGAGCGACGGCTCCCTCATGGAAACCTGTGGGAAAGCCATCTCTAAGCTCCTGTGTTGGCTCTAAAACAATCTGCTGTACAAATTCCCAGGGACTGGATTTGGATGCCTCCTGTGTTGATTTACCTACGTCCAGTGACTGGGCAGTAACATGCTGTTCATACGCTTGAACACTTATCTCCAACTCTCCCCCTCTCTCTGTATGTCTGTCTGTCTGGATCTCTTCCACTTTGTTTATCCACTTAGGCTTTCCCTGTTACTCTCTCGACTGTAAATCCTTTGCTCACACACTTTTTGTTTTTTTCTGCATTAATTCATGTTTCTTTGGGTGCTTCAAGATGATTGTCTGCCAGGTTGTGTTGTTGTCTTCACTGTGAAGAAAGTCTACCTGCAGGAGGATGAAGAGGCGAAGGAGAGTTATGGCTCATACACTCGGTTAGTCAGGGAAATAAGGACAGCAAGAAATATGGAGCGTGGCTGACTCTCCTTCTCCTGAAGGCAATTTATGCCGCTTTAGTTGGACTCAGATCGAAGAATATGATTTGTAAGTATCCTTCAACAGAATTATAAGTTAACTCTTATGCACAAAGACTTCTGCTTGTCCAATGAAATTCATGATTTTTTAAAACTTTGTGTCACTACTGCAGACAATAAGATAAGCTGTTAAATAGAGGAAGATGTGGGAGACAGTTACAATGTTTATCTGTCAAATATGTCATGTTGTTTTGAAAAGCGGAAGATGGACGGCTTCATACTGTATAGTACTGGTATTTATTTGAGTACTGGTGATCGTAAAAAAAAATCTGCTAAATCCCTAACGGAGATCATTCAATAACCTCAGCACTTTATTAAAAATTCTAACAGTGTGTCACGAATTCACCTTCCTATTAATGTTTCTACTTGTCAGATTTCCATATACTAATCCCTGTGTCGTTTCAGAGTCAGCCACTCCTCTCCTGCTCTGCACTTCCACACCGGCTCCACCCACATACGCACCTGTCTCCAATCGACTCATTAGTTACCACCAGTATATCTGCCTGCCAGTTTCCTTTGTCCACTGCCAGATCGTTAGTGTTTCGTACCTTACCTTCCAGCGTTTACCAACCTTACTTATCGCCTGCCTGACCTCCTTGTGATCTACCTGCCTGTTCTCTGGACCTCTCTCTCGCCTACTCCCTGTCGGACATTGTTGCCTTTGGACTGACCACCTGGCTCCTGACCTCGACTGTTTCCTGGATACCCCTTTTGCCTACTCCCTACTGGTTCTGTTTGCATCGGACTGTCTGCCTGGATCTTGACCTCTGCTTCGTAATAAACCAAGAACTTTGCTTAATCCTAGTCTGCTTCTGTGTCGTTGCTATTGGGTCCACGCCTGCCATTTCTGCCGGCCCTGACACAGTGGTTTAAGTTTATTGCAACAGTTATATCTTGAACTAACAAGAAGAGCAACCTATCGACTTTTTATGGATTAATCCGTCAGCATGATTAGATTTTTCTATGACCTAATGACGCTATGACGACCCAATAAAAAAAAAACTGACCCAAAAGCACAACTCGAACAACTTTAGTTTTTAAAAAGAAGTGGTCTTTAATACCAGGCAGGGTTGACATGGACTATGGGCATAAAAGGTCTCTGGTTCGTCTCTGGTTCGACTCCACGGAGAAACAACAAAAAGACAAACCTGGATTGATCTGTCCAAAAATCCAAGAGGATTCTCCCTACCCTGTCTAGTGCCCCTGAGCAAGGCACCTTACTCCCCCAACATCTGCTCCCCGGGCGCTGTACATGGCTGCCCACTGCTCTGTGTGTCCTGCACCAGATGGGTTAAAAGCAGAGGTTAAATTTCCCTCCTTGCATGAGCGTGCTTGTGCATGTCTGTGCATGTGTTTGGGACAAATAAATGTATCTTAATCTTAATATTGTATATAGTCTCTGTGAAAGAGATTATGTACAAGAGTCTGTTATGATTGTCTTTATTTCAAGGGAATTCTCTGTGGTTCTGGGATAGATCGGTGTTACTGAGTAACAATGCTCATTTCCCCATGGTCTGTAATGCATCATCATGAATTTTACTCCTCAGCCAGGCTACAAAATGCTGCGCATCACTGCTCACTGCCTGCCAGGCTTCTTTGTAAACTGTCATGCAATTCATCCAGACCAGCAAGCCTAACATTAGTCTTTACCGTACAACAGCTTACCCCTGCAGGAATGTGTTCAGGTGTTCCCCAGAGCTGGGTGAGGAGAACTCGCCATGTGAGTGACAGACCAAGAATGGAGGGATTATGGTCCCTTCTATGGAAGAAACAGGTTATTCTCAGCCACACAAAGCTTCGACCCATTTCTTATATGTGGAATTTTCCAAGCCCATGTTTCACTCGAACCAGGTGGAATTTATGCTGAAGGCCAGATATCGAGTCAGCTTTGGCCTTTTATATATTTTGGAATATATCTTATGAATTACATCATTATGTGCTCAAGGTTACACATAATTTGCATACAGGTTGACATGAGACACATTTCTGCAGACTGCAGATACAAGGTAAATGTATATCACAGCCTGTTTATTTACAAAGAAAGGACCATAAGGTATGTTTGATTGTATCAAATTAAAATGAGGTTGACATAGTAATAACCAAGGGAAGAAAAGAAGAGAAGGAAAAAGGAAAGACAAGTCAACAAGACACTGAATGAGATGCTGTTTTTCTGTTTGGACAAATGGTTTTATTATAAGTCTTGTTTTAATGGATTGAAAGCTCTTCCCTCACATTCAAGTGTGTGTCTGTGTGCATGTGTGAACAGCGGCCTGCTGTGATAAAGCAATTCAAATGCAGCCACTTGAATTCTGCCTGGTCATTAGAAGTGATATATGGACTTGAATTTGGTCTGCCTTGTGCTTAAATTTCCATTTGGCAGAATGGACCAGAGAGTGGACAGGGAGAGACAAGGGAGAGAATTGTAATTCCACATCCAGCTCCTAATGGCACAGCGAGGAGGCGGACCCTATTTATCAAACTGGATGAACTAGAATAGGGGTAAATGAAAGGTCTATGCATGGACATTTAAAAAATGGTAAACTTTAAATATGGCATGCACACATACAATCTGACATAATTGCTGGATGGAAATTTCTTTATTAAACTTAATCTGGTTGAGAAATATGAAATAGGAAGAGAGTAGCTGAACCCGAAACCTAATTCATGACTTTTAAAGCATTTATTTTTTCTGATGTGGCAGAGAATGAGCTCTCCAGTGCCTCAGGGTGACAGTAGACACCCAAACATACAGCCTTGCTTTCACTGCTGACAACTGCAGTTTGATTCAAGAGGTTTTGTTTTTTAGAAGTGGCATATGTTTTTCTTGGAAACATGTACCCAGCTGTCAATCACTTATGCGTAGTAGGGGAACACAGATAACAGTCACTAGCAGCTACATTTAGAACACAAAAAAAACCATTGAAATCGTAGCTGGTCCAAGCTCCCAAATTATATTTCTCAAGCTGGTTATGAGAATAAATGTCTCTGTCTTGTTATAAACAAGAACAAATTGGCTTCACCCCATTTTTGTTAGGTATATGGTTTTGTTGGTCAGGCTGCTGCTAGTGTATGGTTGAGGTTAAGATTAGGGCTAGGTAACTACAAATTATGGTTAAGATTAGTGTAAATCTCCAGAAAATCTAAGTAAGTCAATGTACTGTCCTCTGAAGTCATGAAGTGTTTGTGTGTGACTGTGTGTGTATGAAATACCCTGTGCCAGGAATACTACAGCCGAGACAAATCCAGTAATCATCAAAGTCAGAACATCATCCTATTTTTTAATTATTTTTATATTGAAATAAAATAACACTTTACAAGAGAAATGTGTGATATAGAGTTTAACATAGGTGATCTGAATCAAGTAAAATAAGCAAAATATTTATTTGAATACAGTGTGCACAAGGCCAAGACACATTACTGTAAAACGTTTGAGTGGTCATCAAGACTAGAAAAGCGCTATATAAATACAAACTATTTACCTTTTACATTCAACTCATAATTCATCCATGTGCAGGTCTGTACTGCCAAGTCCAGCGAACATAACTATTACTGCATGTGCAGTTGGAATAGTTTGCACATTTTAAGGGATATACAGTATCTTTTTCATTATAGCTGTCTGGAGAACCTGTTGAAAAAGGAAACTGAATGTTTGGCCTGAATGAAGTCAATAAAAGAGAATATATCCAGTAAAGTGGCTCCACAGATTACAAACACAGATGCTGTACATGAACACATAGCTACTGTATATCAACCATTACAAAGCACAGCAAATAACTGTCACCAACAACAATTAATATTATAATAATGACCAGTCATTGCAGAATATAAAAGTAAAACACAGATGTTGAGCTTGTTTTGGTAGGTTACTGCTGTGATGTGCACTGAGAAGGTGGCAGGAGTCTCAAGTATCCATACAGTTTAGCAAAAGTGCTGGGGTATGTTGTAGTTTCAGTGGGCAAACTTTACTGTAATAGATACCAAATTCAAAGACTAGTATTAACTTAACCTCCTTTTGGTTGATTTAAATCCAGACTGACATATCTCAACAACTGCCTGGAGGGGTCATCGTTAATTGTATTGACATTTGTGTAATAACTAGCTGCATTTCCCTGAATTCTCATCTAACACCATGTCAGCTCAAAATTCCCATTAGCCTCAAGGATACTTGTTTTAGTGCTAATTGTCAAATGGAAGCAACAAACATGGTGAATAAAATCCATTCATCCATCAATTGCACTGAATACACTGATGTACAACCTTTGGTCTCTGACTTAGCAAACAGCAAAGCATATTGAAATGTATCACCCCAGAAACACGAGCGTTACAATTGAATGATCCCGCTGCTATATCATTGCTACAGCCTTTCATAATGAAGTCCATTGATTTCCATTTGTAGCAAATCACTGTATATACTCTTCTAAATTGGAGACAGCCTCGGTTCTCTCACCACCAGTTAAATAACAACTGTCAATAAAAGTGCTGTTAATTCATTGATCCCACATGTTTGTTTTGAAAGACATTAAATGACTGAGGTGTAAACTGCACACGCCTATGAGTCAGAGTACTGACAGCAGCACCTGTCACATCTTACAGGGGAAAGTTTGGCCTATTTCAATTCATATGATTTTAATGACCCATTTTAAAAAGCCGGCGCCCCATAGGCCTGAATTAATTTTGATGTACCAGGGTAGAAATTACCTGACAAGAATCAGCTTAGCTTAGAACATATAACACATATTGTACAACATGGTGCCTGTACAACCAGAGTAGCTCAGGTTTGTTATCTGTAGTCAAAAACATTGTGGGCATGGTAATACTGTCATATTGCATGATGTAGTACATGAGCTGTAGATACCAAAGGTATTGAACACTTCTGCTTAAGGTCATTGACCAAATCTAGGTTCATAGCAATAAATCAATGTCTGCAAAAAGCAACTACAGTATGGTTGAAGTGATGGAAAGATCACTATGGAAAATAACGTGTGGTTAAAAAGTTTGAGCTGAGGTGATCATTGAATAACATAAAAATTATAAAAATCCATACGTCTTCATGTAACATTCTATAATGACAGGTAAAATGACCTCATGCGGCAGCCAAGCGTTTGACCTTCTCTCTTTCAATTCAGACACAGGACCATTATGTTTTTGAGGAAACCATGTCTAGACGCTTACGCCATTATCGATCAGCAGATCTTCCACCTTCTCTATGACAGCTCCTTTTCATCTCAATGCATTTGGACGTACAAAGTATTTTATTCTAGGCATTCCTACAGCAGCATTGACCATGGTTATGGTAAATAAACCTTAACACTTTAAGATCTGGAATGATGGAGGTTACAGTTAATAAGAATGGTAAACATTAAATGAAGGCATGTGGCCTCCTCCACCTCGAGATAATTATTTTCTGCCTCACTGAATAAAGGGCACAATGTTCTCGCAATGGTAATGAACACTGGCACTGGGCATAAATCATGAGATGCGCATATCAGACACAATTATTAGGATTACTGGCATGGTGCACTGGTCTAATAATAATTTGTAGAGAGAGGGAAATGCACTTCAGTTCATTTCCATTACATTGAAATAAGACCATTATTAAAACACTATCCTGTATAAATAATTTGAAAATGTTCTTTCAAAATGCTCTAGGTGCGTAGGTGTCTGTGAGTCGCATTGAAATTATACCTCCCAATCGTAGTGGCAAAAGAGTTTAAATGCAGGTGTATTCTGGTTTCTGGTCCACCTATTACCAAATTCTGTGGCTTCTCTGTTTACTTCAGTATAAAGGCGAGTGTTACTAAGCGGCTTGTGTTGGAGTTGGAACGATGTTGAAGAGCAATTCATTTTCTTAAAGAACAGCAATGGAGAAAAGACATATTACCTCACAGCAGTGTTGTTATTATCTACTGTAATTCATCTTACAACAATAGGACATTGTTAAATGGCAGAAATGTTAGACAACATCTAACACAACAACTTTTCCATACACTTAATTTCAGGTCATGTTGATTTAGAGGGCATCTATGACAGCTAAATAAAGTGAATTTGTGACATCTACTGATTATTAAACAAACACAGTACATAATGAAGGAGACTGACTTGGGCTCTGTCTGGCTCTTGTCTTGCTTTGTATGCAAAGAGATTACAAATATGTTTTTTACATAAGTAATTTAACGGTAGTTTACAACCTATCATAAACACTTACTGTTACAAAACAACCACAACACAACATAGAACAACACAACAGGCTGACTAAACCGCAGTATTTATTGCAGGTCTGTTGAACAAGCTTTTTTTTCATTTTGAAAACTTTATTTTTTTCTTGTTACTCTCTGATTGATTAATATTGCAAGCGTCCCTTAAAGGCAAATTTTTCTCATGGGGCAACTGCGACAGTCCACAAAATTAACTAAAAGTCCACAATTTATTTTTTTATCCTCCAACAAAGTTCTTGGTCTTTTCTAAGAATCTGGCAACACCATCTCGCTCAACAAAACGTCTGACCCTCAAGTCTGTTGAGGGAAGAAGGAGGTGGTAACGTGAATGAAAGTCAGAGTAAGAAAGAGATTTGGAGAGTGGAGTTTGGATTTTACGGAGAAAACTGTTATGGCTGAATCTTTTTCTGATGGACAATGTCAATGAAGCATTTGAATTTGATGGTTGTCACAACTTGTTGGAGCCTGAGTGTACTGACAAAGAGCTCCTTCAAACTGAAGAGTGAACAAAAACAGAGAGCGTCTACAAGCAGCAGAGGGACAACCCGCTGCTGCAGAGTTGAGAGTACGATTTTTAGTTTAGCGAGGCATGTGTAATGTTGCCAAACTATTGGTGAAAAAAAATCACTTTAAGTGAACATTTTAAGGACTGTCGCAGTTTCCCCATAAGATTACATCGGCTGCCACTGTAACAACCAGCTCTATGAAATTTTACCCCAAACATTTTAAGACTGAGCCAAGGTTCATTCAGTTTTTTTAAACTGACTCAAAAATATTAATGTTGGTTAAATATGACTGAATCTCAAGATCAAACTAAAAATAGCTGGTAAAATTAGCACAGTTTGTAACATATGTTAATTACTCCTCAAGGTCACTATTGATTTGTATGAATCCTTCAAATAATCAATTGCAGCCACTTCTGTAGCTCTGAAAGCTGTTTTTTATGTTTTTCTCTGGAAATCCCATAGCGTTTATATTTCAGAGTTTTAAGAGATAACCTGCCAAATTGTCTCCATTCTAGAATAACCTGGACATACCCTCTAAACTATTACATTTCTGATCAAAAACAATCCTGATAAAATGAAGAGAGGGACGAAAATGGAAGAGATTCTTCCGACACAGCTGTAAGTGCAACTCAGACACAAGGATGAGAAATGGCCACTCTTTGCATCCACCTTTTTTCTAACATCAAAGCAAGGATTATCCACAGATGCCCATTCTGAATTACTTAGAGGCTTACATCTGAAGTTTTGCAGCATTTTTGCCAGAGGCCATTCTTACTTTCAGGATACTTTTTAAAGTTCTTTCTTAAAGACACTGAAACATTAATTAGCACCAAGCAAGTGAGAATGACTGGTCTGCTAAAAATGTTCTACATGTACATATAGAAACATTGTACAAAACACCCATTTATCAGTTTGATGTTAAGGATTAACTCTTTTGAAATCCACCTTCCTTTCTTTTTTTCATTCTTCTTTTTACAATACAAACTCATGGTATGCTTAATAAGGATGTTACACCTCACAAGAAAATGTACAAAGTCTGAAATGAATGACCACGGTCTCAGAGTGAGCATTTGACCCTACATGACAATAATGGTGTCCCCTGTTCAGTCTCCAGCCCTGTCCCAGAATTTCCTTAAAGTCGGACCAGTAAACACCATGCAGCAGCTGATGGGTTTATAGTACAGCCAAAGTGTATTCCACCACACTTAGTAAGCCGTCTCTTTGATGATGTTGGTGCAGAGGGTGTGGTTGCTGGAGATGCTAATGGAGTGGCGGTTCAAGGGGTGGGGGTGCCCCCTGGGCCTATGTTGGCAGGGCATACAGAAGTAGCGTAGGGTGGAGAAGAAGATCTGGCGGTAGGTGGCTGACACCAGGTTGTAGAGGATGGGATTGATGGCCGAGCTGACGTAGAACAGGACATTGGTCAGCATGTAGAAATAGTGGTAGAAGTCATACAAGTCACTGTGAAATGACACAAACAAAGCAGAAATGTTACTTGGCATTTTTAACATTTGTTATAACACAGTATTTATAAATCTGTTGCCTATTAAACACTGACGAAATATTAGCAATTTTACTGCATTATTGGACTTGAGGTGTTAAAATTAAGATTTTTTTTTGGCATGCAATCTTTCTTAAAGACTGTTCAAATGCTCCTTGAGCCACAACCCCCTGCGGCTTTACTCAACCAGACTGAAATTTCTGGAAATCTCCCTTTGAAAGCAGAAATTAAATGGAAAATAAATCCATTAACACAGTTAATTTGATGGAATAGCTTCAATCAGAAGCTTTGAAGAAACTATAGCTACTTAGCTGTTTCGCAGTCCACTTTTATTTAAAGCTTTTGAACAAGCAGCTCTTGGTAGCTAAAACATGTACGTTTTAGTTACCAAGATACAACACTTCCCCTCGGTAAGTGAGTAAGAGGCACTGCCGTTGCGTCTATATTGGCAAACTAGGCAATTGCCTAAGGAAAGGTGGCACTTTGGCACTCCTAAGCAGGAGAGGACACACACACATACACACACTCACACAGGCCTGGGGGTCCGCCCCAACTCACGCACTCAAAGTGACACAGTGAGATCAGAAGAGCGTTAATGTGAAGCAGCCGGTAAGTTACTTCGTTGAAAAAGAGTGGAAACAGACAGTGAAAATACAGAGTTTCTCTCTTGTCAACAGCTGCAAAATTATCTGAAGGTTGGTTTGTATTGTGCTGGAGTTTCCTGTGTCCTCCTCCACTCTCCTGCAGACCTGCTCTCAACTTTAACTAATAAAAACCAACACCAAATCAAAATGTGGTGCTCAATGTTAGTACTGTGGCTGTGAACACCATGTGTGACGTCAGCGCTTCCTCAGTGAAGTCCAGGAGGCATCATGTTCACACAGCTACTCGAAAACGGTGTAGAAACATGTATGCATACATGTCCAATAAAGCTGATTCTGATTTCTAACAACATTTCTAACCACTGCGTTTGCTCAAAACTGGGCCTGAAAGATACGTACACCACTTTTCGCGCAAGGTGGCGTGAGGTGGTGAACTGCAGCCAGATTATTGTTCCACTTTATCATTAACATTTAAACCAACAGTGTTATTTGTGCTGTTCCATAAGAACAACGCATTTGGAAATTTATTTGAAAATAGTGCTATGGTCGTGATGTAAAAAGTTTGACGTATTTCTGTAGTACTTTGTACAATGATGTGTAGGATTGTTTGGCCTTGGTATTCACTCTGTCTTTGGTTGGAAGGCTGTGGACACAAAAGGTTTGCTTCAAAAAAACGTTATAACATTTCCAGCGTGAGCCAACACTTATAAGTTAGTTTAGATGAAGATTGTGTGTCCTACAGCAAAGTTGACACACATGGTCACAAAAAGGCTGAGGCCACCCGCTCCTCATTAAACTTTTGAATGAGTGGAAATCATATCTTTCTTTTTCCCCACTCGCAGATACTTAAGAACATTTGTGATGAGAATTGACAGACTAAGAAGATTTCGTTAGCCAACCAGAGAGAGTGAAGTCTACAGTGCGTACTTTTAGTTTGATTTGTTTCAAACTAACTCAAAATCTTCTCTTAAGATGTCACTGTTAATTTTAGGCCTCACTGTTACACTACCAGAAATGCTTTGAACGCCATCAACAAATCAACTATTGAAGAAGCTTCTCCAAGTTTGTACTACAGGTCTTCTGTAAAAGCTACAGTGAAAGGAAAGGGATCGAGAAACTGATGTAAATAATGATTCACACACACAAACGAGTTATAAATGTCATCGTAATACAGAACAAGTCTTCGGCAAGTCTGAAACGGATACCAATAATCAAATTTTCCTTTGCATGGACAACATAAAATATAAAATCAATTTATGCTCTCCAATACAGAACAGCTGTTTGGATTGACTGATCTGACTCTGATAGAGAGTTGCAGAGATGGATGAGGAGAAATAACAGAGCCACACAAAATAGGAGAAAATTATATGGCACTAAATATATCCAATAAATTTGGATGGAAACTGGATTATTGCCGATCCTGCACTAAATGTTTACAGGGGCAGGACCAGGGGACCTGAAATCTGATTGGCCACTGAAGTGTGCCTGTCCTTTCAACACTAATCACTTAGTCATGGGAGTGACTTGCTTAATAACAATAAATATGACAATTTGCTTATTTTTTATATTTTCTCCATTTTTTTTAGAGAACACAACGTTTAAATATTCTATAAATCATGAATTGTGCATGGCTGTTGAACATATAATTTGCCCATTTATGGCCTCCATTTTAGTAAAATCCTATCCAATGAGGGGTGTCTCGTGTTACCTGTCTCTGTCCGAAGAGTCTAGTTTTGTTGATGGAAACTGTCCAGACTGCCAAACATTGCAACATGGAGACACGGAATAATAAAGGTAGTGCTAAGTGACCTAAGCTAGGACTAGGGATGTCAGCTTCCAACTGGCTGCCTGCCTGAGTGCCTTGTTAAACAGGCATTTCACCAATAAAACAAATATTCAGTCATAATCAGGATCAAAAATCTACCCTCCACTGTAGGGTTGGTACACAGCCAGCACTTATCTGGTACCTCATGTCAGTGCCTGAGTTCTGTACTGAAATAGTTGCCCTTCGTCCAGGCAGCATCAACAGCACTACACATGCCAAGTTTACATTACACTCGACTCTGGTAACATCACACTCTCATCACACTCTTTCTGGCAGTAGGAAACAAATGACCTCAGGCCAAGCATTCTAAAGTGTGGCTGTATTTTTACACAAAAAGGATTCCGACACCGGGAAGTGCAGCAAATATCCGAGCAAAAGCCGAAAAGCAACGTACCGGTATAGGAAGAAATAAAAGGATACCGAACCCTACTCTGTTGAAGAACAGCAATTTATCAATGAAAACAAAAGTTAAGATTGATCAAATGTGTGAACAAGTCAGAACAGGCAATACAGTGGATGAGGTTCGGTGTGATAAGAGCAGATGATTTCCCAGGGAACATGCTGCAATCTATATGTCCCTTTAGTGCCCATGTTCTCATCACTTCTTGGAGAATCTGAGCCCCGTGTCTCTCATGAGAACACACAACATTGTATTTCTTTCAGTACACAGTCAGAGGAGTTACGGAAGGATGCTAAATGGAGAGTATTTATCACAGAAACAAGTGGTGAGATAAGACAGTGACACATGCAAACAACAGACAATAAAGGTAAAGGAAAAGGTTATGAGTCATAACATATCAATACATCTTAATAGATAGTGGAGATACATCTGAGCATCATGTCAGTTAGTAGTATCTGGTGTATTGATCTATTCTGCTCTCGCAGTGGACAAGGATCATTGAAGTGTGCAGAAAGTCAATGATGTGTGTCTGTCTGCATACAGAGACACATTAAAGATGAATGAGGAGAGGATTGAAAGGGACAACAGGGACAGTATTGAACATGACCTTTGTATTATACATACTCAGGTAATTCTGTGGGCTCTGCTTATGTAACGGACTATGACACATGATCCATGAGTCTTCGCTCAGGTAGAATTCTGACTTGGGCAGAAAAATCTGGCAGACTGTGCGCTTCAAGTGCAGACTTTTCACATGCGATGATTCTGAGTCAGTTTCCTCTTGTGGCAGCTTCACTCTGAGCCAATCTGGTTGTCAGGAATTAACCGAAGAGGACTGCTATTACTAGGAAAGAAAAGCAAAAATACTTGAGTGGTTATTTCCTGCTACCAGCCTCTTCATTACACACCGATTCCTCCTTATCCCCATGCACACTCATCTACACTTTGCCGCCTTTTGCATGAAATCATCGAAATCCATTAAGTGTTAAACTGAGCCCTGCTTGTGTTATTTTATCACATACTTAGAATCTTTGTTATTTTGATGCTTTTTCAGAGGCCAGTCTTTACACAAAGCAGGATGGGTGCGTGTCAGGTTGGAAGTGATAAAGAAATCAGTTAATCACCTTGAATTAAAATTGCACTAGCAGTTGCTTAGTATGTATGAAAATATACTATTGTGATTACTGTAGCAGGTGCAGATGGCAATAAGTGTGTGTGCTGATTACTTACAGAGGCTGCACATGCTGTAGAATAAACAAGCATCCCTCCTTCACTGTCAATTATCGCACATTTACCATAGTCCTTCCAATCAACATTCAAACTACAGTCATAAACTGGCCTGATGAGGTTTGTCCATCCCCGAGCAGCTGTTTTCAACAACCTCCAGTGAACTGATTGACTGTGATTTTACAGCCTAGGTTCACTTATTACCAGATAAAAGCAGTAAGATGACGTATGATGTCTGGAAATTGTGCCCAGCACATTTAAATACACTTGTGTGGTGTCCGCTCTCAACCTGCGTGTTTGGAATGGGCTGTTAGCTGGCCTGGTAATGCTAAGCAGCTGAACTATTCCATGTCATTTCAGAGTCTTCCTCAAACAGCTCTACAATATACTGTCACTTGTTATTGTTTGTTCGCTAGACGTTGTGTGCATCAACAGTCTATGATGCAGGTTTATCTACCTGGTTTATCTTCGATGACAGTTTTATTGTCAATGTTTTTTATAGAATGAAACATGCAGGGTTTAAACCCTATGATTTGAACAGTTCGTAAAATATATGTTCCACATACAGACAGGCATAGGCATTATTTGCTACATTTAATTGTTTGAATATGTCTAATGATAAACAACGGAAGAGAGATGCAGCAGCAGATATTTAACCGAAGGCATAATGTTTTTCATAATAATTATAAATAATTTTTTTCAATTTATTGTACAAATGTCTCATTTATATTTATTTAAAGTTTGCAGTGACTAGGAGCTATGCGATTGTTCTATAACAGCGTTATTATAGGAGAAACCTACTTTGATTTAGTTTTTTATCATATTTAACTGATTGCTTCATATTTGTTTCCATTTTCCAGTGCAAAGTCTCATTTAAAAAAAAAAAACATTTTAATCCAGACCGACAGGATAGTGCTTAAGTCACACCCATCTCACATATCCACCACAACATGGCTGTCTCTGTCCTTCCTCTGTCCCCATAAGTGTAGGCACAAAACTGATAGCTAAGGTCATCTGAACAAGCGGGCAGAAGTCCAAATCCAAATGTTACACGGCGACCTTATTTTATTGCTGATCTTTATCGTGCAGAGCATTTATGAAATGTAGCAAAACAGAAGAGCGTCGTCCTTTACTATTGCAAGGGAGTTAACTCATGGGGTCCTAATGACAGCCATGCTTATGCTGTATCCTGCAGGGCTTTGGATGCCTGTGGCAACATAGTGAGACGCAGACGGGATGCAGGAAAAACATCAACAATACAGGATCGGCACAATCCACTGATTTTAAAGACAAATGGCTGCTCACATGTTTTGAAGTGTTGAATGGGTGTTGCTTTTGATGTGATGCTAAAAAAATATTCATGAACATGTATTGGAACTAATTGTAACTAAATTGACTATTATAATTGAGTTGCCTCCAAGGTAAATCGGATCGAAGTGTCTCACTGTGCATGTCAAAGAAAAACAAAGATTATCCCTCCTGCCTTGCAGCAATGAAATAAAAAAAAAATCTGTGCATAAATATACAGAAGTGCATATGAACTAATGATGAATAGAAGCTTTCATCTACAGTTTAGCAGGCAGATAAGCAGTAGGCGTATGTTCAAAGCTCAGTGTGCCTCCTCAGGCAGCAATGATGAACTGACAACCTTAAAATAGGAAACATGACATGATTTTATCTGAAACATAAGTTATTTCTGATTAAAAAAATGGTTTCAGATACTTCAGTTCATTCATGCATGTCTAAAGCAAAAAATAACAGGGCTTTCATCATTTTACATTCTCATTTTTCTCAAGTGGGCTTTCTAATCTAACAAGTCAAAGTCTACAGATTTGAACTCTCCTCACTTAAAAATGAACTACATTGATACTGCAACTCTTTTCCCCATTTTGTCTTCTGCTTACACTGCTGAGAATTACCGTGCTTGTACATTGGATGGCTCCTCCTACACAACATCGCTGGACTTGTAGAATTTACACTGTGATGATGACACACAGATATCAAGTGCTGTGTTTTGAATAGGATACAATGTGTACACAGAGTATTAACTTTAATTCACAATGTACATTTAAACATATTCTTATATTAAAAAAATAAACAAACAGCTTCACTGCCTTCTTTGTTTGCGGTATGTTTTATTTTGTCGGCAATTGAGAAGAGGATGTAATATGAGCTGGACAGAAGGGCCAGATATAAAGCACTACTCCTGCATTTCAATGCAGTTTTTATAGTTTTCATACAGAGTCCAGGAAAGAGGTCTTCCCAGCAATTACATTAATTGACTGAAACTGTGTCTGCAAGACAGAGAGTGAGCCAGTGAGAGGGAAAAGAGGATGAGAATTTTAAATGAAAGCAATCTAATCAGGAAGATGTATTGGGCCTGCTCCTCTTTGTCAGGCGCTCTTAACTGATGACCCTAGATGATGGCCACAGCCAATGATTGTGTATGTCTGTGGGTTATGGGTTTGTGCACATGTGCGTGAATGTGTGTGTTATGTGAATGTCAATATGTGCATGCAGCTTGGGTGTGTGTTTCTGCAGAGATCAAGTAAGGAACAAACTCCTAGAGGTTCTACCACAAGAGAGGCCGGGAATCATTACTCACTCAGACCAGTCGGAGATGTAGCAAAACATGAGGCGGCGAGCGTGATAGGGCAGCCAGCAGACCACGAACGCAATGACCACCGCTCCTGCACACAAGGGACAGAGACACCAAAAGGATAAAGCAAGACAGATACAGTAAGGAGCAATATACACTGAGAGCATAAAACTGGTGCAATTATTCAATTGCCGTATTTGCAAATTATGCACAATGTTCAGAAGAGTAAGATGCAACAAAGAATAATAACATCATGTTGTAAAAGAATGATGGTGATGGTGTGCATTAGCCTCAACAAGAAAGCTGTGTTTTATTTTTATGCATAATTAGAATTAGAATGGAAGTATCTACCATGTCTGTGTGTTCAGATACCATTGAGAACATGTTGATGATTGGGTGTTAAAAACCTAAACCACATTATATCATATCCCTTTTTTTTGTGGCAGACACTTTTGGAACCCCCAGCATGATAAGAGGAACTGATAAGGATTCATAATCTCAGTATTAAGGTCCCTTGAAGGTTCCTTGCTGTGTTCTTATTGTGCAGGTTTGCTTTCCGACATGACCCATGGGGCGATTTTTATTATTGTTAGTATTATTAATTAAATTAGTTTAACCTGTCCGTGTCAAAATGCAACGCCATTCAATAGATCTATTAATCAAGAGACAAGAGACTAACCAAAAATTCAAACTGTGTGACTGTTAATGTTGGAAGTTGAACTGGGGAGTCAGAGTCAGAATATCAAAAAATAGAATATTAAAAAGTCAGACTGTGTCAGGTCACAACACATCATTAAAAAGTTATGTTTTTAAATAGACAGAAGACACAGGGAAATTTTGTGTTGAATTTTTATAGCAACAGAGCAAAAAGGAGATTGTGCATTTAATTAAAGGATGTCAAGATGACAATACAGCTGGTTTGAACGACAAATTAAAAGACACTTGCAAACATCTGAAAAGCTTTCTTGTCCACATTTTTGCATGGACATCAGTCTCCAACGATGAATTTGGTGTAAACCTAACAATCGTGGAGAAACACTTACCAAAACATGTGTCTGATGACACAGATTGTGGGTATGAGAGTGAGAGTGTGTCTAAGCAAATGTTCTTCCTTTCAAAACAAATCTGTACAATTTAATAAAATCAATTAAAAAGTTATTTCGGTTAATTCTACAAACAGGTTTCCGCTGCAAAATAAAGCGGTGGCCTGGGTACTTTGTACCACGCTGCAGAGGTGGACTTACCCATTAGGCAAACGTCGGTAATAGCCTTGGGCCCTGATCTATCAGGGGCCACATAAAGCACATAACAAACATAAATATGAATTCAGCATTCAGCAGGTTTTTATAAAGAACAGTTTTAGGTGTGAGTGATTAGAAAAGAGTGGAGGAGTCACTTGTTGACCATTGCTGAGTGAAGCGCCTCATGAGTGGGGGATAGGGGTGCATTAAATAATCATGTAAAAGCATTCAAGGTAAAAGTTTGAAATACTTGTGATATTGATTTGAAGTCTTTTGAAAGTATTGTTTGCCCAGCAACAGAGATACGGACAGAAAAGTTCTTTTGTTGATTAATTAAAGGTTTTTTAACATATTGTTGCCATATTGTTGAAGGCAGAGACACACATGGAGAAGAGAGACTGACACATGAAAAGAGCCACAGTAAGACTATGTCACGGATGAGAGCTGAGCTGCCAAGAATCAAGATACCTGAAAAGGTTATGTTTTAGAGCAATTTATATTTTGATTGATGAATTCATGTTGGTTCATTTGATGTATCAAAAATCTGCTACTACTTAGCAAAGAGTCTCAGTTGTCTGGTTGTTGTTTGGAGACCCCAGTGGCAAAGTCCACTGCCAGAAATATGAACTGTTAGCTGTTCAGTTGTAATTTCTCTTTAAAATATTTCTTTTAAAAATATTCGTCTTTGTTCCAACACTCAACCAGCTCATTCAGGACGCTGTCAGGAAGTCTAGTAGTGATTGTTTAAACTCAGATACACGCATGCATGACAGCATTCCTCATTAAAACAGAAACTATCTTCCACAGAAATCCATAACCCCAGAGAAAAGGCCCACAACATGCATTAGTGGGAGATCTGACCTGTGTCTCAAAGGAGCTAAAAATAGCAACTCTTTTCGTCCAGACAGGATGAGCAGTTGGGGCAGAGAAAGGCTCAAATCAATGGTTCCTTCCTTGTGTGTTTAACTAGATTATTCAGGTGGTCTCTTCCCGTCTGCTCGTCTTCTTTTCTTTCATTTCCTCACAGGGCCGCAGCTCAACTGCACATTACACTATGTTCAATACACTCTATTTACTGTGGCTAAACAGGATTAAAATGGCTTTGAGAGGAATGGGCATAAAGTATTTCAAATAAAGCTGAAATTGGTGTCCAGGCTTTACTTTTAGCCAGGAAAGCTTCTAGCCAGAAATAAATTAGATAAAACAACAAATATTTTTATAAATATAAATATATATTTTAATAAGTCACACGTACTGAAGAAATGTTACAAAACTTTGCAAAGACAGTATTACACTATAGAACATGCAAAACATCAACACACACACACACACACACAAGTATTTGAATGTTCAAACTTATCCAATAATAGAATCCAAATAAAGATATTTTAATAATCAAATACAGCTGTTTGAAGATCCCTGACAACAGGATGGAAATGGACACCAAAAGAAGCAACTCGAAAGGAAAAAGCAGCACTCCAGCATGATGACATCATGGACCATGTTCAACTGGGAAGAGGATGTTTGGGCCTAGGTCAGAGTAGACCCCTGTGGAACAAAGCAACTCCTTCAGAAGGGCAGAAAATGTTAGTCCTTGAAATATAGCGTCAGGATGAAAGCAGCTAGATGTGCAAACGCTGTCACTCAAGCAAGCCAGGGGCAGGAGCATAGAGAAGAGGAAGCTCAGCTGGGAGGACCTGTACGGAATGGAAGCAATACAGGATTATAAACCTATAAAAGTCCTTCCCTCACCCAAAAACCTACAGCAGTGGCTGAACGAAACTCAATCCCACCCACTATGCTAAACTCAGCTATCATCAGGCACAATCTGACTGGTTGTCCATGTCTTTCCCATGGTAGGTATACCTTGGGACACAACCAGGTTCTCAAATGTCTTTTAGCAACAATTGAAAAAAGAGTATTGCCACCAATGCCCTGCCATCGAGAAGGGGAACAGGGACAAAGAGGTCCTCCTCCACTGACCAGGAGTGGTCAGGTGTCGCACACCCAAGATTGGGATGTTGGTGAACGTGGGCCAGCGGCTTACAGTATCCATTACATATGGTAACTGCCACCCTAAGACCTGACCTTATATTCTGGTCCAACATTTTACTGCAGGTGTTTCCTTGCAACATAACATCAACCATAAGGTTGCTCAAAGATCTGGGGATCTATGGACAAGCCCTGCACCAGACCAGACCATAAAAGAAACATGAAATGCTGCAGAACGCGGCAGCCGATAAATACAAATAAGAAAAACACAACTGTTCAATTCGTCACACACACACATAACTAGAATGTCACAAAATTTTACATATTTTACAACATTTTAATTATCAATGTTGCTACTGCTGTTAAAATTAAGTAAACATAAATATAGATTAGTAAAACAGAACTATACAATTAGTCACACAAAGCAGAAGAAAAGTTACTATATCTGAAGAGGACAGTTTATATTGCACTACAGAACAGGCATTTTCAGCAGTTGCAGGAAGCTGTACAGATGCACACTTTCAGTCCGGTGCAGGGACCCAGGGAGCTAAGCACAGCTTCACTTCCCCATCCAGAGTTCCCACCACTGACTGCATTATAGGTCAAATTATGACTAGCTTGTTTCAGCTCACGAGGGTCTTTGCTGACATTATACTAGCTAGTCACATCCCTCTGGGACCTCTAGTTTGAAATCTTAGAGCTTGATTACTCCAAGAAAAAGAAATATACACAAACATATTACCAGGGGTGGTACCAATACATACATTTTTTTTTTGGGAAATATCTTAGCACTAAATGGTTAATGGTATATAGTTTATTTTTATACCATTCAGAGAGCTTTACATTTTGCCATTCACTCATGCACATGCATATATAGAGTGCATGTAAGTACAGCCCTGTCTTTATCACACATCAATTACACACTGCAGGTACAGCCGTCTGAGGCAATTTGAGGTTAAGTGTCTTTCCCAAGGCCAATCTACAAGGTCTTGGGCAAGACATATTGTCCTTAGATGAGGTTTTGTCCTTATTTTCAATTACATTTTAAACTGTAATGCTATGAAAAGAACGCCTCGACCTACAAGAAGGGATGGTACCATCTTTTAAGTGTCAAGTCAACAATAAAGGTCCATGTCTTATCCCTTTATGACAATCCGTCAATTGTAGAGGCATTACACTCAAAACCATATGTCAACTTCATGGTTTTGAGTGTATGGCTGGAGCAGTGTTAATTTTGACAGCAAAATTTGATTTAGTTTTAGTTATAGTCTTTTGACTAAAATGTAATTTTATTTTTAGTCATAATTTACTCATTTAAATTGTTTTAGTTTTAGTCTAGTTTTAGTTGACGAAATATCATAAGATTATAGTCGACGAAAACTACAGTAGATTTATTCGACTAAAGGGTAATATGTAAACTTTCCCTTCAATTTCTGAAAGTCATTACGTTCACCTAGACTAAATGAAACCTCTATGAATGTGTTAAGGAATTTTAAGGTACTGCAATTCATACACAGACACAGATTAACTTGTTATTTGCAAACAAACATTTATTTACCTGTAATACTGTAAAATCAGCAGTGCCATTTGTGCAAATTGCAAAAATAAAAAAACATGTAAAAAAAGTGCATAGGCTCCATTGGGCCTGCTCTCTCCAAATCAGTGTAACTGAGCTATTAAAAAGGCAAAAAAATTGTTCAGTTCACTGTTCAAACTGCAGTTCACTTCAAATCGCATCAGGATTTAAACCTATTAACAGGAAAAGAAAACATTCAAACATGCTATCAGTGGCAGGGACTGCAACCATTCCATTACAACATTTTCAACTTCAAAATAACGAGCAAATTATTTAATATATGGAGCTATACCATAAGTTAACAGAAAAACAAAAATCAGTACCATAAAATGTGCATACAAGCATCGTTACTGTAGACCACAGATTTATTTGGCCCGATTCATTTTAAGGAAAGTACTTCGTGCCAGCATGACCCTTGCTCTGTTGCGCTTGCCTCTGGTGAGGTCACCTGTGACGCTGAAAACCCTCTCCGCGAAAGCTTGAGAAGCTGGAATAGCCAATAAGTCTAACGCAAAAGGTTTTAAACTGTGATAAAAAGTGTCACTTTTTTCCAGCCAGAATCCTGTTGCTGTGGCACAGGTGATTGGTTGTGAAAGCTCTTCCTTATACTTTCTGATCTGCTGCTTAATGCTGGTTGTGGAGGAGAAGGAGATCCTCTGTTTAGGCTTTATGCCAGACTTTGACAAAAACCTGAAGGCTGGCTGCTTTGATGAGGATGGTGCTGGTTCTAGCTCCTCTGGTTCCTTCTCTTTCTCCTCTCCATCATCTTCAGGCTGGTCCTCAAGTTCAACATGTTGTGAGTGTGACAGAGTGGACTGGACCACGTACACTTCAGCCTGTTTCAGCAGTTCCTGAATGTTTTCATCATCAAGTAGGGTTTCACACACAGTAGGGTTGACAAAGCAGGCAGCTGCCACAAGTGGTGAAAACTTTTCATCTGTTGGGTCCAGGATCCAAGCAAAACGCTGGTTGATATTTCTTTCCGTTTTCTGTGCAAGAGCAGCAAAGCCTCTGTGGTTTGTGTTCTCTTTAAAGTCAGTAAGGTGGCTGAGCAGATCAAAGATGGCAGGGACCACTAGGGACATGGACATGGTGTCACTCTGAAGGGTCTGAGTATGTTCTGCAAAAGGCATCAGTAGTTCATGCAATGATTTCAGCTTTTGCCATTCACTAGGGAGCAAGCTGTCCCATCCCATGTCGGTGGCGACTTGGCAAACTGCGTCTTTCACTCTGAGGAGTCGTGCAACCATGTTGAATGTGCTTGACCAGCGTGTGGGGCAGTCATTCACAACAATAAGGCCACACTCTTCCATTATCCTCTGTGTCGCAACCGAGGACTTGCGAAAAAGTTTCACGACTGACCTTGCTTTATCAAGGACCTTTTTCACACCAGTCTCCTTCTGGATCATGTGGACTACCAGTTGTAATGTGTGTACCACACATGGCGTCCGGTATATCCAGGTCATCGCATCTAATAAGAAGAATGCACACAAATAAGCATAATTAGATTTTAAGAATGTTCTTTTTAACAGGCATACTCTTAACAATAGAAATTACTACATTTTTTCCAATGACTCACCTCTGATCATCTTCTTCAGTCTCAGACTCACTTTCAGTCATGGTGGGGTTTTCTTCTTCTGAATCCTCAGAGGTGGCTTCTTCTGCCTCTGGTGTGGTGTGTTTAAAGGCTGCCACCATATTACTCCCATTGTCTGTAATCACTGTGATGATCTTCTCATGTGATATGCCCCACTCTTGCATACATTTGTCCACACATGCTTTGATTATTTGTGCGGTGTGTGGATGGGCTACTTGTTCCAGGGCCAGCAATATGTGTTGTGGTTTTTGTAGTTCAGTGCAAAACAAGCATGAACTTATAGCCAGGAAGGAAGCAGTCAGTCCTTTTTTTGTCCACAGATCAATTCCAATTGATACCTTCCGCACAGCAGCCAATCTCCTTTTGAATTTTTGTGATTCAGCTTGCATGTTTTTCGATCAGATTACTTATTTTTGTTTTTTTTGGAACAGTCAGTTTCTTATCCATTGTTTCCATCATAAGAACAAAGTCCTCATCTTCAACTGTAGTAACTGGGAGTCCTGTGCATCCAATCCATTTTGCTATAGCCTCCTCCTTTGTCTGTTTCTCTTTCGAGTCAAGTTTGTACTTTGAAGCATTTAGAATGGCCACTGAAATGTTTTGCTGGGACAGTTTAAGTCTCTTTGCACTCTGTGGTCCATCTGAGGTCTTCTGTAGCTATGATGAAGAAGAAAAAAAGGAAGAGTTAAAATGTTTCTTGTTACACCAACATTTCTTATGCACCTTTAATCAGTAGGCACCTTTAGCTTTGCAGGACAGTGGTGTGTTATATTTGTAGCTTATATTCACGGCTCTATTAAAGTCAGTCGGTGTGTCTCACGTGCGTTACGTCTGACTCGCTCTCAGTAGAAGCTGCAGCGACTGTTGTTGCTGCATGTAGCGCTAAACATCAACAAGCTATAGCAATAGGCTGGCTGCATGGAAGTTAGCAGTGAAACACAACGCAGCCAGCCACACACTCACTAAACAGGGGTAGCAAAACAGTGGAAAAATCACGGATTTCGGAAGTCGTAATTTGATGAAAATCATGTCTCAAATTTAATATTTCACTAGTAAGCCGTGTAATAAACGGGATAACGTCGAGTGAGTTGTATGTTGTGGAAAATGCTTACCTGTGTGTGGATTTCGGGGTGATTCGACTGTAAATGTCGCTTCAAGTGTGTTTTTCCCCGTAATCCTCGCGCTGCATTTCGTACACTGAGTCTTGTTATCCTTCACGTCAAATATAAAATTCTCCCATATGTCCTCTCTCCTCTTTCTCCCCGGCATTGACATGCTGTCTTTTTCAGGTGCAGAGCATGCCCGGGCAAGTCTCAAACGCAAATTACGTGTTCACGTAACTTCCTTACCACGTCTCTGATTGGTTCTCTTCCCAACTCCTCCCGCCTCTTCCTAACGAAATGTGTTCCGATTGGATCTCGTCTCTGGCAGACATTTTCGTCTCGTTTTTATTCGTTGACAAATATGTCAATACACCTCGTCATCGTCTTAAGGCTCTTATATACTACTACGTGTCCGTTTCTCGGAGAGTTCTCAGCAGGGGGAAAAGACTCTTTTTGATTTTTACTTCTCCGTCAGTCTACGTCCGGAAAAAATTCACCGCCAAACCCATAGGTGGCGCAACGGAAGACGAGCTCAGAGAAGCCTACCCCATTTGGGAAGAAGAAGTCCACGTGTCTCTGTTTACATGTTAGCTTGCGTCCCACACACTGAACCATGGCAACTAACAGAACTAAATAAAGTGACACCCAGCGGGTCAAAATGCTGATGTAATCGTTTCTTAGCGCAGCGGTTCCCCGGTCTTGTTTCCGAACTGTGTTGCTGATTCCACAGCTTGAATCTGCTTGAGGCTACATGTAGCTAGAAGCTACACGGACCTAGCTCCCCCCAGCTTCCACACACAGTCAGTGGTTTGTGTTCTCTTTAAAGTCAGTAAGGTGGCTGAGCAGATCAAAGATGGCAGGGACCACTAGGGACATGGACATGGTGTCACTCTGAAGGGTCTGAGTATGTTCTGCAAAAGGCATCAGTAGTTCATGCAATGATTTCAGCTTTTGCCATTCACTAGGGAGCAAGCTGTCCCATCCCATGTCGGTGGCGACTTGGCAAACTGCGTCTTTCACTCTGAGGAGTCGTGCAACCATGTTGAATGTGCTCGACCAGCGTGTGGGGCAGTCATTCACAACAATAAGGCCACACTCTTCCATCATGTAGCTAGAAGCTACACGGACCTAGCTCCCCCCAGCTTCCACACACAGTCAGCAGGGACTCCCGACACTAACTACTACTGTCCAGTGTTTGCTTCTAACCTGACGGTATTATAGAAACAGTGTCATGATAGAAGTGGAATTAAAGTCGTGACGGCGGGTTCTTGCACTGTTACCACCGCAGTTAGCATGGTGGCTAGCCTAGCCTGCTAGCGCCGTTTTGAAAGCTCGTTATAACCGTCTGTGACCGTGCACACATGCCCTCAGTGCTCGAACGAGCCACCGTCAGCCGGACAACTCCGCTGGCTTAACACACACGTCACATTAATCGTAGAATCATAGTTGTGTTTGGGTTTGATGCTACATGGAAGTAAACAGGAAGTAAACAGGAAGTTTGAGGTCCGGAAATACGGAAATGACGTCATACGGAAATTATGTCGTTCGCGGACCAATCACAGCCAAGAGCGGTCCGTCGGGTCTCAAACATGAAGACGGATAGTTAGAAAAATCAGACGTGTACGAAAAGCTGTACGAAGCATTCGGAGAGGGCGTTTCACGACGGATAGGGCGGTCTTATCTGTCCGTAATAGAAGAAACGGAGAGGCATAAATTGGCCTTTAGTCGTCGTAAATCATTTTTTATTTAGTTATTGTCTCGTTTTAGTCAGGAAAAAAAGGTCGATGACTATGACGAAAATTTTTCGTCAACAAAATTAACACTGGGCTGGAGGATTAGTCCGGCAATCATTAAGATTCATCGTCAGAGGACCTTCAATTTCTGTACAAAATGGAAATCGCAACAATAGTTGTTGATATAAGGACCATCTGATATTTCAAGTATCATGCTGCTAGCTGTTTTTATACTCAAGTTTGAAATAATAGAAGGTATATCACTAGAAGAAAAGCAGTATTATTGTCACAGTAAACCTCTTCGGACAGGCCTAATCCCCTGCTGTAACCTACTGTTTCCATGATGTTACCTCGGCGTTCGCCAGTGACAATAAGCTGGGTCTATCAGCGTTTGCGGACCTTAAGGGGGATATGGAGAACAAATGAGAGAGCCGCGCGGACCTATCGCGACGTGTGATCTAATTAGCATATGAATCGGAGTCCAGCCGCTGGCTAGAACCTCTCTCTACTCACCATTGGAGGATACCACAGACCCTTGAAACTAATGTCACTCGTGATTGGTTGGTAGAAGTGTTGCTATTGGTCACCTTATGGGTCATTGCAGTGCACACGTGGGGTCACAGCATTCCGCACGTGGGGTAAGCCCCTCCCACACAATATTAATAATAAAAATGTATATATTAATATTTATTATTATTTATTAGTAAGCCTTTACCAAAAGCACTGCAGTTAATTAAAACTAAACATTCATGTGATGCTTGATGTTATAGGTGAACATATTGTACAGGGAACAAATGTGAACAAGGTATATGTGGAGTCAAAGCTTTATTTACATACAGCAAATATATTGTACAAAAACTCAGGTGAGGCTTGAAATGTTTCTCTGCAGCCTCTGGGTCATGACTTCTTTGTGGGACTCTGTCTGAATCTTCTCCAGTGTGTAGACGTCTGTGGTGTGTAGCTGTGAGATCAGTGTAGCTTCCAGTCTTATATGAAGTGTGGGACACAGGTCGGTGCGCTCCTGGCTGTGGAAGGATGGATTCCATGTCATCTGTCCCGCTTCAATCAGCTGTAAACACATTCAGTAAAATTAGCACAGTTCAATGACAACATACACCTTTACATGTAACTGGAAAATTATTTAATGAATATAACCTTACCCTCTTTCTTCTCCGACAACTCCTCAATGCTGATGTAAGGTCTGGTCGGATCATACTGGCTCATAGTGTGTCTTACTACGTCATGGACAGGCAGCTGGAAAACAACACGAGTAACATAAACGGAAATAGCCGCGCTGCATCACCGTTGGAAGATCCACAGCAAAAAAACACCAAAACAATTCATAAACAGTTACTTACATTTAATGGCTTCATTTTCTGCACTTTAAATCCGGACTTTCAGCGTCTCAGCCTAACGCCTCTTTGTTTGTGTGTGTGTGTGTGGGGGGGGGGCTGAGGCTGTGAAAACATACAGAAAAGTCACGTTGATGAAAAAACTTAATGAGAACAAACTGTTACATCTAAGTAATTCATACATATTTACACATGCACTAGATCTGCTCCAGCACTCGATGCTGTATTCGTATTTTAGCAACTTTCTCGCTATCCCAAAGTGGCGGACATGCTTTCAGATGAACGAGTTAGCTTAGTAGTTAGCATGGCGGCTCCTAGCTTAGCTTTTACCTTAACTCAGGGACTGTGCTTCCGTCTTCTCCGCCTCGACTCGTCCACACCGGGCCCGAGGCTCTGCTTCCCACGCACCCATCTTCTCCTCCAGGGAACAGCTTCGTGTCGACTTCAGCAAGTTATTTACCCCGAAGACAGAGTCACTCGTTCCGACCATGCTAAACACGAGCCGCTTCCTGTGTGCGGAAGACTCGACGCTGCTGCACTGCGTATACGAGGCTGTGATTGGACGAGTCCATCAGCTGATGACGCGAGCGGGTGACGTGAGCAGCGGTTACTTCATATGGGATGAGTATGTGACTGAGGCCCAGTTTATTTTTTCTGGTGTTTAGTAAATTTACACACATGATTCACGCTGTTCTGTGTTCGTAACCTTATAGTTTAATGCACTTATTGTAAGTCGCTTTGGATAAAAGTGTTGACTGTTTTAATGGAATACTGAGAAAGTTTAATAACAACAATTACACAATTGAAGTTCAAATTATGAAGGAATTTCAGCTCTATATTGTGTCTTCTTTATATTTAAAATAATAATCAAACTGAGTGGAGATGTATGTTGTAGCCAAACAGCCGGCTGCTGTGTTTTGTCACTGTGCAGTCCATGGGGGATTAAATATTACACTGAAAAAATAAATCATTAAATCAATGAATGTTTCATAGCAATTTTGAAAGCGGTGGTGAAAAGGTACCATTTATAATTCATGGAAAACAGCTTAGTTTGCCATTGACATGTGAATTTGATGCCAGTATTTTGGGAGGACAGATATTTTTATGGAAAGCCAGTAGAAGTTTGGAGCTTACAGGACACAGATGATCATACCCAGCATCATTTATTTGCTGGTAGAGGTGTGGTTAACGCTTCCTCTGTGCATTTAACCAGCACAATTGAAAAAGTGACTGTAATCATGCCACTCTGTACAGTTGTTGAGATTTAGGATTGTTTTGGATGACAATAAAAATTTGAAATAAAGTGCATTGTTTCATTTATTTTGACTGCATTGACCTTTGTTCGTGGTATACAATATAATTCATTATAGCACACTTACTTACTTAAGAACAATTTAAAATTTCAGGTTTAATATTTATTTTAAGCCTGGTTAACTCAGCCAGATAGTTTGTTTGGTGCCTCTTACACAAAGGTGTTATCTGCTCTCAGGGAAACTGATTTGCATTTGTGAAGCTCAGAGCATTGTCATTTGCATGTGAAAGCGTCCTCTAGGCGTTGGAGCAGGGGGGTCACCTCTCAACAGCTCACAGGCTTGACAACTGCAGGAACCCTGAGCGTTTCCTTTGCTGCCTGCAGATACGTGTGAAAGTCGTTAACCGAAGGATGTGCCAACACTTTCCTGCGACACAGATTGACACAAACGCTTCTTTTCATGCAGTGTATTTGACTGATGAAGCTCTGACAACAACCTCACAAAACAGTGATTTCACCTCCAAAAACATAAGTTTCGATTCAAGATATTCCATTCGCTTGGAGTTAAATTTACGTGGAGGTTAATGTTACTTTATTTAATAATGTTTTATTTCTGTAAGTGGTGGTCATGTACAGCTCAGGTATTCTTAAGGGTATTCTACATCTAGCGAAAAAATACTTTCAGGCCTCGACGTTGCCGGATTATTTTCTGTTCCATGAAGGACATACTAATGTTTACTGAAATACTGACACACCTTAAAAGGGCAATGCTTCTCCATCTTTTACCTTGAACTATCAACATCAAAATATACACATACAGTAAAGGAATACTTAAACCGATATATTCAAGTTACAAACACAGTGGGAGAGGACGAGTAATGAGTTCTAAAGGTGTTAAGGTATGTGTGTGTGTGTGTCTTATGGATGTTCACTTGCAATCCATCAATGAGGCAGCATCAGACAGGGCACTCATTTGTCTGGAATATATTGCAACATGCCACCTCCGTCTTCAGCATTCTGCCTTTAGCTATTTGTCACTGTAAGTCTGTCCCAATATATTAGTTGGTCATCACACTGGCATAATTATAAATGAATGTGTACGCACACAAATTTATAACAAACAGGGTGAGCCATCTTCTCTTAATGGATTCATAAATTAAATTTTTACCATTAATGTCTAATAATGATGGGACCCTGATTTCACCACAATTTCAACTCTAAACTTTGCAGTTTTGTTCCTGAGCACAATAAGACAAATATGTTTGACCAGAAAACACAGATAAAAGTTGTGGATTAGCCCAATATTTCTGTGATCGCCTTTCTCAATAGGATATTTTCCCCACAAGCAAATAAATGAATTGCACCTCTGCCATTAAACAAAGCAAATCTTGCCATGGAGCTGATGACTTAACATTTTTAGCTGGGATCCATTACAGAGTGAGAAAATGTTGTTGTACTGAAAAATAAAACGTCAGATTCTAACGGTTGGATGGCGAGGATTCACTTTTTGTAACCATGTAGTATAATTGGCCAAAGCACTTTTAAACTTTTAAGGGGCTGCTAGGTTTTTGTTAATGTTTGGCTGAGCCGAGGTTGTTGTTTTTCAGTCTTTGGGCTAAGCTAAGCTAACATGCTGCTTTCTTCATATCAAGCAGACACATATGAGAATGGTATCAATCTTCTCATCTAACAGTCGGCAAGAAAAAGTATATTTTCTAAAATGAAAAATTATTCTTTTAAGAAATCTAATTGAATGGTTTTCAACTGTCTTCTTGTTGCCTTGATATTAACAAATTTGTTTCAAAAATGGCTTGAATGCCTTGAAATGTGTTTTTCTCTTTTGTATGTAACAGTGTCTTGGATAATGATGTGTCCCATCTGTTAAACAGCTGGAAGTATTTCATTTGTACAAATAGAGACAACATACAAGTTGTCAGTCAGGTGAGTTGGTTTAGTTTAGCCTCTTCAGTACCACACCTCTGGGTACTGACTGATGCAGGAAGACGAAAATGATGACTTAAAAACTTCTTTATCTACTACATGAGGAATGTGTTGTTTTATATAATGGACTACAACTGTTATGTAATCAATTTTAAAAGGATTTTTGAATTGTATCTGGATTGCACTAAATACCATAATTGCTCTTACAGACCTACACTCATGTAAACCATTTTAAAGGGCCTTGTTTTAAAGCTTATAGAGTCTTGGGCCTCTGATTTGTGTATGTAAAGCTAGAGTGAGTAATGCATTGACTCTGGACTCCAGGATGCAATCTTTCAAAAGGACAAGAAAGACATTGACTGTATGAGTATCTACCAGAGCTCATAGCTCCACAGTGAACAGACGTCCCTAGAGCACACAGCAGGTGTAAAATAGACTCAATGACCACTCTGCTTTGTAGTGAAAAGAAAATGTCACAGTGTGTGAGGTGAATATTATATTGACGTCTGTGGCTGCTTTAAGAAACCAAGACTTACTGTGGACAGCTTTAATTAATGTTGGCAGGATCTAGAGTTTTACTGTGCAAGTGATTATTCCAAAGCTGATGCTGGATTAATAAACCATGCAACAGTTGTAAAAAGACAGGCTAATTATGACAAACTGGGGTTTCAATTTGGACCCACTGAATTGGGATTATTACACCCACACACACCCACACACACCCACCCACACACACACACAAACACGAAGAGCAGTTGTAGTGAAGTTACAGAGAAAGGCGGACAAGGTTGATGGGGATTTAAAAAGGAAGATGCGATGACTGTTCATCATCCTGGTCTGTATCTTACTTGGCTTTCATAATTGATGAATGCAGAATGGGAAGAACATTACAGAAGAAGATTAGTTTGTGTAGGTCTGACACAGGAGCAGAAATCATCTCATAACGCTCTTACTGTAATTGGCATTCAAACCAATTGGATTGTCACTAAAGTGCAACACTACTCATCGTGCATTAGGACGGATCGATGGTGGAACGAGCTCCCCAATGACATCAGGACAGCAGAGAGTCTACACATATCTTCCGTCGCAAACTAAAAACACAACTCTGCTGACTATACCTTGACTAAAAAGTACAGTTTTAGTAGCACTTAAATGGCACTTACCTATAGCACTTTGTAGTTTGGCTTTCTTGAAGAAAATTGTACTTTCTTGTTCCTTGTTGTTCTGGGTTTATATCCTCATGGTTGACTGCACTTATTGTAAATTGCTTTGGATAAAAGCATCAGCTAAAGGAAATGTAAAATGTACAATGTAAAAAACTGGGGGAGAAGGCTGTGATTTCTTAGAGAAGTTACTGGGGAAGATGTGGAGGGAAAAGCGATGCCACGTTCCCCCCCTAACATTGATCTCATGATTAAGACTGGCAGGAGAGCCGAGGAACTCAAATTGGTGCTCCCTATTAAGGAGGTGGAGGTGAGGAACAAAGAGTTGGACCTGCAGGTGCTCGCTCTGGAGCTGGAGCAGGAACCACTGCTTATGTCTGCTTATTTGATAAATGGTGTCCTGCTACAAAAAATAAGGATTTTGATTGGTTGCGGGAACTTGTGCTAGTTGAGGAGTTTAAGAAATGCCTGCCTGAAAATCTTTTGGTGTACTTAAATGAGCTGCAATTGGGTTAATTCAAACAGTTCCTAGAGCAGCTCAAACAATAGTTCCGGTACAACGGGGGGACAAAATAGACGCTGACTTTAAAGGGCCCATATTTTACACCTTTCTGGAGTTTAATTTGAGGTACTGGTTCCACTAAGATGATATATCAGTGGTTTAAAGTAAAAAAACTGCTGCAATGTGTATTTCCATGTCCTCTCTTCTGCCTCTGTCTGGAGCTGCAGACCGCACAGGCTATTTTCGCCTGCCTCTTGAGCCCCTCCTCTGATTGGCTGACTGCACATTGAGTGACGAGTGACTATAGGCCTAACCGGTCTCATTCTGGCGCATTTACAATCTCTGGCTGTAAACGCAGCTGAAAGTCAAATTGTTATGTTTGCAGTTATAGAAGACCAGCCACATATTTCGTCGTTTACAACGGGATGTGTCTGAACGGTAAGTTACACCGTCCTCATGTTTGTTCAAGTTTTAGCAGGACAATCGGCCAATGCAGGAGTAACGTTCTGAGTTAAAGGCCTAATTACAGTACAGAGTTTCGAAGTTTCAACACCAACACGGCACATCAGAAGAAATCAGTGGTGGGAAGAAACGAAGTACAACTACTTTGTTACTGTACTTGAGTAGATTTTCCACATATCTGTACTTTACTTATTATTTTACCTTTAACTTTTACTCGATACTTTCTACTTTTTATATTCTCAAAACTGGCTTGATATTTGAGGAGCGTAGGTTGGTGCAATGTGAGATAAACAATGAGGGCCTGCGGGGGGGCAGCGCGAGATTCTTAGCGTCCGCAGATTGGTCGAACTGCCTTGGTCGATGGGGGGTCGCAGATATTTTTCAGACCCATACCTCAAACCGAGAGTTATGAAAATTTCACAGAAATGGTAAATGGATTTGTATTTATATAGTGCTTTTCTAGTCTGATGAAGACCACTCAAAGCGCTTTACAGTACAGTTTCACATTCACCCATTCACACACACATTCATACAGTGCATCTACTTGCAGCACTTTGTTATTCTATGGGGGGCTATTGAGGGTTCAGCATCTTGCCCAAGGACACTTCGGCATGCAGATGGTTCAGACTGGGGATCGAACCGCCGACCTTCAGGTTGGAGGACGACCACTCTACCCCTCAGCCAAAGCCGCCCAAGAAATGCCTTGTGTATCACCGGCAAGATGGGAGAGGGACCCACAAATGTAGCATTCTCTCTATTACTAAGGATTTTAAAATTAGGATAATGATTTTCATATCTTAATTTAATATAATTTAATCATATTTTTTTTTTTTCACGACAACGTTTTATCTGTGATTGCAGCAGAATTTATTGGTGAGTGTGTGTGTGTGTGTGTGTGTAACGTGTGTGTATGTGTGTACTTACGGAGAACAAGAACTCCATGGCGAAGCGACTGAGCACGGTTCGGCTCCACCGTGACATTCAGCATGGTGGGATTTCCCCCAATGATGCAGATGCGGTTTTCTTGCTCTGCCTCGCGGAACATTCGCAGCAGCTGATTGGCTATGACCCCGTTCAGCACAGATATGGCCACCATGGGAACCACGAAGGACAGAAAGGCATTCACCTGTTCAGGGAGAAAAGACAGAGACCCGTGGTTAGAGTTGAAACAAAGATGATGGTCAAGTAAAGATATCGTCACCTAAGAATTTATCTTTCAACTTGATGGTTGAAAACAAATTGGGTCCCAAGACAAATGTTTTGGCTTTTCACCAAATGCCAACAGCCCCATGTGTCGGTGTGTGTGTGTGTGTAGTGAAGCAGTAGGTTCAGATGGATAGGTCTATGGAGAACCCGATGTTAAAGCTGTTGCAGCCAAAACATCTGCACAAATTACCACCTCACACGTCCGTGCACGTTTCCTCTCTTCACCAGCATCTCACACAGGCTCCACACAGCTCCACAGAAGCTGTTGTAAGAAGTCATCTGTCATAACTGATGTCTGGCAGCACCTCCTCTCTCTTTCTTCTTCTTTTTCTTCCTCTCTTTTCTCACTTCATTGTTCTCTCTCATTCATCTTCACCTCTCACTTTTGTTTTCCATCGGTTTTTCTTTTCTATCAGCAGCGAGTCAGCAGAGTGTGGGGGAAACCGATGAGAGTGTTCAAGGAAGGCGCTGTTCATTTTGCAACACATTTCTCGAGCACAGTCATATTCTACGAGAAAAGCTTCAAAGCCAGCACGGAGAGCTGGGATAGGAACAACAACCAAGACCTGTTCTCACATAATAATGAGCAGTCATTTTTTTAAGACGGACTGAGAAATATCTGACCTCTTGTTTACTGGTTCACATCCAAAAAAAAATCATGGCGGCCCAGTTGCTTATATAGCTCCACCCTCTGTTGGATTCTACATAAAAAAAACTAAACACTTTTACTATGTCATTGTTTTCACACCTTTCTCTGTCACTCCAGGTTTGTCAGTCAGAGGAAATGTAATCCTATCATGTCAAAAACAAAGGTAATTTTATTCTAATGCAATCCATTATTACTTCAAAGCAACTAATGGGCAGAAGCATGTATAATACACTGTTCAAACAGAGCAGACAACTTCTGAGAGAAAGACAAGGGATAAAAAGGAGGATTTAAATGTGAGAGGAGAGAGGGCACGAGAGGTGGAGGTGAACTGGATGATGCCAGAGAGGAAATAAGCAGTGCAGCAAAGCTAATTGAGAACCATTATTTGTGCGTTTAAAATTTTTTTTTGCAACCAATGCGAAGTAGTCCTGCTTTTATTAACATTCATTTGGCAGACACAGATAGCAATAGTTTCTGACTCATAACGCATATTGCCATCATGGTAATTTTTTCTTTGTCATTCAAAACTTACATCGAGAGACACTTGATAAAATTACATTTTCTGAGTGCCAACTTTGATCAGAGTCGGAATAGAACGTTTTTTGTTCAAATTATTTCCCCCACACTCTGCTGACTCGCTGCTGATAGAAAAGAAAAACCGATGGAAAACAAAAGTGAGAGGTGAAGATGAATGAGAGAGAACAATGAAGTGAGAAAAGAGAGGAAGAAAAAGAAGAAGAAAGAGAGAGGAGGTGCTGCCAGACATCAGTTATGACAGATGACTTCTTACAACAGCTTCTGTGGAGCTGTGTGGAGCCTGTGTGAGATGCTGGTGAAGAGAGGAAACGTGCACGGACGTGTGAGGTGGTAATTTGTGCAGATGTTTTGGCTGCAACAGCTTTAACATCGGGTTCTCCATAGACCTATCCATCTGAACCTACTGCTTCACTACACACACACACACACCGACACATGGGGCTGTTGTTTTTCTAAGGGATAATCATGGATGAAAAATGTTAATGGCTTTAATGAACAGGCTGGCTGACTCCTGAGGGTCCCCTGCCTTCTAGTCATTGATGACTGATTAAAGCTGAAAAGCACAGCAGTGGGAAAAGCAACAAGGCAAAGTCTGGTTTAATTGTGATACGAACCACCCCCCCCAAAAAGAACATCTGCCAAAAAGCTGGCAAAGCTAATGTTGATAATTGGGACAGAAATTTGAGGAAATTGAAGATGATGGGCAACACATTGAGAAAATCATAATTCTGAGGTTTGAAATGTCCTATTGTGACATTTCAATGAGTACACAAAGTGTAAGATGACATAAATACAAAAAATGTATATGTTTTAGGTCTCCTCAGACTACAGGACTACTGACTGCTGCCAGAGCTTCAGCTGTGTACAATATGTATCTCTTATAGAGTATTGAGATGCTAATTCTAATTTACCTCCTTATCCCTGCCATGTTTGGGGACACAAAGCTATTGAGGCGTAGGAGCCAAGCATCACGCCGCACGCTGGGAACGTAAGTGTTTACATGAACACATTGAGATCTGCTTGAGTATAACAAAGGGAAGCAAAAAGGAAATAGCTATTTTAGTGCAGAAAAGTGAAAAGGCAGGGTTTCTGCAGGGTCTAAACAAAACTTTTAAAATAAATACATATGAGATACTAGGTCTTAATTAAATATAGGCAGGTCTTGAATATGTTAACATATATTTAATGCTTCCATCGTGCTTTAAAAAGGGTCTTTTTTTTATGCGTAGCTTGTAATGTCTTTTAGCACATTGTAATAAAACTAAAAACAAGACCAATATAGAAACAAAGACTATGCATGCCTGCTGTATCTGCATGTATTTTGCAAGAAAGTGTAGCGTTGCAAGGGTTATTCTCTACTCGGCTTCTTTATCTTTAATCATGGTAAGATATAAACAGCTCTATTCCATCATATCTGTCGTTCTTTACATAGGTCTTAAATTGGACCCTCTCTGGTCTTAGAAAAATGACTTAAAGTATTTTTACTTGATGAAACCCAGAGTAGGTGTCAGTGTAATTTATGACACTTTTTATACACTAAGTGTCAAAGAGGCCCATGTGATAACTACCACTTTGTTCTTCTTTTTTTGGGAGGATATAAGGATGACCATGTTGGTGGGTTGGTTAGTCTAACACTGGGGTATAGAGCAAAGTATCTTTATAACTATTGGATGGATTGCCATTAAACTTAGTAAAAAAACATTCATGATCCCCAGTGGAGGAATCATCATAAATTTGGCTTTAAATGTATGATCTAGTGTTTTCATTTGGCGAATATTTCTGGAAATGACTTGTATTTGGAGATTTGATATTTAATTTTGTATAATCTGAGATAGCCAGAACTTTAGAACTGCTAAAAACAGCTCTGAAGAGTTTGTTGATTCATGGAAGAGCCCACCATCCAAAACAGATTCATGTTGGCTGCTTGAGAAAGCATCAGTGGATCAATCAGTCTCTTAATGCATGAGTTTCAGCCGGCTGTGCACTGCTACTTTATTGCACTGCCTCCAGTCTAAGGATTATGCTGCCTAGCGCTAGTGTGGCAATTCAGTTGTAGTTCATCTCTTGCCTACCAATGGAAAGTACTGGATTCCACATTATGCTCTCTTAACCTCCATAAAGTAGTTTAGTTGCCCTAATTTAATCATATCTTCAGCAATAAAATAATTGAAACATATGGCTATTGTAGAAAATAATGCATTTCAAAAGTTTTAACATTTCCATGGTTTGGTAACCAAGATTTACTTATTTCAGTAAAATCTCCCTAAACTGTTGATAAACTGTTGACATATTTATTTGAATCATTCAATTTCCCAGTCATAAAGTAGCAGACACTCTCAGATGACTCACTGTTGATGGCAACTCCTGTGTTTGATTCATCAGTAAATGATGAACAGATGTGTCGCAAAACATCTGGTGGTCTGCTTCATGTAAAATCTTATTAACTTTGACTCCCAAGATACATTATTGTGAGAAATATCCGATCACAGATCGGATTCTGTCACATCGAAGGGTTGAGCTTAGAGAACTGAAAATACAGCATGTAGCTCAAAACACTTTCAAATTGTGGGTTGATTTTGGACATATTCATTAACAATGGTGCCATGTTATCTTCAATCTAAAAAGCTTTGATTAATTAGCTCATTGGTAACATGGTGTCATAACTTAAACTAAATTACATAACAGAACCAATGGACTCTCTTGGACAAAGTACAGAAAATGTAGGACTATGTAATGAGCACTAGTTTTACATTTTCACAAATCTAAATACCCATGAACCCTGCCAACTGTTGCTATAATAATATAACAAAATGAAATAAGACAAAACTTAATTTAACCTTAAATTATTCATGTACACAGGCTTGTACCTTTGGAATTTAAAAGAAGGGCCAGTTTAAATGTAACATGGACATTCAGCTTGATTATTCAGCTTAGATATTTTCAAGGTGATTAATTACATAGAAAAGCTCCAGCTCTGAGTCATGTAACATTGTATATTGAGAAAATGAATGTAACTCCATGAAGCAGGTGCATGAAAGAGTGTCTCTCACAGAAGTAAACACACTGTGAAATTCTTTAGTTCTATTCAATGACTCTCAGGCTGCACTCAGCCTCCCATTAAGGAGTCGTATTCATCCGTTGGCTTGTTGGAGTTTAAAAAATTAAACATCACCCACACCTTCCAGTGTTAGAATGTATGTGAATTATGAACTATGTTTGTAAAATCCAACAGATATATACATTGAAACAGTTATTTAAGATAATTTTCACTGTCTACTTTGGTTTGAGCTAAATGCGGTACACGGAGAATGAAGGCGAAACCCCGACTCTAGAAGTGAAGAAGGGCTTTAACGTGAAAGAGACCCAGCTTGCCCAGGCCGTGTGGCTGCTCTAACCTGATAACATGAGTGCCAAAATGAAAAGCAAGGTATTCTGCGACACACTCGTGCCGCTTACGCATCCAGTGTTGCCCGGGTGTTATGGCGTCTTACCCCTCTCCCATATTCAGTCAGGAGCAGCTGAAAAAAGGACTATTTTGCAATTAAAAAGACCACCCTCCCACAACCTCCTGCTTGCTTCTAAAACAACACGTACGTCCCAGCTCATGTATGAGGACTACCTAGACTTAATGAGAAGTGTGGAGTGTGATCTTCACCAGTGTTGGCACGTATAACGGATGACCATAATTAATTATTATTTATACACACCCTCATGGTCAATGAATTAGTGTATTTCCAATTTACAAGCCACGTTAATGCTAACATGTTTTAGCATTGAATTGACAGATCTAACAGCATTTCAAACACCCTACTCAGAATAAGAAATTACTTATGGTGTTCACATGAGTTGCTCCTTCTGTTCCTATTCCTGTCTACATGTGACAAGAGCATAGCCCGATTATGACACATTAATTGACATATTACAATCCACTTTTCCATTTCGTCCCAAAATAATTCTGCCTGTTTTAAAATCCTAACCTTAAAGAAGTATAATGTAGCCTACAATGCTACCATATACCATTTTGGTTGTTTCTTTCAAATTTTGCAAAAGTCAGAACTGTTTTTTTTATTTTTTAAGCTTGTTTACATCCAGGACATGTGTTTTCAACCAAGTTAACTTCATGTCAATGTCATTAAATTCTGGGAAATCTGAATTAAGATGTTTTGGTGGGATTAGTGTCACAGCTCCTCTGTGCCCCCTAGTGTTTTTCCCCTTCCCTTGTTTTGGCTCCCCTCTGCAGGTGTGTGCCATTTCCCTCTGATGACTCAGAAGAGGCGGGGCCAGGGGCAGCAAAGGGGAAGCACACCCCCTCAACTGCAGCTCATTCACTCATCACAGGCAGGATATCTAGTTGTTCTTGAACTTCCCATACTGCGATGTGCTCTATGTTCTGTCTCTGCGCTGGGTCGAAGAGACATTTTACGTGACAAATAAAACATATACATGACTCCACATTTCTCAATTGGATTATTGCTCTTTCTGACTCTGACGTTTAATAGCTATATAATACTGGAGGCTCATATTATTAGCAATAAATAGGAAGACTAACACAGACTTTCCTAAATTCTGCCTGTACACAATAGCATCCAGCTAAGATGTATGTATGGCAGCAGTGTACAGACATTTTGTAGACATGTTGGCAGATAGCTTTTTCCCTGCAAGGTAATCGTCATGTCATAAGGTTGTCTGCCTTATGTAATAAAGCTCTAAAAAATTTGGTTGCCACTGTATAGAATAAGAGATGCATTTATTGAGGTGAATAGACAAAAACAGTGGCTCTGACACATATATTTATACATATGTTTATATTAACACAGATGTTGGTGACCAAAACTTTAATTTCCCTTAATGGAGGAATATTATTGAACTTGCCTGCTGTTCCTTTATTTTATTTTGGTCCTTTCATGTCCAAGCTTCAATTCCTATGAACATGTATGTGAAAGTCAACACACTCTCTCCTACTTGAATGTCAAACATAAGACAGCTGAGCATCTACCAGATTCATTCACATGAAAAAACCCAAGGACTACTTAGCTGACTCAATACGTGTAATCATAGTAGTGGTTGTGTCACTGTAACTGCAAATCTGTGAGCAATTATTGATGCAAAATCTGCATCTTCATCAGAAATAAAGTGACAATGTGCAAATACTAGCCCATTTTTAGGTGAACAAAATATGCAGGAGGAGTCTTACATGACACTATTTATAATAATGTTTATCCTTTGCTGGACAGGCTGCTTAAACAATTTAAGAAAGAAAGAAAATAGGATACCCACTTCTACAGACACCATTACACCACTGCTCATCAGTCCATCCCCTTTGCTAGAGTTTGAGAAATGTTTATCTGTGGACAGGGCTCTGACATGACAAATGTTTTTTTCCCAGCTGATGCTCGAAAGGACACCTGCTTTGCGTGCAATGAATGGAGTCATTAACTGACCAATGAAAACTACAGTTCCTTCATCTGTAGTCATTCACAATTAAATTGATGAGACATCTAGAATCCTGCACATATGCTACTTTTACACATTAGCTGGAACCAGCTTGTTTGCTAAATTACCATATGCGTCTCCCTCCGGCTGGCCCGAGCACAGCACAAACTGCACACACTCATATAGCATTTGCTTTGCTGTTGTGTCAAGTCAATTATGCATCTCAAGTTCAACACAGTGAGGCTGCCCTGTTGTATTTTGACCAGCTCTTAGACTGTTCACACGGTTAAACTCCATCACCTTGCTCCATCAGGCAGCCCACAGCTGTGGACGTCTTTTGATTTAATGCTTTGTGTTATCATTAACCTGTCCCCTAGCAACCTCTGCCAGATGGATTTTTTTGTGTGATATTTCAGGGTCATTTGCATTGTTTACCTGCCCTCTTGATTTCATTTGCATCACAGAGACAGGCCGCCGGAGGTTGAGACCTCCTTTCAGAAAAGCCAGAGTGAATTATCAGTTTTAACATTTATTCTCTCTGATATTTATTGTATCCTCAAATGCACAATATTTCTATATTAAATTTGGACTCAAATGTATTTTACATTTAGAAATTTCTTCATGTCAGATGAAATAATATGTAAAATCCCTGTTGCAATAGAAAGCACAGCATCCACATGCACAGTGAACAAACAATTTGGCAACTACTGCAGCAGGTTAACATGGTAACCAGGAACATGTGGGCACTTTTGCAGAAAGCAGTTTGTAACTCACTGATTCCACTTGCTATCCATTTAGAGCCTGTAATCTGTAATAAGGTTAGAATTGCAGAGTTACTCAGAGTTTGATGGCTGGATCACAGCAGTGGGTCATTGTGAGCTCAGTGTGAACACTTTGGAACATATTACAGAGGCAAGAGTTGGGGGAAACTAGCTAGACTCAACCAGGGCCATGCACATAACGACAAATGTGACTCTGGGTATTTCCAGACTTCATATTTTTAAACAATAAAATTAATGTTAAACTGTACTGCAGAGCGCTTTGTGTGGCTGTCAAGACTAGAAAAGCGCTATTTAAATACAAAACCATTTACCATTACACGTGATTCTCATGCATTGAGCTGGCGCCATCACCTTTGAAACTCGTTTCATCCCGGGATATATTGGATCCACCAATAAATAATAATAAAAACCATTAGGACAGTGTAGTCACGCCGCTGTAACACTATTGGTCTTCAAATGCAGCCTTAGATGGATGCAGCCCTTGAATTGTGACACAGCTTGTATCCTTTACAGCTGCTATAATTAGCTATTGATCATCATCATCGTGCATGAAAATTCACAAACGTTTCAAAACAGCATATACGTTTGTGTCTGAGTGTCATAAAATGTTTTTTTGCAAAGCAGCACATATATTGCATGCTCTGCTCAGTCGTTAACATATGAGGATAACCCAGAGAACCACAATCAGAATTGCGATTTGTTTAAATTCATTTTGATTTGTTTGGTGCCAAATCCCAACATCAAGCCACATCGATCTGGAGGCACTTTACAGATAAAAATATTATATAGAAACTCAACAGACAATGAGGGATCCAACAGTTCCCATAAGAAATTTTTTTTTTAACAGGAACTAAACTTCCAATAGAACCAGACTCCGAGTGGGCGACCATCTGCCTGGACTGGTTGTGTTGAGAGGAGAGAAATGGGTGATTAGACTGCTGAGGGGGTGTGTGGGAGCTGCAGCTCATATCACACAGTGGCATGGCTGTCGCATGTTGAGCCGCTATCATTATCTGCCTTGTGGTAAACATGCTGAGAAACCTATGAAGGCAGGTGATCAGAAAAACAACAGAACTCCTGCTGGTTTAATCATAAGCACTGCTTAGTGAAATAGAGGAAGAATAAAAATAATTTAAATATTTTTCTTTTTAACATTTTATGAAGAAACCATCAGAACTGACATACACACATGAACTGACACATGTGCTAGCAGCTGCTGCATTGCTATACAGATTATTGAAAGACTTGATTCAGTTTGAATAATGAACGATGCACAGTAGGACACAGCATACAGGCTGGCTCTTCTGATGTGACGTCGCTTAATGATGCAGCACAGGCTAAACAATTACAGCAGATGAGAGCAAACAAACTCTAAATGTTTGCAACCATTTCTAGGCTTCATGCCCTGCAGATTTTTCAATTACCAAACTTCTTTTTGGTTTGGAAGAGGGAGACGAAGAAGCCACACAGTCATGGCGGTTTGTGTGATATTGTGTATGTCTTGCAATAATGTTTTCTCCTATCTTTATTCAAGAGGGTGGTCTTTCAGTTTGAGAGCAGATCATAATGATTTCACGATACAAAAATGTAATGCTGTCATGCAAACCTCCAACTCTGTTCTTGCACTCAAATATACTCTGCTTATGTTTACATTCCCTGCACTTCAGCTTTAGCTATTCTGCTCACGCTGAATCTGTGCCTGTGTGAAATGTCTGTTTATTGTTACTAGTGGCAGTTTTCCCGCAAAGTAGAAAAAAATTAGGTCCTTGATTTTGCTGCTCCATGTTTACAAGCAATCTGCTGGAATCCTGCTCCATTAAGGTATTGGCCCCTGACAGGAAGCTGGTGTAATAATAAAGACTTTAATGTGAGTGCATTAACCCGTATGGGACTCTGAAAGAAATTAGCCTTCCACACCCACAATGGACAGGGCAGTTTTACTTGTCACCTTCACCTTCTATTGGTTGTGAAATGTTGTTGCACAAAAAAAGCTGGAGAGCAGGAAATCTAAGCACATGCAGGGTATATTTGAGTGAGTGCAGTGTTTTGAGTGAAAGCATTAGATAAGTCCTGCTCTCACGCTCGATTTGATTAAAGAAAAGTTCGAAGATCATTCCATTCTGCAAAAGTAGAACATCATAATCAGAAGCTTAAAGGGATAGTTAACCCAATATAAATTCACTCTGCTTATCACTATGCCAATGGAGGGGTGGATGAAGTGTTTGAGTCCTCAAAACACTTTTGGAGTCTCATGGGTAACCAGAATTGCAGCCGAATCCACTATACAGTCCCTGACAAAAGTCTTGTCGCTTGGGTACAAGTTGACCTTAAGTGCCCCTCAAATATATTTGTAATCAATTTTTTTTTACAAGAAATGGCTAATTTCAATCCCAACAGCTTTTGAAATAATGTTTTGGTGCCAAACGGAACTGCTGAAAAGCATTCTAACGTTCACAGCTCGGTAAAGCCCACTGAGTCAGTTTTTGCAAAGACAAAAGTCTTGTCGCCTTGTCATATGATGGACCCAATCCTAGATTACAGCCTCACCTTTGATCAATAATTGATCAATCAATTAGTGGGTGTGTATAAAAAGAACCCCAGCACACCAGACCGTCACATCAACTGCAACTTGACCTCTGACAACATGCCTAAGATTCACCCTGAGACCAAAGCATTGATTATCAAGAGGCTGAAGATCAGATCCACTGCTGAGGTGGCTGACACCTTCAATGTTTCTCAGCATCAAGTACAAAGAAAAAGAACAAGATTTGAAGAGACTGGAGATGTTTTTGACAAGCCCAGGTCCGGCAGACCCCGCAAGACAACTGCTCGGAAATCCAAGGCCAGCCCCTTTTCCACTGCAGCAGAGCTCCAACAGGCCTGGTCACCTCAAGTCCCCGTGTCAACCAGAACAGTTTGTAGAATTCTGTCTCGAAATGGCCTTCATGGTCGAATCAATGCCCAGAAACCAGCACGAAACAAAAGGCAATTAAAAAAACGTGTGGCCCACAGCCTGCTAAAAGGATGGACGCTGGAAAAGTGTCAGAAGGTGGATTTCTCAGATGAATCTTCGGTTGAATTACATCACAGCCGCCGCAAATATTGCAGGAGACCTACTGTAGCCCGCATGGATCCGAGATTCACCCAGAAAACAGTTAAGTTTGGTGGCGGAAAAATCATGGTCTGGGGTTACATCCAGTATAGGGGTGGAAGGCAATATCAATAGCCTAAAATATCAAGAAGTATTTGCTACCTCTTACATTCCCAACCATTAAAGGGGTCAAATTTTGCAGCAGGATGGTGCTCCATCGCATACTTCCATCTCTACATCAAAGTTCCTCAAGGCAAAGAAGATCAAGTGCTCCAGGACTGAACATCATTGAGCATGTCTGGGGTAGAATGAAAGAGGAAGCATGGAAGACGAAACCAAAGAACCTTGATGAACTCTGGGAGGCATGTGAGACTGCTTTCTTTGCTATTCCTGATGACTTCATCAATAAATTGTATGAATCATTGTCGAACTGCATGGATGCTGTCCTTCAAGCTCATGGAAGTCATACAAGATATTAAATATGGATCTCACAGCACCACTACTTAATTCACTGATGTTATGCAACATATTTTCGTATTTGAAGTAAATTATTTGTTAAATTTTCACATTACTCTCTGTAGGCGACAAAACTTTTGTCTTGCCAAAATCTGACCTTTCTGTGTTCATTAAATGATCAATCTTTCTTCAGTGAAGCAAATTTATTTTAGTATATTAAACATAATTTGGGAGGGTTTAAGCTTTCATATGAGCCATTTCTAAAACCAATGGATAAATTAGAAGTCAGGTTATAGGCTGTTGTTTCTACAAAATGGATAAGTGACAAGACTTTTGTCAGGGACTGTAATTGAAGAAAATGGTGACCACTTCTTAAACTTAAAAAAACAGAAAAAGCCTTTTGCATAAGTAACTGCAGCAATGGCGAGTTCATGATGTGAATGACTGCGTTTCGTTGAATTTGAAAGTCTGGCCTTACAGACACTTTGATGACACCACGGGAGCAGTATGGAGGCATTTTATGTATTTCTCATGTTTCATGTCACCCACCCCTCTATTAGCAAAGTGGTGAGTATATAATGAGAGAATTTCTTTTTTTTTTCCTTTTAATTTAAGATGAGAGGGGACAACATGAAAAACTATTAGGCGAGAAGGTATTATTTTTTATGCTGCGGACAGTAACTTAGTTTTGGGAAAGGAATTATTACAAATTACCAAGACAGAGACAAACTCAAATGAGATTGAAACCATGTGTACTGAAACTGATACAAGCAGTAAGAGACCAAAGCTCTGTTTTCCCTACATATGGTGTGTTGTGATCACTGTGCTTCACACCTTCTTTGGCTGTTGCCCCCGCACAGCTCAGCTTTCAGCTTCGATCAGTTGGATAACTCTCAAAGGAGAGGGCGGAGGTTTGGTGTTAACATGTAACAAATCGCCCTGTTTCAACCCCAGGGCAAAGTTACTACGCATTAAATTTAAAGGACACGGGCGGAGCCGACCCACTGTGTTTGTTGCACGCTGCCTGAACAAGTTAACATAAACGAAAAATCCCTAATTGGACCGATAACCTAGTTATCGGTCTTACCAAAAATTAACTAAATATATATATAAACGGAAAACACTCAAACAGGTTGCTTATTATATACTGTATTTACACAAAACACCAATAACCCCCCTCGCTCATGCCCGCAAACATTGGCGGACCCGTGAACATAAACAAGCTATTTACACACACTCAAACAACAATATTTTCCCACCCCAGGACCAAACATAATCCCCAAACAAACGTCCAAAACAAAAATGTCTGCAGGTGTGGCGAGGTGAGTGCCGCAAACAAATCAAAGTCCACGCTTTCTCACCCCCTTCCAGTGCCCAGAAAATGTTCAGTCCACGATATAAGCCATTACAAAAATCTCCCAGGTAATAATCCCGTTCCAGAGAAAAAATCCTTTCGGTTGTAAATTATATATCCAGTTCCTCGAACCACTGGCCGCACCGCCCGCCCGCAGCTCCAAAAAAAACACACCCCTCCCGGCGGGACGTCACTTCCCCATATTTAACACATTTCCTTTACAAAAACCCCATATTTACATAATCACACAAATAATAAACAATCACACAAATAATAAACAAATACATACATAGATCCACTTCCTCATTCCTATAGTTTTAAGGTGTCTGACCAATGACATATGTAGCTTTTTTTTTTGATCCATAAAGTGCACTGCGGTGACCTTTACATTCCCCCCCCCCCAGCCAGCGGCTTATCGGGACCATAGTAGGGTTTCAGGTCGACCACATTTATATTGTCCACCTTCATTTTGTCAGACACCCAACGAACTCGGTAATTAATAGGACCTAACCTTTTCTCTACCCTTACAGGCCCTGACCATCTGGGTGCAAATTTGGCAGAGAATTTAGCTGAGGCTTTAGACAAAGGATGTGCCCTAACCCAGACCAGATCCCCAACAGCAAAGTGTACATCTTTGCGTCGTGCATTATAATATCTGGCTTGTCTAGCTTTGGCCACCCCAACATGCCTTTCAACCTCCTCCAGCAATTGTGTGTGTGAGTGTAGGATGTGATATGCTGATGAGCTAGGTGCAGGGGACTGGTGTATGAGACGCTCCAGTGGGCCTTTGAGGGTGCGACCAAGAGCTAACATTGCAGGGGTCACCCCAGTGGTCTCGTGCACTGCAGTGTTGATCGCGAACCTAAATTCTGGCAGCCACCGGTCCCAATCATAATGGTAATTCCCCACAAAAGAGGCGATCATGGTCTTCAAGGTCCTGTTGACCCTCTCTGTCAGATTGGTCTGTGGGTGGTAGGCCGTAGTGAGCTTATGGGTTACGCCCCACGACTGAAAAAGGCTAGCCATCAGCTGGCTTGTGAATTGGGGGCCTCGGTCTGACACCAAGTACTTGGGAACCCCCCAGCGAGTGAAAATGTCATTTTTCAGGACCTGACAGACTTTTGGCGTCTTAGAATCCTTCAGGGCGAAAAGCTCCACCCATTTGGTGTAGTAATCCACGACTACCATCAGCACTGAATTCCGGCCTTTGCTTAGTGGTAGGGGTCCCATGAAGTCTACTCCAATCATTTCTCCTGGAACCTTGACCTCTGTGGATTGGAGTTGCCCAGCTGGTTTCTCGTTGGATGGCTTATATTGCTGGCACACAGAACAGGCTCGGACATGGCTCCACACATCTTTTCGGACCGTTGGCCACCACGCCACCTCCAATATTTTCAGGAGGGTTTTCATCCTCCCTAGATGTCCTCCAAAAGGGCTGTTGTGAAAATAAACCAGAAACTCTGGCACCAATACATCTGGGGTAACCATCTGGTAATTAAATCCCCCGTACTTTGAAGGCACACCCCGGTACAACACTCCTTGTTGGTATTCATAGTGAATGCGACCAGGTGTGGGCTGCTCGATGGAAAGGCCAAGCTCTTTACAAAGTGTGTCAGACTGCTGGGCACTTTCAATATCTTGAAGGGAGCTGGGTAAGGCAGACCAGTTTGATTTTGGAACCGCAACACAAACGTTCCCTTCTGATAATGGCGGTGCCCGGGATAGTGCATCAGGGACAATATTACAGCAGCCCTTCTTATAGTTGACTCTGAAGGAGTAAGGCTGGAGCCGCAGAGTCCATCTGGTCAGGCGAGACGACGTTTTAGGGCAGTTAAAGGCCCAGGTTAGAGCACTGTGGTCCGTGAATACTTGGAACATCTCCCCCTCTAGGTAGTGTCGCCACTTCTCCACTGCCCAGACGACAGCTAGGCACTCCTTCTCCGAGGTGGAGTATCTCAGTTCTGCACCCTGCAGTGTTCTTGAGGCAAAGGCTATGGCCTTCTCCTCCCCGTCAATAGTCTGCATCAGGACGGCCCCTAGTCCCACGTCGCTGGCATCACAGTGCACCTGGAAGCCAAGGAGCGGCTGCGGCTGAGCCAACACTGGTGGTGACTGCAACATCATCTTGAGATGTTCGAAGGCGTCGTGACATTGCTCAGTCCACTCCCACAATACCCCTTTCCTCTTGAGGTTATTCAGTGGAGCCACAATGTCCGCTAGTCTAGGTAGAAACTTGTGGTACCAGCCCACTAATCCAAGGAATCTTTGGAGACTCTTCAAGTCTGTTGGTGCTGGATAGGCTGATATGGCCACAATCTTTGCTGGGTCCACGGCTACACCCTCCCCTGATACTATATGCCCCAAAAATGTTAACTGAGTCTGAAGAAGATGGCATTTCTTCACATTGAGGGTTAGGCTGGCCTCATGCAGCTTTTGGAAGACAGCATCCAGATCTTGTAAATGCTGCTCCTGAGTCTTGGAAAAAATGATGATGTCATCTATATACACGAAACAGATTTTCCCCTTTAACTCCCCAAGGACAGATTCCATCAACCGCTGAAAAGTGGCACCTGCGTTCCGCAGTCCAAATGGCATAACTCTAAACTGGAAGAGGCCTAGATGGGTGGTCACGGCGGTCTTCCTTTTGCTTTCTTCGTCCATGGCCACCTGCCAGTAACCACTCTGGAGATCCAGTGAGCTAAAATATCGGGCCCCCTGCATGGACTCCAGAATTTCATGCACCAACGGCATTGGATATGCATCGTGATGCGTTTTGGCGTTGAGGCCTCTATAGTCCACACAGAAACGGGGTGTCCCATCCTTCCTTGGGACTAAGACCACTGGGGAGGCCCAGGCCGACGAGGAAGGCTCTATCACACCATCACTGAGCATCTTCTTAATCTGCTCCTCGATGACTGCTTGCTTATGTACCGATGCTCTATAGGCTCTCTTTCGCACTGGCAGCTCATCCGTGGTCATGATTTTGTGCCTTACGATTTCAGTTGCACCTGTGGACTCTGTCCAAACTGTAGGCCATTTCTGCAGCAGTGGCCTAACCACCACCGGTTGAGCCTCTACTAGAGGCAGGCTTGGCTGCTTGATGCTAGCCTCTTCAAATACTGCTACGTAAAAATTGATTATTGAGCCTTGAAACCCCCACTGCAATGCATCCCGGGTTTTCGTTAAAAACTTGTGCTCTGTCCCCCCTGGCATGACATACTTCCTAAGGTGGGGCATTAAGACTATCTGGCTTGCACACATAAAGTCTAACCCGAGTAGTAGAGGCATATACAGCTGATCATCACTCAATATATGAACGCTGATGGAGACATGAGTGTCATTGAGGGTGAGGAGCAGGTTAGTTTTCCCTAGAGCCTTACTCTCATGTCCATTGGCCATAACGAACCTCGGGACTTCACTCACGTTCAGAGTCTCTCCAGCCCACCTTAGGTTGTTCCATAAGGTTCTGTTCATCAATGTGTATGTGCAGCCTGAGTCAAGGACGGCATCTCCGTGTGATCCTCTGATCCTTACTGGTACGACCAGGAGGGTTGGACTGCCCAGAACCGATGCCACATCCGCACCATGTCCACGGCCCTGACAATGTTCAGGTTTCCTGCTGGATTTTTTGCTAGTACGGTCTGAAGAGTGGGACTGCTGAACGCGGTTCCAATAGTCTTTGGAGTTGCTCCAGTCTTTCTCGATCAAAGACCCCACCTTAACCAGCTGGTCGACTGTGGACACAATGCCACGTAGGCCACTGGCCAGCCGTGGATTACACGATCTGAGGATTCGCCGCACCACCTCTTCCTCTGCCATATCGGAACTCCACTTCAGGCAGAGTGCCCGGTGATCATAGGCAAAGTCCCTCAGGCACTGATCGGGTGATTGCACACTAGAACGGAGCTGCTCCTCAATCTCCGACTGGTAATCAGTGGGCAAGAAAGCTTCCAGGAATGCATTTTTGAACATCTCCCAATTAGCTATTTTGCTGCGAGCGGCTAACCACCAGCTCCGTGCTGGTCCTTTTAGAACGGCGTTAAGGGTGCCCAGGAACTCAAAGTCACTCAGTGGTCTTGAAGAAAGAAAGTTCTCACACTGTTCGATGAAATCAGTGACATCAGCTGAACTCCTCGAGTCACCAAACTGGGGAAACTCCATTCTAATAGGTGGTTTAGCTGAAGCTGCGGCCGCGGCCGGGAGTGAACCATCTCTCACAGATGTTTGGCGGCCGGCAGACAAGACCACAGCCGGAGTGGAGAAACTAACAGGCTTCCATGAAGACCGGCTTTTGTTGATGGTCTTCTTAAGTTCTTCATCCCACCGTTTATCCCTCCGCTGCAGGCAGGATACCAGAGCTTGATCAAATCTCTGCAGCCTTGTGTCAATATACTCCTTCGCCTCCTTAGCCATTGCATCAATTGCTGCTCGGAGCCCCTCCTCCCGATTGAGCGTACTATCGGCTGCTTCCTTAAACCGGTTCTCCAAAGACTCAATTTTTAACTGTAAGTCCTGCAGATGTTCCTCCACTCCAATGGCTCCATTATCATCACTGTCCTCTGACTGATGTTGATCCTCAACCTGGGGGTCAAGATACATCGATTCCAGCATGCTGGTTACCTCACTGAGGCCACTGCGGTTGTGTCTACAGGTAACATGCCGATAATTGTCATCTTCAGGAGGAGAAGGGATATTTCGAGCCAAATCGATGAGGGGCAGTGAGCTCTCTTCAGGTGCATCATCACACCTGGGTGACCCCTGCTGCCTTGAAGCCGCCATTTTAACTGACAAGTGAAGCTAAGCCCTCAGGGAAATGTGTGCTTAATGTTGCAGTATTCGTTAATAAAAGGATGTATTCACTGTACTGTAGTTGCAATATACATGTATGTATAGAGATATATATATATATATATATATAGGTAGGCCAGGTTTGCACAGCTACCCTGCTCTGATCCTAATCTTCACAAATCAATTAAACTTAACTGTCCCTGAATATCTAATACAGTTATTGGAAAAAACAACACAGTTATGCCACAAATCAATTAATTAAACTTAACAGTCACTGAATATCTAATACAGTTATTGGAAAAAACAACACAGTTATGCCACAAATCAATTAATTAAACTTAACAGTCACTGAATATCTAATACAGTTATTGGAAAAAACAACACAGTTATGCAACTTAATTCTTAATGAAATATAGATAACACGTAAAGTGCCGTGATACTGAAGAATTCGCTGTATCAAACACAATTTTCGGCCCGTGTTATTTTAACTTGAAACAAACAAAAGCCCGACGGGAGAAAAAAACTCCTCGGGACAAACGCACATGCTCCGTACACAGCGATATCGATTTTAATTTTATCATCCACTGGGCCCCATACTGGCCACCACTCTGTAACAAATCGCCCTGTTTCAACCCCAGGGCAAAGTTACTACGCATTAAATTTAAAGGACACGGGCGGAGCCGACCCACTGTGTTTGTTGCACGCTGCCTGAACAAGTTAACATAAACGAAAAATCCCTAATTGGACCGATAACCTAGTTATCGGTCTTACCAAAAATTAACTAAATATATATATAAACGGAAAACACTCAAACAGGTTGCTTATTATATACTGTATTTACACAAAACACCAATAACCCCCCTCGCTCATGCCCGCAAACATTGGCGGACCCGTGAACATAAACAAGCTATTTACACACACTCAAACAACAATATTTTCCCACCCCAGGACCAAACATAATCCCCAAACAAACGTCCAAAACAAAAATGTCTGCAGGTGTGGCGAGGTGAGTGCCGCAAACAAATCAAAGTCCACGCTTTCTCACCCCCTTCCAGTGCCCAGAAAATGTTCAGTCCACGATATAAGCCATTACAAAAATCTCCCAGGTAATAATCCCGTTCCAGAGAAAAAATCCTTTCGGTTGTAAATTATATATCCAGTTCCTCGAACCACTGGCCGCACCGCCCGCCCGCAGCTCCAAAAAAAACACACCCCTCCCGGCGGGACGTCACTTCCCCATATTTAACACATTTCCTTTACAAAAACCCCATATTTACATAATCACACAAATAATAAACAATCACACAAATAATAAACAAATACATACATAGATCCACTTCCTCATTCCTATAGTTTTAAGGTGTCTGACCAATGACATATGTAGCTTTTTTTTTTGATCCATAAAGTGCACTGCGGTGACCTTTACAAACAGACTTGTTTTCAAGCCTGTGAGCTGTCCTTGTGAATAAGGCTGTGTTTATATACATCCAACACTTAGAGAATGGTCTGTGAATACTTGGTGAGCTATGAAGTCAGTTTGACTTTTCCAGCACAAGTTACTTAGTTCAAATACCCGACACTAATTGAGATCTAGACTTTTAAATATTGCATGGTGAACTTAAATAAATGGGGATAGGAAAATAGTGTAAGCTTATTTGATAATTTGCCATATGTTCTTAAATACCACATGATATTAAAACCTATTGTCAAAGGGGAAGAAGAATGGGTACAGAAACACAAGTAGTTTTCAAATACAGCAGTCACGTGCTGTCAAGGCAAGCCAAGCAGGGCCTGACCTTTTAAAGCTAAAATTAGACATCATAGATGATGTAAATGGTTTTGTATTTATATAGCGCTTTTCTAGTCTTGACAACCACTCAAAGCGCTTTATAGTACAGTTTTACATTCACCCATTCACACACACACATTCATACAGTGCATCTATTCGCAGCACTTTGTTATTCTATGGGGGCAATTCGGGGTTCTGTATCTTGCCCAAGGACATGTCGGCATGCAGATGGGTCAGATCTGATCTCAGAGCAGCTTTCTTCCACATAAAGAATCTGATGTTGCTCATCTGCATTCAATTTGTAAGTTATAACTCACTTGTGGTGGCAGCGAGTTATTTATACAAATGAGGAGTGTGAAAACTGGTCTTGCCCAACTCCAACAGTCTTTTCTTCCTCCTTGTCAAGAGACAGCAGCAATATGTAAGTGTGGAGGTGAGGGGAGTGGGAGAGCACCTTCACCTGCACCACAGAGGATCGATCAGCACAGGAGAGAGCTGTTAGCTGATCGACCCTCAGTTTTAAAAGGTATTGGCTGAGCTACCTCAACAGGACGTTCCAAAGTCGGTGAAAGGCAACTCCTTTTCCGTCTGGCTGTGTGAGGGAGAGTCCCTTGGCATGGTCCTTTGGCACAGTAAGCAAGTAAATCATTATGATTTATCATCTCTGTGTAAGACATCATATACTGTATAGATAGATGAGTTGTGTGCCTAGTGAGTGGATGACGGAAAGAGATTTGCTTTTAGGTGGAGGCTGGTGAGTTATAGAAGTTGTCAGCATAGCTGTGAAATGCTGTTTAGGTTGTTTGCCAGTAAATTAAAGCTGCGTCTCCAAAGACCCAAGAGAGGTCCCTATACTCTCACGGGCCCTGGCTGCATAACTTCGGATATATACTGTGATCAACTGTCAACATCTGCTGTTGAATGTGAACACAGGATGAAAAGTTACAGTATCATTCACTCATTACTGTTGCTGTTCAACCCACACGATGAAAGAATTTTGAAACACTGTCACATACAGGTCGGCCTCACTTCTGTCAGTAACTGCTTTCTGCCGTCAGAGGCTCTGCTCCACCTCAAAAATTATAAAATAATATGGTGCTGCTTGACTCCATTCTTAATTTGATAAACCTGGTGTTTCATATTTATTACATTTACAAAACTCACTTATGAGCCTGGTGTCGACCAAACACATTTTTTAATACACTGGGGAATTTATTGTGTTACGCCCCGGGTCTAGGGGACCCCAGAGACGTGCCATGTGGTGCTCCCCCCATTCTTCCCACTCCCAAGCAGGCCAGTGTCACAAAGGGGTTTGGTTTAGTGGTAGCTTTTATTTGCTTCGGAGGGAGAAAGGCCAACACAACAAACAAAACAATCTTATTCCCTACGTTCCTATCTATCAAACAAAACTGTTAACAAAAAGACAAATGCTTATCTAACTCCTACTCAGGAAAACACAGGAGAAAACAGGGGTAAAAGAAAAGGCTTCTCCCTCCTACAGGGCTACCACCAACACCCACTTCAGATATATACAACAGAACAACACGGCATACAAACACTGGTCCTGGTTGGAGGTGGGAGATTTGGTGGAGAGAGGGAGACTGCAGTCAGTCCGTGCTTCTTGTAGGCTCCTCTCTCCAGTCTGGCCAATCCTGGAGCAGCAATCAGGCAGCTCACTCCAATCAGCAGGTCCAACCTGCTAACAATCAGGCCACACACACACACTCAAAGGGAGATGGCTCACATACAAGGAGGAGAAACAGACAGTGTCACACAAACACACAGGGTCGTAACAATTGTCCTATTAGGAACCACGTTAAACCAACAAGTCTCCATAATGACTCATTAGCCCTGGAAGCTTTCATTGCCCTCTTTGATAACTATAAAGCAACCACCACACAACATCTATAAGAAACACTATCGTTATTTTCATCATAAAAATTAATCTGACACAACCCTACTGTTCATGGTCTCTCACCCAGCTCCTCTTCCCTTGATTTGTCTCCCCTCCCCAGGTGTGCGCCAGCTCCTCCTGCTGACTCAGCGGAGGTGTGACCAGGGGCAGCTCACCACCTCACCTGTAGATCATTTGTTGATCTCCAGCAGGATATCTACCCTTATGGTCGTTCACCCAGTTATCACCAGTTTGTTCTTCAACGCTACAGTGGTAGTCACTTGTTCTCGTCAGCTCTGCATTGTTTATTCAGAGTTAATTTCATTGTGTTACTTACTGACTGTATTCTCTTCTTTGTGCCTCCAAGATTCCACTCCCAGGTCCTCCTGCTTTCCCTCACCACTAAGATATCTTTCTGCCTTTGTCATCTATACATCAGCCTCCATCCAGTTTTATTAGATAAATAAACACCCTTACAATTTCCATACTGCATTGTGCTCTGTGTTCTGTCTCTGCGCTGGGGTCGAAGACACACTGGACGTAACACTCTCTCTCTTTCTATCCCTTCTTTTCTACCCATGTCTCCTCTGTCTCTTTCCTTTCGACAGTTGCTCCTTGTTGGAACTGTTGGGTCTCTCTATCATTTTTAAGGTCTCAAGCTTCCTATGTAAAGTCCCTTGGAATTTGATGATGCAAACAATTTGAACAGATCATGTAAATAATAAGAACTCTTCATGCTGCCAATCCCTGCTTACAGGTTTTACTGAATAATAACAATTTACTGACTTAATGCTGTCCAAATTTATTTTATATTTGCACGCTTTGCCTGCCATTGGAAGACGATTTATTTCTCATGAAATGTTCTCAATGGCAGAAATTTCAGTCCCCCAAAAATTCCTTTTTCCAACTTTAGTGGACAATCAATTAAACAATCTTTTAAATTATGGATGTTGTAAACGGACCCCTGCTGTAAAGCATTTATTCTGTAACGTTCTGTCAAGTGGTTTCTGGACTCCTGGTTCAATAATACAGTTTCAGTTATTTGGCCAAAAGAGTGTGCAGAAATGCTTTATATGCTTGCTTACATTAGTGTCTGAAGATTTAAATACAAACTCCCATTCTAATATAAAAAAATATAAGCATTATGCAAATAGTGTGAGAAAGAGAGTGTATACTGTAAGTATAAATACAAATTGCATTTTTTGTTTGTGAATGTGCAGAAGTTGGTTAATCACCAATAATAATTTGCCTTCTGTTTTGTTATGTGGGCTTTATGGAGGGCTCACAAAAATATGCACTTCTGTTTTTTGTTGACTTTATCCATTATTTTTTCGCTTTTAACATTTGACGTGATGCATGGCTTCATACTCTATTTTTCTAGCATTTAGAATAGAATGTATACAGAGGGTGCTTTTATTTGAGGAGATACAGTGATTCACACCAGAAACCTCATTGTGAGGTATGGCTGGGCATGGAGGTGGCTCAAGGGGGCACCAGTTGTTCCATGGGGTGATAAGCGTATCTGCTTCTTGTTAACCCATCACTCCTTGTTTAAAGTTGTCATCATGACAAAGCTGCGATGGACAGATAGACAGAGAGATACACGTACAGAAATTAGATCCACAGAGATCACATCAGAGACTAGATAAATGAAAACAACCATTCGTCAGAGCAGCCAGGCAGCAAGGTGCATGATGATACAGGCTTTTTGGGCTATAATCTGTGTGCAGCAATAAAAAAAAAAATTGTTATACAAATATTCACTTGGAAGGATGAACTGGTATTAGTGGTCACAGGTCAAAGGTCAAGGTCCCAGTAAACGCTTCAAGGGAATCCTTTTACATTTGCACAAACTTTCACTTGGATTTGATTTTGGTAGCCAGAGGTCAAAGGTTAATATCACGGTGGCCTCGCCAAGTACTGTATGTTTTTCTTGAACATGATATCTTAAGATCTTCTTCACGAATGTCTTCAAACTAAGTCTAACTGTCTGATACTCAAAGAAAAACTGATTTGATTTTGGTGCCTGGAGGTCAAAGTTCAAGGTCACAGTGATGCGAATCAGGACTGCCCACTGGGAATTTAATTTAATTTGGCACAATTCACTTGGACTTGTGGTAGTCAAAGTTATTGGCGATCAAAGGTCACTGTGACCTCTCAAACAAAAGTTCCCTTGATCATGTAAGTTCCTCACTTGTGTCCTAATGTGAGACATTGTCTGACACACAGTAAGTTTCGCCTTGACTCAACTTCCTTCAAAGTTTCTATTTGAACATATAGCTGTAACCGTCTAAATAATAATTATGGTGCACAGTTGCGGCTGACATTACACTAGACGAAAAGCTGAATTTCCGTTAAAGGAAAGCTTACCCCAATTACTATTAGTTTTTACTAATGACCTTCCACATGCAGTAAATTTATGTAATTTTCCCACATGAAATCTTCAGACTAAAATATTATTTTGTATTTTGCAGTTAACAGTCCAACCACAGATACAGAAGTTAATGGATTAAGCTGCTCAGACATCTACATGAATTGATATTCTGTTGGTTAACCCATTTTTTAATAACCCAGGTTAAGAGGGGATTTAATATTATAAATTCAATACAGACTCTGGACCTCTTCTCAAAATACAAATTAAGTCGAGTGTGACTAACTGAAAATGACACAATAAGATATTGCAGTGAGTTTCTTGTTGAATAACAACAATCTCTCCTGCTCTTCCAGGACTTCATTTCATCCAAAGTTGAAATTTAAAAGGAAGATAGAAGATCAAAATAGTTCAAATTCTGTTTTCTGATTCCTCTGTTGATCAGATTTGTGTTAACACAGATCCTTAGTCAGAAAAAAATATAATCTAAAGGGTTGATGTAACATAGCAATACAATTCAATCATTATTGTCAGCATAAAAATCATGGAAAGGTATCTGATAAACAGAAGCACTGCTTAAATTAAAAAAAAAAAAAAAAATCTCCTCTCTGGAACCTCCTTGTCTCTCCTCCTCCTCCTCGAGACAGAAAAAAGGAGCAGCGTAATATCCTTCATGAAGGCACAATAAATCAATTTCTGGGTTACATGAGAGGAACGATGAAAGTAAGGAACAGCAATGTATATACACAAAGATTAATGGTGGGCAGCTGTAGAGACCAGCAGTGTGTCAGGGCTGATGAGGTGAAAAGCAACAATTGTGTAAGGTGAGAGCTAAAAACGAAGACAATGTATTTCTAAAATGCTGATGAGTTATTAGTCAGATTTTGAATATATGTCCATGGTTTGACCCTTATATTCAAGTGCAATTTGAGACAACCATTTGCCAGAATTACGACCCTTAAAAACCAAACAGCAGGCAGTTAGTGGTTAAATGATTGCCCTGACCCAGTTGCTCAATATCTAAATAAACATATATCTCACTTTCAGCAGGGGGATAATCCAAATGTTTGTATCATGCTGACATTGTTTAGACCCAAGTATCTGCTCAGACATAACACCACGTGTCACTTGGTGTGTTATGACTTCAAACAGAAACAAGTACGAAACACATCTGGCTATTGTCTGTTGTCGGCTGTAAAACACACAGATCAGAAGAGAATCACAGAAGTAGTACTGAAGTTGTTTTTGAATGACCTGCAGGTTCCAGTGTTGAGCGGATGAGCAATTGTTAGTAAAGAGGATAACCTAACTAAGACCTCATCCTACCCCTGGACAGAGCCGTTCTTCATTTGAATATATTTTTTTAACCCTGTAAAAACAAGAGGCACTTGTCTAAGGCTACATCTATACTACTACATTTCCGTTTGAAAACGGTGCATTAGAAGTAAAATGATATCAGTCCATACAAGTGTTTTGGCTCCAGATTAGTTTTAAGTCTCATCTATACTAACATGCCTGAAAATGCATTTCACGTGAACACGCACATAAGACATTTTCAGACATGACTTGCGGGGAAAATCTGCAGAATTGGCTAAAGGATTTTACCTTTTACACATGCACAATGCAGCAGGAGGTTCTCTGCTGTGTTCTCAAATCGACTTCTCCTGGATTTCTACAGACTTTATATGTACGCTGAAACTACGGATCGTCTCAATCAGACATTTGCGTTTACACATCCTACTACTCCACAGAGAAAATACTGAGGAGTTCAGTGCATGCCTGAAAGCAGATAAACTGGACGAATGTGAACCTCCCTCGATTAATAATCTATTTAGATTTTTTTATGTAATCAGACTAATTCTAATAGTTTTTTGTAATCCAATTATGAAACCCCATCAGACTATGCTATTGACACATTAAGGCTACAACAGGCTAACTTTAGCTTCCTCTTAATCTTGTTTTTACCTCATCATTCTTATTTTAAAGGGAGATTCGATCATTTTAAGACTATGGAAGGCTGCAGTTTAATTTTCCGGCTGTGATTCAACGCGGCCTGGACGGCTGCTTTGAAGAGGAAAACCAATCATATGGAGTGGCTCTACTGTAGCCAGGAAGGATGTTTAAAAGAAGAGTCCTGACTGTCACATCAATGAGTTACATATGAAGCTTTGTTGAGTTTCAGCAGAGCTCCAGAGTTGTTACAAGTTCCGAAATATTTGTTTACTCGTTGGGTAGCTCTTACGGTAGAGCTTAGCAACCATAGCACATTGATGTGTTGAAACCATGGGTAACATCTTGCTGTCTTCTCTGGCTCATGCACTGAATTACACAGAACTGGACACTGCAGGTGGCAAAATGAATCGAATGAGAACGGTTGATTGAATAAAGAAAAGCTTCAACATGCTCTGTTCACCAAACGTAATGACGGGCAAGGACTTGTTCTGTGTGACGGCGGGAGGCAAAAGGGTTAATGAGCAACATTTAGAAAGGCACTGTTGTCGGATGGAGATAGACACTACCAGTCCATGTGGATTCAGTCTCATCAGGTAATGGTACAGATTTGTTTAAGAGCATATTATGATTTATTTTGTAATTTATTTCAAGATTAGATCATGTTTTAAATGTTATGCATTCATCCTCCATATCAAAATTGACCCTTGGGTTAATGTGATGCACACTGATGAAGGCTTCTCCTTCAGTATTCTACTGCATTGCGGTAATAAGAATTGACTGGAGAATGGTCAATTTTGCTCACCATACACAGCAAGGAGGATGGTCTTATGAGACACCTTCTCTTTCAAAGCAGTTTCTGGGGTCCCACATTGGAAATACAGACTCACAGCTTGTCGTTCAGACATAGATTGAAGTCCTGTTCTGAATTCCCTGTTATAGACAAGGCAAACCCAGTGTGGCTTCCACAAGTGATTCGTTGCTCAAGACACAAACAAGTGGTTGCTTTCTTTTAACCTTTTGGTTCTATTCATATGCATTGGGCCTGTTACAGTGTGTGAATCCATCAGTGTGAACAGACAAGGGTTTAAAGGACAGAAAATCAATCAGGGAACATGATGCTAACACCTTCAAGCAGGGTTAGGTTGTGTGGTCACCCTTACATTCCCTGGAGAGAACTCACTGCACATTGGATGTAATGAGAACCTTAATCTCCCCAAATTCTGTAGCCAGTGGGGGAAATGCTACACACATTCATTAAAACAAGCGTCAAGAAAGTGGCCCTCCAACAACCATGTGGAAAATCACCAAACATGGAAAATAGTGTGAAACATTTAAGAAGGCCCTACACCAGTGATGCCAGGGTTACGGCCCGCGGGCCGGACCCGGCCCGACTGTACATCACATCCGGCCCGAGGGTGATAAGGGGAGAATATCAATTTTAATTTAATTTTGATGGAATTTAAAAAAAATAAAAAAAAATTAAAATTTTCGGTGGACTCCGTTAGTTGGTCTATTGCTGCTGCCCGCCTCAGCTGCAGCAGCGCCGGTAGTGCTGATCGAGATGTTGTCAAATAAGAGGAAGGTCGACACTGAAGCTCGCATCTTTCAGGATAGATGGAGAGAAAATTATTTCTTTTGGGAAGTAGGAGGCAAACCCGTGTGTCTTATCTGTCGTGAACAAGTGGCTGTACTAAAGGAGTACAACATCAAACGACACTACGAGACCCACGCCGAGAAATACGGCGAGTACACAGGGCAACTCCGGACTCAAAAGCTAAACGAGCTAGCATCATCGCTACAGAAACAGCAAGCCGTATTCTCCAAATGTCGAGATACACACGAAGGTTCGTTTTATTTTAATACATATTGTAACGAACTGATAGTTGAGTTCTGTTCTGTTTGACTGCTTGATATGTGGTTGTTATGAATGTTCCGCTAAGTACACCGTGTTGAATAAGTACTGAGATGTCCTGAGTGTCTGTGAATAGGTCGGGGTCGGACATGTGACAGTTCTTGACCAATGGCTGTGTGGGATGACAGGCTCTCATTGGCTGGTTCGTTGGCGTGTCAGGGGTGAATGAGGAAGTGGATGGATGGATGGATGGATGGATGGATGGATGGATGGATGGATGGATGGATGGATGGATGGATGGATGGATGGATGGATGGATGGATGGATGGATGGATGGATGGGTAAAAAGATGGACAGATAGATAGATAGATAGATAGATAGATTACTTTCCGAAGGGAAATTAAGTTGTCATAGCAGCCGGTACATTTGAATACAATAAAATACAAAAATACAATACAATAGAATAAAATAAAAAATATTGAGGTAGAAAGAATAAAAAACAGATGGTAATGTTATTGTTAGACAGTATATAAGAATAGAACAGTATATATAGTATATAATATAACATAATATATATTTATATATGATAGTAATTATACCAATATAAAAGCAGTACATAGTAATAATGGCAGCAACAGTATATATAATAATAATAGTAATAGTGATATAATAATAGTAATTATAACATGTACACATGTATAAATATGTGTATATAGACTTATGTATACAAAGAATATACAGAGAGTATGATATATTTTATAATTTCCAGTGTGATATGGGGGGGAGGGAATAAAAGGGGCTGGGGTTGACTGATAGCCAGGCTAGTGCCATAAAGGCACATGGGTGTGTGGAAATATGGGTTGGTGACTGGTGATGACTGGCAAAGTTAATGTGCCTCATCTGTTATTGAGCCAATTTAGTTTTTAGATAGCTCATATTTGCCTATTTTTTCAAGAACCGTTTTGTTTTACTAATTCCTACTGGATATTCAATCACATGGTCTAATGTTGGACTACTTTATTCTGGCGCTTTCTTTCTGTGACTCGTTTAGGCCTACTTGGCCTGGCCTTCTTTTAATTGGCCTTATTTTGCATTGACTTGTTTTCATGTGCAAGCCTTCAATAAATATAATAAAAGTAATTAACAGTTTACACTTGTGTTATTTATAGGAAATGTGTTTTGTTGGCACCTAGTCTATTTTGTTGCATTTCTAATTTATAAATGTAGGCTACTTGCATGGATAGGAAAATGTAACGTTTTTAGAGGGTAACTGTCTCCTGCTTTAGGCTATGTAATTTTAGGCCTCATTGTGAGGCTATTTTGGTGCCGATGCAATTTCTTATTGATGTGTAGGCCTTCATGAATAATTTCAAATAACCTACCTATCCATGTGTTGAGTCAGTGTTTGGCCTTTTCAGTCCGAAAGTGTAATCCGGCCCCCTGAGGTCTTGCTTGAAAAAATCTGGCCCCCTGTCCAATTTCACCCTGGCATCCCTGCCCTACACAAAGCAAGAGCTGCCTACTACTCCACACTAACAGAAGATAATAAAAACAACTCAAAGTTTCTCTTCAGCACTGTAGCCTGGCTGACAGAGTCACACCTCCACCGAACCCAGTATTCCTCAAACCCTGAATAGCAATATCTTTATGACCTTCTTTAATGATAAAATTCTAACTATTAGAAGTATAATCAACAATCTCCTGCCCTCAGTTGGCACCAATACCATATCATGAACAGAAATCTCCGAAACAGCTGTGAATCTTCCCAATTATGTAGACAGCTTCTCTCTGATCACCCTTGATCAGCTGACCAAAAATAACCTCATCTACTAAACCCACAACTTGTGTCTTACATCCCATTCCCACAAAATAACGCAAAGAAATTCTGTCCCTAATTGATAGTACGATACTGAACACAATCAATCTGTCATTATCATCAGGATATGTTACACAATCCTTTAAACTAGCTGTAATCAAACCGCTTCTCAAAAAATCCACCTTAGACCCAGAGGTTTTTAGCCAACTACAAACCGATATCCAACCTCCCCTTCCTGTCTAGAATCCTTGAAAAGGTTGTAGCCAATCATCTGTGTGAGTTCCCTCAGGAAAGTAATGTATATGAAGACTTTCAGTCGGAGTTTAGAACAAATCACAGCACGGAGACAGCCTTGGCAAAAGTCACTTATGACCTTCTAATAGCTTCAGATAAGGTATTTGTATCTGTTCTCATTCTGTTATATCTTAGTACATCATTCAAGACTATTGACCATCAAATTTTATTACCGAAACTAGAACAGTTAATTAGCATTAAAGGAACTGTACTAAACTGGTTTAAATCCTATTTTTCAGATTGGTTCTAATTTGTGCAAATTAATTTTGAGTCATCTGAGTGGGACATACTCTTTAATTTTCCTCTGCTATGCGGATGACAACCAGTTATACATTTCAATAAAAACCAGAACAGTGTAATCAATTTACTAAACTCCAAGCATATCTCAAGCGCATAAAAACCTGGATGACCTGCAATTTTCTCCTATTAAACTCAGATAAAGCAGGGGTTCTAATATTTGGCCCTAAACACCTGAGAGAGACATTATCTAATCTGACATTGCCCTTGCTTCCAATGAAACAGTCAGGAACTTGGGAGTGATCTTCGATCCGCATTTGTCCTTTAATTCACACTTAAAACACATTTCTAGAACCACCTTCTTTCACTTGTGTAACATCTCATAAGTCAGACATGTCCTTTCTCAAAAAGATGCAGAAAAACTAGTCCACACCTTTGTTCCATCCAGACTTGATTTAATGATAGCGCATCCTGTATCTAGCTAGCTGATTGTGATAATAATCCATATTCTTGTTGAGGATAAAGGGCAGAGGATGTCACACCTTGTTATAGCCCTATGAGACAAATAGTGGTTTGTGAATATAGGCTATACAAATAATTTTTGATTGATTGATACTTACACACACAGACACGTACAAACACGCATGCCATGGCAAGCTAAATTGCCTTCATTGTTAGCATTATGTACTCTACATGTTCGCATGTTACCAGAGTATGTTAGCATATTCATATTATATTATGGTATTATAATTGTGCTGCTTGTATTTCTTTCTGAAACCTTTTGGGCTTATAGTCCAATGGAGGAGGGATTAGTCTATCATTTACAATATTGCATTTTCACATTTTGTGTCTGCCACAAAGCCTCACAATCTTTGGACCAGTTGGGAATATAGCTTATAAATGTCTTTATTTTAAAAGTTCTCACACCAGCAAATATCAACAGGATCAAAATAATGACAGTTATGTAACGGACATTTTTTGACCTGAATATGCTCAGTGAGTTCAGTCAAAATAGCCTGATTCAGCATTATTCTCTACTAGGTATGTTTGTTTGGATGTAATACTTGGGAAATGTTTGTGTGCTGTGAGTTGAATGAACCGGTGAACTGTTTGATCAAATCCACAGAGTTTGTACACTAAGGAAAGAGAGATCAATGACCACCTCCTCCACCATGCAGCAGGTTGCAGGACGAATGACCACGGATTGATGGTGGCGTGACTGAGGACAGCTGTGTGTTCCTGACTTTGTGTATAAAAGCCAGCACGTCATAAGAGACATTTGTCTGATTCTTGATGCCTGCAGTGGCTTTGAGAACTCCAAAGCCAAATAGTAACACTGTTACCCTGTTTGAGTGCAATATACTCCGTGTAATTTAGCTTTGATCAATGTTAAATACCTTGATTACAATTATTCTGTGTAGTTGTTTATTTCCTCCCCAGAGAATTAAATGCAAATTCCCAGCACAAGTTAAAGTTGTTACCTGTAAGTTATAGTTACAGGCAACATGAATGCTCCCACTGAAAGTAACAAAACATGGATTTCCTCTAATTCTCCAAGCTGTTTATATCACTGAACAAGCAGTTGATCCATGCAAAGAGAGGCCCTGTCTACATATCACTGTAAATGTGTTGAACTAAGCAAGAATGTGCTAAAATATAAATTAGAATAAGGACTGTTATTTAGTGAATCCAAGTCAATTTCACAGATTTTTTGTGGAAAAAAGGCAAAAATTCTGTAGCACACAACAAAAGCAAACAAACATGTCAACTAATTTGATAAGTAATACCATAACAAAGTATTTCTTCCTGGATGAATTCAGATTGATTCTGCTGCACAAACAAGGCGGCCCTGTTCAATCCCAGTGGAGACTCCTGCACAGCAGCAGAGCACTCAGTTCAACGGCAGCAGTCAAGCTCACATGTACACAAACGAACCCAAAGTAAGTGAAAACAGTAGCAGCAGGAAAAACCCACATCATGTAAACTGTAAATGTACTGGAAACGTCCACTGCCCACTTCACAGTGTTAACTTTGGTCGCTTAAATCCTGCTACTTGGAAAGAATTAAACACAAATCGTCTTTCTCATTAAGTCCTTCTACTCCTCGCCCTCATTCACACCCCATCTTCCTGCGTCATTCACTTCGTCTGTTTCTGAGGATATACTTTACAGACATGCAAGTTTACAAGTTTTTCTCCCCTGAATGCTGTCGTGGCTGTGCAAACAGGGTATTGTTTTCACCCCAATGTGTGTGTGTGTGTGAGAGTGACTTCTCAAGGTTCTCAGTCAAGGTTTGGGCCAATATAAAGAGACAATCTAAAGCTTATATAGATCAGACCATTATGTCATATGATAAGTGATGTCATGAAGAAGTCAGAAAGTGACGTCTTGCATAGTTCCAAAATACATGTTTCCTGATATCTCTATTCTATAGAATTGCATTAACTTAAGCAACCAATAAGATAAGTCACATCTATTAATATTAACTAATAAAACTATCATATTGTATAAATAACATCATGATGAATTATTGTTAAATGGCATGATTACAATGCAGTACTACAATTACAAAGCAGGATGTTAAAATATAGTAGCTTTGAACTTTAACATAATGATGTGGGTTAACCCATACAATATAACTTAACAAATTGTAATAATCAAGTACAAACTTGCAGTACATTTCGCATTCAATTTTACGAGAACAAATTTCAAAGGTTAGTTTTCTGTTTATCGAATAATCATTAACAGTCTAAATCAGATATATTAGATAATGTAAACGTTATAGATCTTACACAGGGAAATTAAAAAAATGACTTGACCACATCAGTATCGACATCAGACAGTTCAGTGGCTGAGAATCAAACCTGGATCAACAGCTTTAGCCACCATACCACCGCTGCACCAACTCGTGGTTAGTGTGAGAATGTCAGAAATAAAAGATCCCAGGTTGTCTGTGCAGCTGCTTATTATGCACCATAGTAACGTTTTGTTAGGCAACCTCTAGTGGTGCTAATAATTATAATGGAAGAAAGAAGTCAGCAGCTGAAGTATAAAGTCCACGGAGGAGGTTGGGGTTGAAAAAAAAAACAGTAGACGGCTCTGTCGTCTGGCATCCCTTAAATTAGGGTGACCACATTAATGTCGAGATTTTTAAGTGGAATAATTATTCTAATCATTTCAGAATCAAAATAATAATGCTTAACGACAATATTAAATATACATTGTGAGTGGTGGGGAAGTAACTTGTGTTCACTCTAGTTGTTACAAGGATCAGTAAGGGAGCACCCACTTCTGCGTTTGTCATGTTATATGGAGGGAACAAGATGCACCGTGTCCTGAGAAATAACCTTTTACTTTCTTAATACAGGTCAGTAAACTGTCAATAAACCACAAATATTTACTTTATTAGACAGGGCTTTATCAGCGTGAGTGCCTGCATAGAGTTTAAGATTGTTTTTAGCGGTTTAGTTAAATGTAAAAGAGATTGAAAGTAACTACGTTTTCCAGAGCGGGTGCCATTTTGTGTCTAGGGCTTCTTGGCACAAGTGAAAGTCTTTGTAGATCCAACTCAGAGGCAACCTGGAGGAAACGAGACGCACAGTGTCCTCATTGCTCCTCTTACCTGAGTAGGTTGCAGTTTTGTGACAGTGGTCTTCAGCCTTTAGACCCCAAAGATTTAACAGTGTATCTATTGCAGCAAAATCAGAGACAGAAGAAGAAACCATTTTTTTAGAGTGGGGAGTTCAAGCATCCAGAGGGCGCTTGGAGTAGAACCGGTGCTCCATATCAAAAGGGGAGGGTTGAGGTGGTCCAGGTTTCTCCGATGCCTAATGGCACCTTGCTTCGGAGGTTTAGGTATAACCAACCGGGAAGTGACCCAACCAAGTCTCCTGCCGGTTGGGGAATTGGAGAGCGAGAACAATCGGTCAGGAAGGATAACAAGAGAGCAATCGTCTGTGGCCACCGCATGCAAAACTATTTCCTTTTGGGGGGGTTGTCATGCTTTTGCATCTCGTCTTTGTTATTATAATTTTTATTATGTATTTTGGAGGGGAATGTCAGGCCTGGACTGGAATGAGGACTCAGAAGCAGAGAATATCACGTACCAGCACACTTTATTGATTTCAGAACCTCAATGCAGAGTGACAAACAAGAAGGCTATGAAAATCTCACTAACTATATCTATAATATAATATAATACTTGGCAAGCAATAAATGGGGAAAAAGAACTTCCTAATAAATACAAAACATACACTAGAAAAAGAAAAAGCTTTTAAACATAAACCACTCCCGAAGGAGGACAAACAAATGGCAAGAGCAAGAAATCAAAAGCGCTCCCGAAGGAGGAAAACCAAACTACTAATAAATGGGGCAAAAGAAAAGGCTCACCTAAACAGGAGGCTCAACAAACACTTCGGCACAAGACAAAGGGGAGACGCAGACTATAAGCACATGAGGGTGAAGGGAACAGGTGGAAACAATCAGAGACAATCAGACCGGTGACACATGAGGAAGGGCAAGTGACCTGAAACGAGAGGAGAGTTATGATTTCAAAATAAAACAGGAAGTTACGAGACAAAAACCCCAAGACAAGACAAACCTCACCGCGGTGTGACAGGGAATGTGTTTTGAGTGGGGTGGGCTGACTAACTACACTAACTGTCATGACTCTTTGCTATGTTTCATTGTGAGATGTTAGAAAGAGAAACGTGTTGGAAGAAAATAAATGCACCAGAAATGCACCTGCGTCTCGGCTCTCAGATGGACACACCAATGACGCACTTCACCATAAACCACGACAAATTGTATGTTACCTACAGAGCAAAGGTACATACTAGCAGCCACCAGACTTTATTTCCCATGGTAGGTATGGGACTGTATCTTTAGTGGAACATTTTCACAGTTAGGGTAACTCACTGCCTGACTGATGCTGGTATGCCCTGCTGAGGGAGGATTAGTCACTCAGTCAAGCTGCATCTATTTGGGCAGTCACTTTGAACTGAAAGAATTTTAAACAGTAACACTTTTGTAACCCCTGAGACTCTGGACTTGTAGGTTCTCAGAGGTCAGAATAGTTTTCAGATGTTTCCATGCTGTATATTTCCCATTGAGATTAGTTTTCTTACATAAGTAAACACACAAACACACACACATCTCTCCATGTAGTGTCACTCCCTGTTGTCAAAACAGCCAGAGTGCATGGGGACCCTCCACAACAGCAGGTCCCATCGTGAGCCAGGTTATCCTGTCACACACACACACAAACACACACACACACACACACACACACACACACACACACACACACACACACACACACACACACACACACACACACACACACACACACACACACACACAGTATATGCACAAACAAACACGCAGGTATATAATTGTTACGGGAGATTTCCTCTTCAGAGCATCTACTGTCTCCACTCTGCTGTGATTTATTGATTGTTCTCGTCTTTACATTTAGTGGAAAAATAACAGGCTCATGCTATTTCTTTAGACGTCTGGTATGGGGAAATGTTTCCACTGGGCTGACAAATGCCAATATTCTCAAAGAATTGTTAGCCATTCAAATAGTCATCATGTAGAAGCAATGGATTGCCAAAAAAAGAGACGTACAGGGACAAAGAAGGGGAGAATAACACCAGACGTGGAGGACTGCTGATTGCTGATTAAACATAATGATCAAACAAACTACCTTCAAAGATACTTTCCACACCAGGTGATGCCATGGCCCCTTTTGCTTTGTAGAGTCCACCTCACATAATGAGTTCTAATTTCAGACAGCGTAGGTCACAACACCGAGAATTCTGACCACCTTCTCAGTCTATGTCAAGGATGTGCATCGTAAACAAAGCCGGGGAAATTGGCCTAATCATTAATACCACCTAAGACTTTCACAGGCACACTATTTGTCTTGGGGAGCAGTGGGGACAGCCTTAAACATATAGCCTTTTCTTTTGTCAAAGAGTGCTGCTGAGCTCAGAGTATTACGCAACTCTCTTGTAGGGCAGCTACACACTGGAGGATAAACCAGAAACTGGGAACGACACCAAGCGGATGTTTCGTACTTGTACAGCTGCGACTAAAACAACAATACATTTCAAACTCACCTCCAGCTCACTCTGCAAGACTAAGCCAATTACTACATGACTACATCTGTAGTTCCATAGCCAGCTGGCTACGTCAGTCCTCCTCCATGTTAGTTTTCCACTGAATCATGCATGTTTCTGAGAAACGGCAAGTGTGTTGTCTTACGTTCTGGCCAATTCATCTAATGTGTGTATTGCTGATCACTCACAGGCTCTTTACTACAAGCCACAAAACATCCACAGAATGATGATTTCATTACTGATTATTTTCCAGAGTGATGCGTACCTAGTTTATTCGGGAGTCTTGGAGACAGAGTAACTTCAGTTTGTGTCTCTCATGTATAATCATTATGTTCTCGTTACAGAGCCCGAGGATTTTCTAGGAAAATAAATACCATCTATTAAAAACCCAGAAGGTAATTTATCAACATTTACTGCTTTTCTAAAGCCATTTCCAAAATACTCAGACTCTTCCAAACATCTGGATGAAAAAGTAATCATTCTGCTGCACAGTGACGTGATTCATCACTTTCCACGAGGTGCAAATGTTTCTATTATTATTTCTTGCAGTCAGAAATGACAAATCTTTATTTTTTATCATACTTAATAATACTACATACTAACTATGCAAAATGATAGATGGATGTTATTGTCCAAGAGAAATAAATTCATACAGAATGAAGAGATTATAAGATAAATTTGGTAAATCAATGTACACCTATATCAACCTGATTTTTAAAATTTAGATTTTGGGTCACATCTACCTACTAATTATACAGCTGCCTCTATGTGGAACACATATTCTATGAACCATTCATCTTTGGTATATATATGGTTAATTGCTATAGAAAGTTCAGGGGGTCAGTGGGGGGTGGGGCAGTGTGCCTTCAGTCTGAGGGCCTAGGTGAACACGTCTTCTACATCTGCGGATAAATTACAGCAGTGGTCGGAAGATGGGTCAGAATCAGTGCCAGATCATTTAGATAATTGGACAATTTTTATTTCACCTTATTGAACTGACGGAGACATTCAAGGGAGTTGCAGGTGCTGATCTCAATTATGGCATCATTCATACAACCACTTCCTCTTTAGCAAGTTGTCTTCAAAGAAAAAGCACAGAGTATGTTTCGCTGCTCTGATGTTTAGTATGGGAGCGTGAAATTACGTAGATTTTATTTTGAAAAGTTGTGAACATGGCTGAGTCCTTCGCTTAACAGACTTCTGGAATAGCCAAAATGCAATGCAAAAAGTTAAGTAAAGTTAACTAAATCATTCAAACTATATAAACCAAACACATGGACAGAAAAACAATCAAATTTTGTTTAATTTTATAAAAAAGATTGATGATAAATCTTCACTGAAGATAAATCAGGTAGGATAAACAACTTCAATCTGCACCACAGACTGTTAAAAAAGCTCTGCAAACAAAAATTAAAAGTGACAGTCTATTGTGAAACTGTTTGAGGAGGACTCACTAAAGACATGGAATAATTATGAGGTAAACATCCAGGCCATAAGCACAGGCCAAGAAAAAAAGCAAATTAAGAACAAGCACTTCACTAATTGTAAACATTTAGCAAGGAACTGGCTGCCACCTTTGTTTGGATATGGAGGCAGAGTCGCAACTTAAGAAATAGGCCGGTTGTTAATTTTAATGTCCTTTATCCAGATGGTTAGAAGAGGCTTCTGGAGGCACACTCACATCAAGTGTGTGTCAAGTGAGATAGAGGAACATAAGCTGGCTTCAGAGGACTGTAAAACCAAGTAACTCAAAGATATTCCCGTTTACCACAAGGTAATAAAGCATGCCACAAATTCAAGGAGTTTAAACCATCAAATTATTATTATTATTTAAATTAACTTTTTTTCTTGAAAGATGATTTAATAAACAGATTATTTGTACGTCCAAACACAAAACAGATTCCTGATTATTCAGCTCTACCTGCACCTATAGGAACGAGGCCGTTTCACAAAACGTCCCACCTGTGGCGCCCTGCGTGCCGCTGTAACTTTGCGCACCCTTCGCGTCAGTCCCTGATGTTTTTGATTTCAGTGATTTTATGTTGAAACAACAGTTTCTGCTGTCAAGGCCCAGATTTCCTATGGGTTCAGCATGTTGTTTGATTAATTAAGGGAGTCTACCTCGTTCATTTGCTGGAAGAAATTCACCTTCAATGAAACTGAATTACACACAGCTCGCTGGTTTAATGTGTGTTAATACACCGAATTACGGCTATCAAAGCTTAATAAAAACAACGTCATGGGCGAAGGATTAGATTTGGTTTATTTTAATAGTTTCCGATGGAAATCAACAGATGTCCGCGCGCCAAAATCGAGTTGTCGAGACAGATTTCACGTTTAAAGCTGAATAAACGCCGATGAGACACTAAGACACAAGTGGGGGAAAAAAACTACCATCAACACCCACCTGCCTACTTCTTGTGGCTGGACAGCCCCAGAGTCATTTTAACATTTTCCACCATATTGGTGCGTCAGGAGCAGCCGAGGAGACCTGTGCGTAAAACCTCGAAACCAACCAGTGACAGGACTTTCCTCCGACACTCACCTGCAGAACAGACTTCATGGTGAGCGGGGAGACGATGGCAGTGCATATCTTCTCGCCTTTGAGCATCACTTGGCCCATGGTGAAGAGCATCGGTGAAGCGAGCGCGAAGGACGCGAGCCACATGGCGCTGATCAGCTTCTTGGTGCGGCTGCGGGACATGATGCTCTTGGCTTTGAACGGGTGGCAGATGGCCATGTAGCGCTCCACGCTCAGGCTGGCGATGTTGAGAGCGGTGGCGTAGGAGCAGCTGTCCCGGAGGAAGTAGTAGCCCCTGCACACTGCGTCCCCGAAGACCCACGGGTGGTGGAACCATATGAAGTTATAGAGCTCGATGGGCATGGAGAGGACCAGGATTAGCAGGTCGGACACGGCGAGGCTGGCCAGGTGGTAGTGCACGGTGCTCTGGAGGTTCTGCAGGGTCTTTTTGGTCAGCAGTGTGTACAGGGTGATGGAGTTCCCCATAGAGCCCACAGCGAACAGAGCCACGTAGAGGACAGTGACTATAATCTTAGAGTAAATGTCCGTGTTTACTTCCAGGTCGTCCTCCTCTGAATTGGAAGATTCGGAGCTGTTATCAAGTGGAGACAGTGAGTTATTCCCAAAGAGTCTGTGCGCCAGCGCGCCCAAGCCCGCCACATCGCACTTCGAGAGCGTGCAGTTTAAATCCATTTGCTCCTTTATGGGTGGAAGTGTAGGAACTGAAAATATCACAGAGTCGGCATTTGACGATTTTCACTGGGACATCAACAGGAGGGAAGCGGGTTCAGTGTCTGGAAGTCGGAGGAGAGCAGCTTTAATACTTGGCACGACAGGAGGCGTGCTCGCTATTGGCGCTGCTTCGATGACGCACAGCCATTCAGTGAGTGGAGCCCTTGTCATTTTGTCCCTTCATGATTTACCTTGGAAAGCTAAAGACCAAAAATAAAACATTTCAAATCTCTCTCTCTCTCTCTCTCTCTCTCTCTCTCTCTCTCTCTCTCTCTCTCTCTCTCTCTCTCTCTCTCTCTCTCTCTCTCTCTCTCTCTCTCTCTCTCTCTCTCTCTCTCTCTCTCTCTCTCTCTCTCTCCTCATCCAACAATGCAGAAGTACATATAGATAATTGGTGTTCAGTGACAGCTGGAGACAACAGTACAGTATATGAACTCGGGCCCAAGGCTGCGGTGTCTTCAGTGCTGATGTTCCAGTGTCACTATGGAGAAGTATTGTTAATGGACAGACAGAGAGGAAATGTCACTCTTACTTTGCAACTGCTGTCAGTGCAAGGACCAATGTAAAAGCACACAGACACACACAGACACACACACACACACAGTCACGCACACACAATTTAAAAGCATGTATGTGTTTACCTGCTGTAGTATTAATGTGGTCTCAGCATGGCATCAACAACCTGTTAGTATCGTTCATCACACTGCGAGCAGGGCCGGCCCTGGCAATGTTGGCGCCCTAGGCGGGGTTTCAGAATGGCGCCCCCCCCAACATACACATGCAAATTGTCATGCATCCCCAAGAACTTTTGGACTGTATACAGATGCACACACAGGCAGACAAAATTGTAAGCTATAAAAAATAATAAAAATATATAATAAAAATATAAAAAGTATAAAGTATAAAGACATATCATGTCATGTCGACAAAAATAAACATTAATGATGTCCGCAATTGGGGTGATTCTACCTCTATATTGTTCTTTCTTCTCCTCCCCTACTTTGCTGCGCTTTCTGAATCGTGCACCTGATAATTTAATCCTTTTTTGACTCATCTTCAACTCTTACCACAGTCTAACACGCCTCCCCACACACACACACAAGAGAGTATGTGCTTGTGTGTTTCTGTCTGTTTAGACACAACTGACAAATGTGTGGATGAATATGAATATGAACAGTACTGAACAGTCAAACACAATACATATATTTTTTAGACCTATTTATTGTAATCAACAGGGCAACAGGCCCATTTGTGGGTCATTTGGTACCGGGCCGCACAGAAAGAATAAACATTTTACATGTTTTCTGTTTTATCTATTATCCGGTAATTTTTCAAAATATAACCGTTTTATTTTGAAAAATTACCGAATCCTCTGCGTTATGACTCATGCTTTATGCATGTCAAGACGCTCGTCTCGGTCACGTCACTTTTTCGCTGAACAAAAACCAGCACGGTATTTGTCGGACCCATTTGTCAACAAACCAGGTTAATCCAGAATGTCTGGTTAAGAAAGAGATCAGCTGCTGGAGATCGCAAATGACGGCGGCCCTTAAAGTATGTTTGAGAAAACAACTCTGCCGGTGTCCTGGATTAAAGTCACGGCACAATGCCCTGAGATCGCCACAACAGCACTAACAACTCTGTTGCCATTTCCGACATCATATCTGTAGTGACATGAATGATAGATCGTTTGAAATATATCAATTTTCAGTGTGTTTTCCGGCCCAATTTGCTCGCGGCGAGCGAAAAAAATAGAACAGACCCCGGAACCATCGCTGCAGATCGCGAGCCAGCCGCGGCTCTTCCCGCAGCTTCCGGCACGACGCTGCCGGTGCGAACAGCCCAATTATTTAACATGGGCGCGGAAAGGAGGCGGACAGCTTTCGTGGCGCCTCGCGGCGCTCCTATCTCCGGTGCGTCCCCGGGTTTAGAAGATGATGTTGTGATGTGAATGTTTTGGTTTATATTGCATGTGTCACGTCATGAGCATTTTGCGCCCTAGGCAACCGCCTACTTCGCCTATGCCAGGAGCCGCCCCTGACTGCGAGGAAATATTGCATTTGCATATAAGACTCATAAAGTTCAGCGTCACAGAGGAATAAAACCATACAGAGTTACTCAAACTGTCAGCTGGTTAGTTCAACCTGTTTTCACGTTCTATAGGAGGAGAAGTATACATACAGTCAACTCTGCACTACATTAAATATCTTGTTTACTGCAGTACAGGATGTGTTTTGTCACTTCCTAAATGTGGTGGGCCAGTGAGGTGTTGGAGGGGAGAGAAGATAAAAAACATATTTGTTAAATTTGTTTTCCCCCTCAAGTACATTTTGTTGGAATTTGAGAATGTTTCAGGATCCACAAACAAAAACAAGATCAATAAATGTGATGATGATGATGATGATGATGATGATGATGATGATGATGATGATGTGTGAATAAATGATGGGGCTCACATATTCTCCAAAAATAACCCAGCACGCATTGGTTTGTCAGTGATCTAGGAGTATTTTCCCAGTTCGGACTTTTGATGAATACATCTTAATTGTTATCTAATATATATCTCTGTGGGCTACTGCTATGCACAGTAGGTGTTTACATTTGTGTTGGGGTAAATGAGAGATACACAGGATTCAAGAAGGAGTCACATCAACCAGACATATGTTTAGCATGAGTCACACAAGAAGAACAGATGACATATCTTGGTCACGTTATATTTGCAGCCGAAGATCAGGGGCCTGTAATACAAAGCAGAAGTTGTGGTTACCGGGGTAACTGTATGTTTAATTCAGACTTTACAGACCTTGCAGCTCATTCACCTGAGCCTTGTTCTGCCAGAGGTGTCTTCCAGTTAATGTGAGAATTGTTTTCTCCCCACAGTGGTCAAAGTGATGCTCATTGTGGGAGAGCTGTTTGGTTTTTCTAAAAAGAATTTAAGGTTTCTATGTAAAGTGCCTTGTGATAATTATGATTTGGCACAATACAAATAAAATTGAATTTCATTGAATTGAATTCTCTTCTTATCGGGGTGAATCACCATGGTAACCTATGCTGAACAGCTGACCTGCAGGTTAAGTTCGAGATCAGTGATCAAACCATATAAGAGCACCGCCCACTGATCAATCAGCTCATTTGAAACCACAGTTCTGAGAGGATCCTGTGGAGTCCTCTCTAAAGAGGACAAGGGTCCTCAGACACCCACAGAATCCTTTGACCTATCTGAATAGTGTCTTAATGAAAGACATAGATCTTCAGCAGAGGAAATGATAAACCTTTGTCACTTAGTTTTTTCCAGCTGTCCTTCGAGCCTTTAGCAGCTGTAACTGTCCTTCTTTGAATCTGGATAATGTGCTTGCACTTGTTTTCTAATATAATAGTTTGAGCCCCGTTTTTGAAATATGTCTCTATTTCACTATTTCATCTCTCAAGTCAACCTTTCACTAATATTTTGAGATTTATAGATTACAGATGCTGACAAATTTGTATGTATCTGGAAATTGACATATTATGGGCGTAAGGAAACATGACATTCGACTTGGATGACTATTTTGGACATACATAACATACATACATACATACATAAACATGTCATACTTTGAAACAGCGTTACAAATATAACAGCTCCGAAAAACCATTAAGGAATTTCAAATGCCTGTCTAACAATTGAAATTCTTTCACTTGGTTTTCAACTGACAGCAGCAATGTATGACAAATTGTCCCTTTGGCCCAAACACTGAAGATCTGCTATCTGATCTGAATTCCTCATTTACAGTAATTTCCTTTTGCAGCTTAAAGCAAACAAGCCAGGCCCAGAACATATACAGTTAATGTACACATCTTGCAGGGAGCCGCAGAACGAAAGGGGAAACTAAATGCACCAAAATTACAGACTAACAATTAAACAATAATAGCCCATTTCTTTCTTATCAGAAAACACTTTCCTGTTGTACTGTTTTGTTTTCATTAGGAACACAAAACCACAAACTTACAGGGGCACTTCAGGGGGCAATCAAATTTCAGTTGGAGGCCAGTGACCCCCCTGGATCTACCCCTTTAAGTTTTATACTTGTGGTCTTGAGGTATTCAGAAATGTTTGTTTTTTTCAAGTCAAATTTACTAGGAAATAAAATATTTTTGTCCAGGAACTTTCTGGAATTGATGACCCAATAAATCCACTTTGCAGTCAGGTTTAGCAAAAAGCTGTGATTTTAATCAAGAATAGAATATGAATGATAGGATGGAAGATATGGCCAATGCTTGAAGTTGTATTATTGTATTATAAACTACCTCAAAATCATACAAGACTCTCGTTGGAGAACTGGTGTTCATGGAAGCAACAATGTCCCGTCTGTTAAACTTAATCCAGTTTTATTTTTTTTTAGCCTGGATACATTATGTAATACTTGTGTTTTTAAGTAATATAGATGGTATTTTTATTAGTTTGTCAACTTTGTGCAGGCACCTGAGGAGTCTGCAATATTGCTTGCTTCATGGATACAAGATGATGTGTCTGACATGCATTCAGGCCGGCTACGTGGAGTCTCAAGAGACAATCAAGCCTTTGCTGAAAATACTGGATCCCCACGGAGTGCAACTGAGACGCCGGAATCACCTTCGGAGACGTTTGTTTCAGAATCCAGGTCCGAACTTTTTATGGCACATAGATTCATATGATAAACTCAAACCATATGGGATCTGCATCAATGTTGGATGAGGGTTAGTTAGTTAGAGTGGAGTCTTCTCAGATAGTTTTGCCATCAGATGGTTTTGAATCTGAAAACAAGCTATCTGCGTCTGAGATGTAGGGGAATAGAAGAATAAAGTTGCACAAAATAGCCTAAATGCAAATACAATTCAGGTTCTTGTAAGTAAAGTACAAGAACCTGAATTGTACTTTAAGTAGGCCACAGTAGTTCAGTAAACATCGTTAAATTCCCCCAATGCAGACAGTTGTGGTTGAGAGCTTGTGACAAAAATCCTCAAATATGAAGACTTGTCACGCACTGAAGACAAAAAAACACTAAGTTAGTTATTGCAAACTCATCTGTATGCAGCTTCGGCGAGAGATGCAACCCTTTGTTGGTTCTGTTAAGGTACGATCCGCTCTGGCAAACCCTTTTTTAATTCTTCTAAAAGCATGAGCTATCGCAGCTGCGCAAAATCCTTGGTTTAACTTGCCTGACACCATTTATCAAAGAGGATGCCTTTCTCACATGCAAACTCCACATAAGTCTGGTTGACATTTTTATCACAATTTCTACATTTTTGTCGATATACTACAGGCACTAATTCGTAAGAATGTAACATGCTAGCCTTAACAGTATCCTTATTGTCAAGCTCTGCTCGACTTTGAGGGTGGCACACACCTCCCTGAGCTCTCCCTACTAATTTGCATTCAAGCAATAAAGACCACACATCCTTTGGCCAATTTAAAGTGTCTACAATGCCAATGCTCCAAGTCAGCTTTCCCCTCTCCGTCTGCAGTGGATGGACCAGCCAAAAATCCCTTCTCCTCCAGCTTCTCAATCAAGAGCTGTTTCAGCTGCTGTTTTTTTTCCATGTTGTGGCACTTGCACATCAAACACATTAGCAACGAGAACTAAATCTACTTTACTACATTTGTCAACATTTTTTCATGTGGGGTATCTAACAAATAAAAATCAATAATGCCACTCTGGGAAAAAACAAATACCTATCGAAACTTATCCGACTAGAACATTTTGGGGAAAAACGGACGAGCCCCCAATTGTTTTTACGCCCCGCCTAGGAGCAACCAGAGAATTACATAACATGCTCCTTTCTTTCCCCACTCCCAAGTACAACCAGTGCCACAGCAGATCTGCAGTCCAAAACCGTGGTGATTTATTTGATAAATCAGGCAGAAGGGTTAATCACAGCGAAAAGTATCTATAATATCTAACTAACTTGCTTATGTCCAAAAGAAACAAAAACAAAATACAGGGATCTTACTACCTACACAACAACAGGAGAAAAGAGTTACAAAACAAAAAGGCTCTCTTCCCCTCAAATTATCAGGACTGCTCAGGCTTCTAACAGAAATCACTGCATATAGCTATCATAACACCATTCAGATCAGATGGGATTCAGAAGGCGAAGGCACAGTCGTGTTGGGACCCAGGAAAAGACGAAGGCCAAGACTGGCATCGGCAGGTGACTTTTTAAAGTCATCTCCATCAGCCTATCCTCTAATCACCTGCTGGACCTGAAACTCAGACACATGTAAAACACAGAGCAGGGTGAACAGCACCACCCCCAGGCAGGGAGGAAGAACAACTACCCCAAAACACACCCAAATAGAATTTAACATGCGTCCTTTTGAGGGTATATGCTACGAAACCTTTTCAAAAATCCCTGCTCTACTGTCGACGAAAGAGAATTTGTTTTCCTTGCAGTCGGTTAGCCATGTTAACTGATTTTCTCACTTCCCCACTCTTTCCCTTATATCTACAAAGAACTGCAAGGCTGTCGTTCTGGAAACACTCACAGAATTTGCTCATGCAGAAATGTTGTGTCCCCAGGAGGACGTCCGGTGATGATGAACACCCTACAACGACTATTTGGCACTAGGGCGTACCTTAAAGAGGTATCCCAACAGAAGATACAGGCTTTCAGGGAGGAATGACTACAGAGAGGACTGTATCCCTGTGATTATATTGTGTTTGACATTTGTTGCCTTGTCATGACATAAAACAGTCTTCATCCACCCACCTCTCCACAGGAAGCTATTGAGCTTTACATGTTATTATTACGCGCTTACAAGTTGTTCTACTGGATCAAATTACTGAATGTGAGCACCCATCCTCAGCAAAAAAACTACATCATTGCAGTTTGTCTATTGGTGGAAAATGTTATGTTGACTGCAAATTTCAGTTTAGGTGGTTGACAGAGGAATTGTCTTTAAGTAGTGAATAACAGTGAACTCTTAAATGATTGTCATCTCACCTCTGAGCATCCTGTCATCTCTTTTCAATCATCATTATGGAAAAATGATACATCCTAACAAGGTAACTGGGGCAGTCCTGAAATTAAGCGTTGCATCAGATTTTGTCACTGTGTAAAAATGTGATGATATATGCCATCCTTCATTTTTTTTCCCCTTCTGATCTAGTTATTTCAATTGCCACCAAATAATTAGATGACAGAGGTAGGGATAATGTAAGGGGTTGAAATATATTGTCTAAAATTTGCTGGTGATACATCAACTATCTTGGAGACTTTTAAATAAAAGCAGGTCAGTCTTCCTTCTGTAGCTTAATAAAATGTGGTCTGTCATCCTAATAATTCATCCTTCGTTTGCACTGTGGCTGCTATTACACCATCAACAATAAAGACTAATTTCCACTAAGTAAAGTATGCCTCGTTTTTTCTTTTTGAATTATAGCTCATGTTTGATCACATAAACTTTTCACAAAACAAGCGCCCATAAGTAACAGGGAAATGTCTACTTTAAAGATTATCTAACAGATTAGCAGTTATCCAAAGTCACCAATTTTGCTCTTTGAGACAGGATCCATGTTTTTCGATCACTAGTTTTAGAACATATAAATGAATACTGTACAGAGTCTAGGACCATTTTTGGCAAAGGGTAGTTAAACTTATCTGCAGTAAAAAATTAGTTTGAACACAAACGTGCAAAACAAGAGAGCTACCAGTGCTTTTTAGGTACCATAAGAACAGATTCACAAAATTCCACTATTAACAGCTGACATGAGGATACAGACTCCAATTCAATTATAATTTCATAATTATAATCATAAAATGCAACTGTGAGAGAACGTATGTCAAAATGATTTCACTCAAACTGATAACAGGAAAACTCGATACAATATTCTTTATCATTTATGAAATAAAATGTATGCAAATGTAAACATGACTTTTGTATTAGGCTCAATTAGTTTATATGTTCAGCTTTTTTTATAGAATCACAGTGTTCAACAGATATTCTTTTTTAATTAATGCAAGAAATTTGAAAGTACTAGAAAGGAAAATCCCAGGCTTTTCACGCATTTCAAACATCAGTATTTGCATTAACAACACTTTCAGTCTACTTTAGTGTAAAATCTTGGACATCTTAACACAACAAAATGCACAAGAGACTTCCTGCCAACAACATTATATCAAGATGTTTAGAGGATGATGTATTTTGTACCAGTTAAAGACTGAGCAGGTATATTTAGACAAAACCAGTAAACAATTTTATACATTTGCATATTTGTAGAAGTAGTCCTTCAAGTGCATTAACAGAATGTCACATACAGTTAAAGTGAGGTGATGACTTTCTTGATAAAACAGAAAATGTGAATCATGAAAAAACAAACTCTTAGCTCATAAAACACCTTCTGAGCTAATGACCATATCTTCCCCTTAGTATCTCTGTCACACATTGACACTGTTTTAATCTCGACTGTCGGCCCTGACAAGCCTACAACTGGGAACAAATAAAGCAAAAAATAGAAAAGTGTGTACATGTGAGTGAGTGAGTTGATCTTGAGGAGCGAGGACAAGAAGTATAAATAAATAAAAGTATAAGAAGCTGGTGCAGCCTAGAACCCCCAAAATAAAAATATTAACAACTCAAAAACAATTTAAATGACGATACCACCTAGTATCTTGCGGCCCTGTCGATGTGCATCCCATTAATGGGTCAAAATTATTCACCATTTTCCTGCTTGGTATCCATGGCGAAAGGTCACTAGCCGCTATGTTTCAGGCTCTGGTGGTGGCTGGTCTTCGGGGGGGTGAGTTCTGCTGAGGGCTCACAGCTCGGCTACCGTTCCGTGGTTCCCTGCTGCAGGTGCACATTGATCCGTTTATCATGGACCTGCTTTGAATGCCATCCCCCTGCTGGTCTTTTATCCACCTGTGCCAGCACACCAATTCCAACTTTGCTGATTGTTGTTCCAGGGTTGGACAGGATCTGTTTGGTTCAGCTTTTCCCCCCAAAAAAAACAGTTTTAAACATGCAGCCAATCAAAATTCTCATCATGCACGATGCCCCGTAGCTGATCTCATCCCAGCAGCGAGGAGGAGGAGGGCCCTGACGAGCCTGCCACCTTCCAATCAAACTATAAGAGCTCCACTGATCATAATAAGGACTTGATTATTAAAGGCACTTTCAGTTAAAAAAACAATGAACTGGTTGTTATGTTATTCTAGGATTATTTAGGTTTCAGAATTGGCCAGCTTTTCCCAAGAGAGAATGGAATATGGCGTTGATAAAGTACGATATAACACCTGCTACTTTTCTCTACTTAGTTTAACTCTTTAATTATTTGTAAATATCTTTGCAATAAATGTATATCATCATTCAAAATTCCAGGAATTCCTCAATTAACTTGTTTTTGATCATTACACATTCTTATTTTTATCTATCCTTATTTACTTTTTTAATAAAAAACATTTTTGTATCACTACCCCTCTTAGGCACAACATGGGTCAAAAATGACCCTTATTCATTTCACATGTTATTTCATGCATGGCTGTGCTTCTTTGCTATATCTTTTAAAATCTATTTATTAAATCATTTAATATTACAAAGTATTAATTAAAATATCTTGTTTTTGATTACCACAAATCATTATTTTTATTTTCTCTGTCTTAATTTTTGAACTAAAATGGTTTTTGTATTACCTCATCACGTTTACACACATGGGTCAAAAATGACCCATGTATGCAAGTGTGAATTTGATAGGAACCTTTGATTTGTAAATGTTTGTAGTTAGGAACATGTTTACTGTGGACAACTTTTCACATGCCAACCTTGTCAGAACTACTTGTCAGAACTAAACGGGCTGCTTTTGCACATCTGATTTATGTAAGTCTTATTTTACAATTGTTTTACCTAAGAAAATATTTGATATCTTGTGAAAAGATAACTGCACATAACATTTAACATTATTTCCCTCTACTGGTGGGAAAGATAAATATGTCCAATATTATTGGCTAGCTGTTAACATATTCTCTTTTAGCTAGCTAATGTTAGCTTATGTAAGCTAGGTCAATTCTAGCTAATGATAGCTAGGTAAACAGGATTTAGTTCTGACAAGTAGTTTTGACAAGTGTGGCATGTGAAAAGTTGTCCACAGTAAACATGTTCCTATCTACAAACATTTACAAATCAAAGGTTCCTATCAAATTCACACTTGCATACATGGGTCATTTTTGACCCATGTGTGTAAACGTGATGAGGTAATACAAAAACTATTTTAGTTCAAAAATTAAGACAGAGAAAATGAAAATAATGATTTGTGGTAATCAAAAACAAGATATTTTAATGAATACTTTGAAATATTAAATGATTAAATGAATAGATTTTAAAAGATATAGCAAAGAAGCACAGCCATGCATGAAATAACATGTGAAATGAATAAGGGTCATTTTTGACCCAGGGAAGGGTAGTTATACAAAAATGTTTTTTGTTAAAAAAGTAGAAAAGGACAAATGAAAATAAGAATTTGTGATGATCAAAAACAAGTTAATTGAGGAATTCCTGAAATTCTGAATGATGAAATAAATTTATTGTAAAGATATTTACAATTTAAACTCCATCGGGTCATTTTTGACCCATGTGTGTAAACTTGATTTACAAATACAAAAACTACTTTAGTTCATAAATTATGAAAGATTAAATGAAAATAATGATTTGTGTTAATCAAAAACAAGATATTTAATGAGTATTTTGAATATTAAATGATGAAATAATTAGATTTCCAAAAATATAGAAAAAAAACACTCAGCCGTCCATGAAATAACATTGTAAGTCAATACGGGTCATTTTTGACCCATGTTGTGCCTTAGAGGGGGTTTGCATAGCTTGTGTATCAAAGGGTTAAATGATGTGATTCTCTCTGAGAGGTAGCCAGCACTGTTATTCTTTTTCAGAACTCAGTGCTTAGTTTAGTGAGTTTGTGTTAAGAGACAGGGAGAAGCTTTTCACTTTAAATGCACAAATATTATTGCACATCTTAATGTGGAGTAAAGACGATTTCCCTACAACCCTCTTAATCCCTGCAGCAAAAATCCATTTAATTTCATTTGACTTTAAAATCTCTAGTTGCATCAGAGGGAGAGAGTTCACTTGTACAGCGAAGCAACAGACTGCTTTAAACATTGTAACAACTTTACACACAAATGGTATAAAATGGTAAAAAAAGTAAACTACTTCAATTACTACAGATTGTATCTCCCTGTTGTTATGCCTTATGTATACAGCAGTTTGAATGAATGTAGGGAATGTACTGACTGAAAGGCAAGTGACCTCCGATTCTGATGTAAATGCCATGAATGGGAGTCCAATTATAACCGATTAATCCCAGTCCATTATGAGGCTGTTGCTGGTTACATCCATACTAAAACATTTTAGTGACATTGAAACACATCACTTTTGGAAACAATGCGTTTGAGTCTGGAGGGAGAGAAACAGATAAGTGCCACATCTGCCGCACAGATATACACATAGAGAGACACAAGGGTAACCACAGGAAAACAGGAAAAGCTGAGGTCACAGCCATGGCCATAATATATAGCCTCTTACACAGTGCTGTCACTGGCCGTGATTGATATAATCTATCCTCCAAGCAAATTCATAGAATACAGGTTTTATGTTATTTCTCTCTCTCTGATTGATATAGCAGTATGGCTAACTTAATCCCTTAATAATTTCAGATTCAAAGTTAATTTATTTTCATTGTTACTGTCGCAGACAAGAAAGGAATGAGGACTGAGACTCCTGAGAATGGGTGGAGATAGGGGAAGACTGAGGTGCCAATGCAAAAATGGAGGTGCAGAGAATCCCCCAGAGAGGCGGATGACGTCAGACTCGACTGCAAGCTCTCACAGCACAGCCAGAGTTGAACACATAGTTACAAAAACATAGCAGGTCAAGCCAGATGAATGGATCAAACTTTCCAGCAAGAGTCTGGGGTTTAAATCTGTTGTCTTTTTAGCTTGGTGTAGGCACACAGACAGGACTATCTGGTAAAGAGACAGACAGGGAAAGTAAATACAATTTTGTCTTAATGTCCACCAGCTCACCGATGTGGCAGCCCAATCTTAATAGCCAGTCTGACTTTGGTTAACAATAATCTCTAAAAATCAGTCTCCTAGAAAATACCTACCTTCCACTAGAGAAAAAAACCTCACTCTCCTTTCAGAGACCCTATATTGATGGGGGGATTTAACATTAAAAAAAAAAAAACAACAGCAAATTGTCAATTGGTTTAACAGATCAGCACCACTGTGGATCTTAGTGTGCTCTGAAGCGTCCTGCACATAAGCAGCGGTGGTGGAAGGGCTAAGATGTTGCTCTTCCTTCAATTAGTCCCTCAGTGACATCCGCCTCACCTTTCAGCCTTACAAATGTCTCCATCGCTACATGAATGATTAACCAGGGACTGTCTGGTGGTCAAGAAATTACATTTAGGCCAAGCACTGATCCCCCCCCCATCATGAGAATCTCTCGACAGTGCCTTTCTGCTTCCACAATATCGATTTATCCAACAGCTGTGCGTGTCCTGAATAGTGGGTCTCATATTTCATACATGTAGGATAAGGAAAGCCTCAAGGTTGTGGGCTATTGATTCAAGTGTGCTGCAAAATTGGATGACACAGATGGGGTGTAAAGAAATGCCAAAGTTGGACGTGACACACATGGAAAGGTCAGAGTTAAGGGTCATATGTTAATATAGACAGCAGTGTATCGCTTACAGTTCAGCAGTGGACTCTTAAACTAATTTTAATGAAAAACAAACTGCAACTTCGACAGAACAGATTCTGGGAGGCACAGGAAATGATGACAAGAGCAATTAATGTCAGGACGGGGGGGGGGGGGGGGGGGGGGGCTAATGTGAATTTTTTTATTCACATTAGCCTAGAACTCATGTTGTGAGCATCGACGATGTTAACATTCATGAAAAATATTAGTGAATCACATCTGTGGAGAACATTTTGTCAATTAAAAACATACTACTTTACATGCACTAACAATGGTGATCCACGTCAGATGTACAGTGGTGACGTCAATGTAAGCCCTTCATTACCCAAGCCCTTCATCAAGCCCTACATGCAAATGAATGAGATAATTTCTTCATCAATCCAATTATATAAGTGTAGCCCATATTCATCATCACACATCACAATTTGTCTCATAGGGATTATTCTTTTATTTGTGGCTATTTGTTTTTCTGACCATATTTTTGTTGATTTGACCTTCGACCATGTGCAAATAATAATATTTTATGCATTCACGCAAATTATTTTGTACACAGACACAACCACACACACACAGTATTCAATTATTAAACAGCACTTATAATCGGAAGACTGTTTGAAAATCCCTTATGGTACAGAATTAGAGATGCTCTACTCAGATGTCTCACATAAAAATACAGAATAAGTTGAACTCACCAGTCTGTCATGTGTCATGTGTCATGTGTAGATGTGTGGTCATTTTGTAGAAGCCTTGTGTTGTTTTACTGGTATTTAATAATAGTAAACACAGTGGACTCTAATTTGTAATAGCATCGTGCTCTGGTGCAGCCCATGTATCATCATCTGTGTCCTGCTGCCTTCAGATGGCTGCAGGGATTGAATCAACAGGGAGGGGTGTCACCAGCTCAGTGTTTGAAGTCTGTGCTCTATAGTGGTGTATTGCATAGCATGAGTCAATGGTATTTTCCCCCTCAATTTATTCAAGAGCGTAGTCAGTTTGAGAATGGAATTTAGTGATTTCACATTGAGATTTTGTCTTGCGCTCACTCAAAACTATACTTAAACTACACTTAAATATACATTACGTGTGTTTGGATCTCCTTCGCTCCAGCTTCTGTGTGAAACAGCTGCTCACTGATTTCTCCTCTCTCCTTTCGTGCAACAAGTCTGTCGAAATTCCCCCAACGAATGGAAAGCCAGGTGTAGTGTTGATAAATGAAATTGTCCACCCTTCGGTGGGGGTGTGTTAGCTTCATGTCTGTGAGAGTCCGCTATGGCAGATACTTTAACTGGGTTCATGCCCTCCCGCTCTCCACGTTGTTATGGACGTTTTCTGGAAGCTGGTGAAAGTTGAACTAAGGCAGCAGCTGATGTCTTATACAGAAGATTTTAATGTAGACTTGATGCATCAAGGAGACCAGAAGTTTGAACAATATTGTGATTGATTATTTATTTTAGCCTTGGAAAACACATTGAAGAATAAGACCCTCATTTACGATACAAACACTAACAGAGTTACATGAGCAGTTCTGACCCTAAGTCTGAAGATGTCTCCCACAGCTTCCACATATATCTCCCTCTACTTGCGTCACCTGTTGTAACAGCACATCCATGAATGGCTAGAATTGCTGTCACTCTCTATGTTACATGTAGGTGTTCACATCCTATTGGATAGTTAAGTCTAAATATGCATTCCTAAATCACATTGTGTCCTTACGTCTTGCCACTGGTGAAATACACAAAAGTGTTGAATTTGGTGCCTCTCTGTCTGGAGCATCTAGTGTTGGGTACGTTGACAGACGTGTTGCAGAGAATTAGAGCAGAAGAAAAAAATCAAAGTGGATTTGATGGACTTTAAAACTTTACTTTACTTCTAGATATTGTTAATATTATATTAATGTTTATATTTCATCTGCCAATTGTAATTCTAATGAAATGAGAATTTGACAACTAATTCCATCCCAACGTCAACAACTAATTGCTGCAGCCTTGGCTTATTCTTATATAGCAGGTTGTGCTGACGGAGATATTTCATTTTGTTTGTTTTTAACTTCATTGTTGATACATATAATAAATAATTACGTTCTACATCGTATAGTGGCTGAAGACAACCATACTCTCTTCAGCTACTTCTGGTGACTTTGTTCACATCCTCCCTGCACTAAGACTCTCTTTCTTAGCTCAGCTCTAAATTAACCTTATACTCTGATCAATACACAAACCAGACCTTCATTTGTTCAGTCTATATTATTATTTATCATGTCATTAACAACGTCCTCTTTTTGTTTCCATCGACCACTCCATTCGCTTGGTGTACAACCTTTGCTGAAAAAAATTCTTTACCACACTAATACGACAAAAAATGATGGGAAGTGCACTGTTGAAGTCACAGAAAAATAGTTTTATTTTCATTTCTGTCATATATTAAATCTATTTTTGGGTAATTTTGCTAAAGAACTTGCTATTTCAGAAACAAGTCTACTACTGCCTGACTGAAATGTCCATGTCTATTTTGTTGATTTTATTTTTTTTAACTGGACTCTGAGGTGAAAATGTAAGAGGGAAAAGTGCTATACAAGGACTAATCAATCACACGCACACAAATGTGTTTTGTATTGTGTTGTTGACTCATTATTTATTAACACTGCTCTTAAGGAAATAATGCATTCAATAAAGAAAATAAATGGATCACGCAAAAACACAAGTTATAATAACGAGGACGACCATCGACAAGAACAAACGCGTTGTAAATTATGTTCTTGGCTCCTGCAACACCTCAGAGAACAAACATATGGACATACTGAAAATTATCAGCCTTTTGAATCATGCTGAAACACCGTCCGAATCTTCTTTAAAATAAAAAAAAAAGGAATATCTGGCCCTAATGTCCCTGGAGGCATGCTGGTGTGTAATGTGGTGTAATGCATCTGTGAGAATATTAGCAGGGCTGTACAGTACAATACAGTTTGGGAATTCTGTGCCACCAAATCTAATCTTAGAAAAAGGAAATGTATTACACCAATGAAAATTAAATACTTTAGTTATATTTATCTGCAGGCTCTCAGCAAAAGCACAGATCACTTTAATGTTAACCAACTACAATGGTAGCTAATGTTTTATCAGAGTTTATCAAACCATCAAAAGGGTAATGCATTTTGTACAGTGGAATGCTCAATACATCATTAGTAATGGATTAACTTAATAAAACAGTCAAATAAAACGTATAAACCCGGATAAATACTATACCCCTCGTACAAGGAACCTGAGTACAATAAAACTGTAACAAACTAAATAACGCCGCTGCTAACAGCAGCTCATCTTCTGAGCAATGCTATATTCATGGTTTAGTTGGTGTTTACCTATTCACCATGCATTTAATTAACTTCTTAATTGCCTTTTAATCACAGCTGTCTAACACACAAAGCTAAATGACCACTTAATGCTGTAGCTCCTATTTGAGAAATTATTTGAAAAGCCATGATTACAGTTTGGCCATGAGCTGTGACTGAGCTGTGAAACAAACAAGGAAAACAAATGAAGTACTAATGGTTTGCACACATTTTCTTAGAGAGGTTTTAATTTTATTTGTATAGGGCTGTTAGGTCCCCAAACAGAGGATGTGAAAATCTGGCTCAACCTTGTATAGCCACAACATAAAATGAGTCTGGGCAGACTCACAGGACTTAGAACTTCCTCCACAACTAATAAACATGAAGGTAAAACTAGACTAGAAATAAAGCCCAAAAACTAGACAACCAGACATCCAGCCTTAAACAGAAAGAAACAAAAGAAACAGACACCACACACAGGGTTATGTTCTGTGTAAAGGGTGACAGGGTCAACGATAGCTAACGCCTCCTTTTCCACTGTGGAATATAAGCGCTGGTAACAACTCTTTGGAAAACTAAAACACTAGATGTTTTATTCCATCAGCACCATCCGGAGTCGCAGGGTGCCCTCGAGCAATTTCACCAGACACTCAAAATCAATGTTAAGTGCATATTGCTTGGAATTTGAAAAGGACTAAGCGGATGGAGTACACATGATGGGGTTTGCAGTGAGGGAGGTTGTACAGGAGTCCTTAGGATTTAATCCCTCTGAGCTGGTATTTGCTGATCCTGTATGTGGTCAAGTGAAGTTGTTAATAGAGAAACAGCTAGGTGAAGCTCCAGGTGACAAGGTGCTGGTTTCACTGATTGCTACCCCAGATCGGAGTCATAGAAGTAGGCTTTGTCGCAATAACGTAAGCCTTATCGAAAGCGTGAGGTTAGGCTGGGCTCGGTGTCATCAAGCCCTTCAGCTGTCAATCCTGCCGTTTCAACTGAGGCACTGTCCAGTGCTGAAACTATCACGCCGGCTGTAACGTTGGAGGCATTGTCACCTTTGGAAGAGGGTGTTGTTGTTCCGTCTAAAGCAGTAGTATTGGGCAGGCTGCAGAATTCTGAGATGTTAACCCAGCTTGACACTTATTTGGCTCACCTGCCTGATGCTCAGCATTGTGACATTGTGCAGTTAATTTTGTCGCATAAGCCTGCTGTTTAAGAATGTACCGTCAGGCACAACTGTCTTTCTGCACGATATAGACGTAGGTGATTTTCCCCAATTAAACAGCACTCATATCGTGTTTATCCTGATAAGTGTCGAAGTTTTAAGAGAGAGGTTGAATATCTGTCTCAGCATGGAATTCCTGAGCCTAGTAGTTCTCCATGTCTCTTGATCGGTAAGTCTGTTTATGGTGTGATGAAACCCGACTATTAACCTCTTCCTCCAATGGAGGATTGTGTGGACAGAGTTGGTTGTGGTTACTATATGACCTAAGACCAGTTAAAAAGGTACTGGCAAGTCCTGCTGTCTGACCGAGCTAAAGAAATACCTGTATTTGTGACTGCTGATTACTTTTTTGCAATGTACTGTTATGGCCTTAGGTTGGTGAAATCTGTGCTGTCTGGTCTTGCGGGTGGTGAGGTTTACTTGGAGGACTTGGTGATTTACACTGACTGAAGCCACATCCAGCAATCAAGATATGTGTTTGAGCAACTGAGTGGTGACCTAGCAAAGTGAAACATTGGTCAAGCAACTGTAGCAACTACCTGGGCATGTGGTGGGCTGGGGTGAGGTGCGTCCGGTTCAGTGGCATTCCATGTTCCTGGTTCCTGACGGGATCTCTGTTTCCTAGGGATGGCTGGTTATTTTAGGGGGTTCTGCAAAAACTTCTATGTTGGTTCTATGTTCTATGACATGTTGAGTCCAAAAGTGTGTTTTGTGTGGTCTGACAAGTGTATCCATGCTTTTCAGCAGATTAAAACTCAGATGACTAATGGCCCTGTGCTTGCAGCACCACATTTTCAAGCGTCAAATCACAACATACATTATTTCAAGGCACTTTATGTAGTTAGATCGAGACCATACAATATTGTAGAGGAACCCAAATAGTCCTACAACGAGCAAAGATTAGCGTCTTCTAGCGACCTCTTAAACCAGACAACTGGGATGGTCAGACTGGTTTCAGGACAGGGAACATGAATGTGTAGCTCACAAATCAAAAACAATATAAGACTTCGGCTGTGTCCAAAATCACCCACTCATTTAACCAAATACTAACCAGCCCTACTTTCCCATATAGTGACTTCTACATAGACAACCATATAGTGAGCTCATCAACAAGAGAAAAAAATGATTTCAGGAACTACTTGGCACATTTTCCCTGCGCCTGTAATTATGTCATTGCTGCAGGTTTATTACCATCTGCAAAAAACAAAGTCAGCCAGTCAAAAATACAACAATACACTTAAAATGTTTATTTTACATTGAGTATTAATTATTTTAGTTAAAAGTTAAATAGTTTGTTACATGACCATGTTAAAGTGCATTGCATGATGGTATATATTGCTCGGTTAGTAAATATCACTTGTACACGACTTTATTGATGCATTGTAGGAAACAGTGGGTGCACTATATATATATATATTTGGTATCAATTCACTAAACATTTGTACAGCACTACAAAATGGCAAACTCACTATAAAGTGGAGTATGTAGTGATTCGTGAGTGATTGTGGACACAGTCTAGTTGAATGTATGTGGAAAGCTACACTCATCATTGACAGAAAAATCCCTTTTGTGTCATAAGGCTAAAAGTGCATTTCCTTACCTTTTCCTTCGGTCTGTGTCACAGCTCCTACCTTTGATTAAACGACTACAATACTATTGAAGTACAACTAGCATGTTTGGTTCATAGGCCTACCCTACACAGAAAACTACTGCAATAGCAACTGTAATAATTATTTCAGTTCCTGCAGTGTAAACATTTGACTTGAATAGTCAAACATCTTTGCGTGACCTAATGGAATCCCCTGCACTCATCACAAAGTTCTTAGCTTGGCCAATGTAGACACTGTGAAGAAGTAACACATTATTTCTTTTGCGAAGATCAGGTGTGCTCAACCACACACACATCTCCTCTGGATAAACTGAGGAGGACCTTCTGAGTTCTGTGCATGTGTGAAAGCAGCTCTACAGATGCAAACCATCCTGTTCAGCTGGTTGAAACAGGGGTCTGAGCTAAAGCTTAGTGAAGTTCCACCTTAATGGAGGTCCAAGCTGGACTTTGGGTCTCCATGCTCAGCTAGCAGCCGTTGCGTTCCTTTGGTGTCTCAGGTATGTCAAGTTGCAGACTCAAAGCAAAGTTAAAGCCCTACAACTACTGAGCCCTAAACACAATTTCGATTTCATTTCATGATGGTGTCGTGTCCTCCTGGAGCAGGGGCTGTGAGTACATCTGCTGATCGATTTTATGCTCCAGTGTTTTGAGTCATGCCATTGCATAGTAACTCTGACTTGTTTACTAATGTGCGTGCTAATGAGGTTACCGTCTCAGTTGTTTGCACATTGTTCATTTGTTACACTTTGCCCTCCAGAGTAATTCTGTAAACTGGCACAAGTCAAGACCTCGATGTATGTAATTACATGGATCGTCCCCAGGGGCCTGTGTTATGAAGTTGGTTGGTGATTATACCACTCATCTTGCTCAGTGAATTACAGAGTTACCACCTGTGTGTGTTCTTGTCAGATGTATCTCGTGACCTGCACACCGATGGACTAAATTGAGTTATGGAGATGAAACGGTTCATTCTAGGGCCTATTAATTCTAGCAAAAAAACTAATTAAAGTAAGCAATTCTATATGGGTAAGCATGTTTCTTAATTAAGTGAGGAGCAGGAACATGGACATTGTCATAGAAAATAATTTAACAGCCCTAGATAGAAGAAGAACTGTTGCTAAAGATTCCTCTGTATTTAAATATATAGCTGCAGCCAGTAAAAGAGACTGCTGCAAACAATGAAGAGCTTCATATACAATAAAAACAAATTTAAATCCAAATGAGTCGCTAAAGCCAATCAACCGACCACTGAAGGGTTGCTTCAGGGGTGTGAGTGTACTTTCATTAGCTTAAAAAGTTTTTTGTATTTGTATGTTGCCATAAAGAGAGTCCACCTGCAACTGAGTCTTCCTTGTTGATGCACTAACAGCTACGACGTCACACACGTATTTAGACAGAAATTAAGCAAATACGATCTGAACAACTTATATGTAATGCTCACAGGCACTTACGATCTACCAGGAGCATTGTACGAGTAAAATTGTATCTAATTAAATCATGTTTGACATTTTTATTCAGGTTTGTTAGAGGATGTTGGAGGGGGGTGGCCCCGTATTGACCAGCCGCCACAAGCCTTACTCCCAAAGCTCCTTTTTTTTGGTACTAACAGGGTCCTTTTTTTGGGGGGGGGGGGGGGGGGATCCTGGTTCCCACAGCGTAAAGCAATTGTTCCTTCTTATTACGTTTTAAGAGCTTGCCATTCATTTCAAAATCAGTGTTTTTAAAGGAAGAGTTGAATAGAAATGTGTCAGTTGTGTGGTTTATCTGAAGATAAGAGGAGGATCACTTTTGATGAGGGAAGCGTTTGATTATATTTGAGAGTCATGATGTTCAACCGTTGATCTGGTCAAGTTAAACTATTGAAGCACTGATTGGTAGTAAAGTGTAATTGTAAGTTCAATGAATGAAGGTCACAGTTGCTTGGAAATGAGATACTCTGTATCTGTACCAATGGAAGAGAGATGATGTCTGTAATAGTGTCACTCAACCATGTGTGTGGATTGTTTGTGGCAGCTCTGGTTTTAAGAAGTTGTTCTTGCCTTTCATATGTTCCCAGTGAGGAATGAATGGGGAATGATTTACACGTAAAAGTTTTGTGTTTTAGTAAGTGTGGTAGTGGAGCGTAAACAGGGTCAGCTTCAGGAGGGAGGGTGTGGGTATGGGGTTCTGGGAGCGGTGCCAGGGAGAGAGTCTGATTGTGTGTATATATTTATGTGTGTAGATAAAAGAGTAAAAAGCAAGAGTTACAAATATCATACCTGTGGGCCTGAGAGTTCCTGACGAGATACCCGCGGCAACACAGTGGCCTGTTACAGTAGGTTAAAAATATACTTTTAAAAAGTATTTTTTTTATTAAATAGAACTCAGTTGACAAAGGTGCTACTTGGAGTTAAAGGTCACAGTGAATGAAAAGAACAGTAAAAAATCCGGGGGAAACTGTATACTTGGTTATCTTCCCTTCAGTTCAATGTGAAAACCGAAAACAAATAATGTTTCAATATTAGTGAAATATAGCTTCTTTGATTCGACAGTCAGTTATCTAACTTTCCCTTGGATTAATAAAGTATCCATCTATCTATCTATCTATCTATCACATTAGGTGTCGACCAAAGTATTCACAGACCACCATCTGCCCAAATATCCACAAATAAACAAAAGACCTATGTTAACAGTTTAGTACAAATGAGAGTCTTAATAAATGAAAGTTAGGCTACTCACTCATCATTGTCTCTGTTGTCACCTTAATGGTCAGTGCAGCAATATCTGGCTCCAAACTGGTTTAAGTCTCATATCGACATTAATCCAGTAGCGTTGCTTTGTTTTCAGACCAACAAGTGAAGAAAATCCAACTTCCCAGTCGTAGGTGGTCGGCATTAGCAGTTTCAGAGCACAGTCAGCCATCTCAGGATGCTCAGGATGGACGTGAACGGGTCTTGGGGGAAGCTTCAATGAGTTTTTTGTCCCCAAATAGATTTCTGATCTACTCTAAGGTGAGATGGCTTTAATTTTGTCCTGGATATTGAAGACAGTAACAGCTTTTCCTTTCAGTGCTAAATTTAAAGTGTTGAGAATGCTGAAAACATTTGCCAGGAATGCCAATTTTGCCAGCCATGCATTCTGTCATACTAGTCATTAGTATGATGCAGTATGATAACTATTTTTACAGACTCGTCCAGTACTGTTTTAAGGCATTTTGGTATTGTTTTCACAGCCAGTTCTTCTCTGAATGAATGCCACAGTGTGTTGCAGTGGCAGATGGTGCAGCTGCATGTCTGCACGTACCCGTGCTGTCCCCTCAATTTCCCTGTCATCGCAGTCAAGGTTTTTCTTCGCATGAAATCATTTTGTGAGTCAAAAATAGCTTTTTATGGCAAATAATCATGCACTCCGCCATCATAAATGTACTTTACAAAACAGAACAGATTTGCCTCATTCCGGATGTCAGCAGAATTATCCAACTGTGATGAAAAAAACTTGATCTTCAACATTTTCAGCCATACATGTTACTTGTCGCTGGACTGTGTCATTGGACAGAGGGACCTTGTTAATTCCATTGCTGGCATCCGTGGATCACTTTTAAGAGAAAGGCTGGTCTAGACATCAACAAGCCATATATTACATTGTCTTGTTTGGGCTGGAAGCATTAATCACCGTGGAGATATGAAAAACAGACACATAAGTATAGCAGCACACAGTGTCAGGAGAGAGAGGCAGAGCGAGGTCAGGAACACACACAATTCCAACTATGGCCATGAAGCTGCTGCGCTCGAAAACACACAACACATGGCAAAACATCTGTTTAAACATATGCAGTGGTGCATTGAACACCCTGTCATATTTCAAGTAGCCTTGTTTAACTTTCATACAATGAAAGTGAGAACTTTTCTGGATGCAGGGTTTTTGTATTCACAGTTTGAGGAGCAATAGTATATTGTGCATGTCAACAACTTCCCCTTGTGAATTTCTTTAGGTGGTCTAGCGTATGGATCCATTTTGTACCTTGGAGAGGATATTGTGTAACTGCAGTGCAACATATCAAAATATGACAACAGACTGAAAATAAAATTAGATTTTTGTGTTGAACATTCTTTATGAGTGGATACACTGCGACTGATAAGGATTAAAGCAAGTGGAGATATGAAATTGATTTGTTGTATTATTCTCAGTATGTTTGACTAATGTCAATACTTTTGGTTTCTGAACAAAATAATCTATATCCTTTACTATTTTTTCCATTTGGGAATATAAATCATATTTTCAGCCCTGTTTGTTGCTCTGAATAAAATAATAAATAATGCTAACAGAGCCACATCTCAGCGCCTGAAAAACATACCTTTTCCCCCCATGGTATTTTCAGTGAATGCATTATATTTTTATTGCAGTTCGGGAGCTCTGTCTGGTTGTATTTGATTACAAGAAATTGAAGGATAACAGCAGAAAGCACATTTCTTTTTTAGAGAAATTGTCATTGTTGTCTGTGTGTGTTTCATCTATTGGCTGCTCTCCAAACATAAAACAGCAGTTGAACCTGTATTTCATCTTGTACACTGAGGATACCCTAACATAATTTAAAATATTAGACTGGATAATCCCTCACTGAGTGGACTGGCCAGACAGCCCACTAGCTTTTATGTAGAGAAAGGATGCAATGAATACAAATGGAGTCTGCTCAAAATGTATGCCATTTTGTATTTGTAGTGGGGAAGTCTTCCAGTATGGGTTAACATAGTGTTCAGTAGTGTTGAACGCAGCCCCAGCCTGTACTCCTCCTCCAGCAAAACCCCTTTTTAAAATCTATTTTATTGAGCATCGACGATACAAGTTATCCACAAAACAGGACCGAGAGACAGTCCAAAGAAACAATGCTCACATTTTTATTGTTTTTTACACCCCCTTTCGACATCCCAGCCCACACCCCACTTTGTCTCTGGGTGATAGACGTAACAAAAGGTCAAAAACAAAAACACACACTAACGAAAAATTTGATTAAATTAAATTAAATCAAATATAATAATAATTTTTCTTTTCTTTTCTTAGGTTCACCTGCTGCTTTTTTGTTTTGCTGCTTGTTTTTTAACTAGGTTATACTGTTATGGTTATGTTGTTGATTGGTATACTGTTTATGGTTATATTGCTTTTAATTTCTTCATTAGTTTTAGTGTCAGTGCAGCTGAGTGCCACATTGCTGGGAGGCACTCCGGTTGAGGTTCCCTTGTAGATGCATGTGAGTGATAGCATCGGGATATGAATGTTGTTTGCACAATTGTTGCTGTGCTTTGCTGTGTTGCACCCGAGGTGAGTAACTGGTCAAATTCCTTAGTTCGTTTGCCTTTCCACATATGGTCCAAGCTCACATACCCCATTTTTTTTTAAGTTGGGCTGTCTTTTATAGGTGGTGTTATGTATAATAGTAGTTATAGCTTAATGTAATAAAACAACATTTCAATCCTCTCATTTGGTGTTGGTATTTTTGTCAACTAACCTTTTCTTCTCCGAAGCAGTTCCAGAATCTGCTATTCAATTATTTTTGACTATTTCAATAAAGCAGTTGTTTTTAATGAAAAGAACACATCTGTGCCTCTCAGAACGAAGAGCTTGAGCAATTGATTGGTGTCCAGGAAAGGACCTTGAAGCAGTAGACCTTGGGTGCAATTCCTCAGGTGGTGCTTTTGCACATACCAAACTAATGTTTATTGATTCGCAGCGACCCTGTAAAGAACATGAACATATCTCTGTTATTAATTTGAATAGAGCAGGTATGGTGCGCAGGTGCCCTCGGAGGCAGACATTTTTAAACTTGCAGAATTTTATTTTTAAGCAACACAATGTCATGTCGTGTGTCTTTTGGACACACCAGGGAGAGACGGGAGAAAGAACACACAGTGAGAATGCACTTGGAAAAAAGTTAGACTGGACAAAGACAAAGATAGTCAAATGTCTCATATGTACTGAGACCAAAGTGATTTTGAAAAGCCGTAATGTAAAAGAAAGTGAACCGTTCCCTTCCAGTTTTAAAGTAGACCTATTACTGCAGCAGGAGACTCTCACATAAAAGGAAGCTGTGAACAGACGTCGCTGCATTTAAATACAAAACTGACGATTATTTTTTAAAATTTGTTTTTACATATTTTAAATGTAATTCATTAAGTGAATTCAGTTCAACAGTCTGCTGCAGCTTAATGAAGAGGCAAACTGTTCACACCGCAAGCCTTTAGCTGGGTTGTGCCCAAAAATGAAATTTAACTACTCCACTCTTTCCTCCTCCCTGCCCAGCTTCGGTCATGTAGATTGTACATTACCATGTCAGTTGGGGGTTGGTCTGACTATCAGCTGGGCGTATGTTATGACCCTCATCTTGATGTAGAGAAGGGGAGAAAGTAATGGAAAACTCCGCTAAGAGCCGTTTCACCACACTCCAGAGAAGTGAGTTAACAAAAAGGGGGAAACTTTATAAAACTTTTACTTAATTGTGAAAACTGAAAACAAATAATGTTTAAATATTTGTGAATTATAGCTTCTTTGATTTGACAGTCAGTTATTGATCACACACACTGAATGATAAGGCTGGTTAAACATTGTGATATTCTGGACCTTTGCTGGAGGAAATTGTCTCAAAACTACCTTAAGTTAAATGTCTCTGCCCATTAAGAGGACCGGATAATGTTGACATCCAATAAGCCTCCTCCACCACCTTACCTCTATCAACCTCCTCATCAGGCCTCTTCCCACAGATATTTTGACTTGTCATAGCTGGAAAATCACTGATGTAACTGAGACATCAAGAATGGCTCGGCAATGACAGTGATGCAGCAGGACTGTGAGTCACCATGCATAATGCTTGCTCAATGGCCCCGAAAATAAATCACTCTGTGCTTTTGTTGCTATGACATATCTGCCTGGACATTCTGGCCTGATGTGAGATACAGTTGTATACAATGTGTGTAAGAGGTTTGTTTATGCTTGAAATTTTGATCAAACTGACTAGTGAATCTAGTTGGGGGAGTTTGTTGGCATGGAGAAAAATTGGATTTTTTTTTAACCATTATGTGAATGACTGTTATCTGATCTGTGATTAATGTCAACTGGATTTCATGCAGTTGTTTTATTTTGAGAATCAGAATTTCAGAACACACATAAAAACTAATATATAAACACTTTGTTCTGTTATCTTTTTGTTGAAATATATCACAAACATAAATTTTCTAACACTCTGATTGTGTTGACAGCAACACAAAATGTCCTTAACTAGATGTGTTAATGCGTTGAGCACATTGTAACCCAAACACATGCTGCATTACTTTTAACACATCTGTTTTGAGAGTGAATTTGAGAACTTGTTGTGAGTATTAAGTGTAAACTAATAATGGCTGCACAGTCAATAGTGGGTAGTGGGTCAATTAAATAGATATCAATCAATTAAATTTGAGTGGTGCAACACTCCTAACTCTGTGAACATTAATTTAAGCCTTCAGCCGCTCTGCTACCCGGCACTGGAACTTCTTCCCACCAGACATCCGTAACATTGACTCTCTCTTCAAATTCAAATCCAGTCTAAAACCCCATCTTTTTAAACTGGCATTTTCAGTATAATTGTTTTCCCATTTGGCCAAACTACATTTTATATTCACTGTTCATTTTAATTGATCTTTTTGATACACTGTACTTTTTTCAGTTTTTATCTCTGCCTTGTAAGGTGACCTTGAGTGCTGTATGCTGCTCACGTAGTAGTTTACACATTAAAATGATCCCTTTAAACTATTAATTCTAAGTATGCTTGATGCTCTACAAATATGCATACAAAGAAAATGGAAAAAACATGTATCCTCAACAGTTGGATGGCATACAACGATTTGAAAATCAACAACTCAAAGTCAGAAATAATAAAGTTAGGGTTAACCCTAACCCCTTTATTTAAAGGGTGAAGCCTATAGCACCAAGCAGTATCTTGAAGAGAACATGGAAAAAGTACTGACAAAAGTGATGAAACACAGTGAAACATCTGAAAAGAAAGATGAATGAGGAAAAACAGGTTGAAGGAGAACACATGGGTAAAGCTATGGGTGAAACTGCAGGTAAAGCTGGTGAGGGTGCAGTGATGAACACTTATGAGGATTTAATGAAGGAAGGTGCATGTACTGAAAAGAAAACAAGACAGCTAGTAAGAGTGGCTACAGACAGCAAGCAGCAGGAACAACTGTCAGAAGCTCGGGGAGGAGCAGAAGTATGAAGAAGGACTGAGCTGTAGACAGACTCACACTAACTCCCTATTCTGTCATTACAAACTGATAATTGGTTTGCAGACAGGGCTGATCTTGCATTCTGTTTAACCTCAGATAAGCAATGGCAAAGAAGGTGGTGGTGGAGGTAGTCCTGAAAATCAGTCCGAAACAATCCAACTCACATGATCTCCAAATTTTAAATGGAGAAAAAGATGTGAGAAAGATAACCCTCTTGAAGATGACATAAATTATCTTTGTTCAGGAAACACACAGCGATAGCACAAAGAGGCTACATCCACAGGGCTACATTTTCATTTCAAAACACATTGACCCTGCTACAGGCAGCCCGCCTGCTGCTACACCTGGCATTCACAAGTTCTTCATTTGCCGCTGAAGTGGAGAACTTTGGTAACATTCCCAGTTTTTGGATGGGCAAAAACTGAGATGTTTGATATTATGACGGACACAACTGCTTGCTGAAAGGACTTTTCCGTCACAAAATTGCTTTTGGTGGTTCGTCAGGCTCCCATCATATGACCTCTTTCCGGAAGAAAACAACTGGCATTAGCCTCGGCTACCAGTGTAGAACTCAACATGGATAATCAATTACAAGCGTTGCTGACCCGTTTGTCTTTGCTAACAGCTGTTGTACTGTTAAATTCTGCATTTTACAATGAAACAACTGTTAACATGTGAAGGAGACAAGCTGGCATAGAAGCAATCTGCAACAATTACCTGTTTAAACTTCAGGTGAAAAACCAAAGAGAGTCCTTTAATTCAGGCCGATTTCTTGTACTATTTGAAAACAAAAGGCTTGGTTATTGGTAACAGGTGCGTCTTCTCTTTCCTCCTCAGAGACTCGGTCTATTAGGTACATAATGTGCGAACCTTCCACAGGAAAACTGACTGAGTAGATATAAAATGGAAAGTTGTTAGGCAAAACAGTTCAGCAGGATAGCAGTGGCTGTGGCATGCTTGCATGGTGGCAAAGGCAGTCAAGGAGGCCTCTGCGGAGATACCAAAAATGTCATGGCACATGAATGAACACAGTTGGGTCTGTAAATTCATAATGCTTCAGTTTTAACCAGTGGCGGATTTAGCCCTCTTGGGGCCCAAGGCGTCAGCTTCCACACACAGTCAGCAGGGACTCCCGACACTAACTACTACCCAGTGTTTGCTTCTAACCTGACAGTATTATAGATACAGTGTCATGATAGCAGTGGAATTAAAGTGGGGTCTCCGAAATAAACACGGACAGTTAGAAAAATCAGAGGTGCACGAAAAGCTGTCCGAGGCGCTCGGAGAGGGCGTTCCCGGGCGGAGAGGGCGGTCTTATCTGTCCGTTTTAGAAAAGACGGATAAGCATAAATTGGCCTTAAGAAATGATGTGTGTGACCCCGTATTAACACCCACAGACCTTCTTATGTCACATACCACTCAATATCTGTGTCTCTCCTGCATGTTAGGACTCCAGGTGTGAGTGTAAGTGTGTGAGTGCGAGTGCGAGTGCGAGTGCGAGTGCGAGTGCGAGTGCGAGTGCGAGTGTTAGTGTGAGTGTGTTTGTTTGTGTCTGTACTAATTAACTAAATAACAAATTGGTTTTCTTCTTTTACAGCTGCAAGGATATGGTTGTTAGATAGATCTTGATTTATGTCATACTCATAATATTTGAGGTGCTGATATCTATGTGTCTAATTTAGTGCAGCTCCAAATCCAATTCTGGATTAGCTGTTTCAATTGTGGTCTTATTTACTAAAAGATAATTTCTTTCAAGTGGTATATAGAAAGGCAAGAGACTGAAGTAGAACAGATACACACCTCTTAAGAAATCTGTAGCTGATAAGGTTGATGTGAGCAGATTGCAGACACAGGTTCAAGTGACAAAACGACATTTTACCAAATAACCTAATCCAAGAGATACAGTAGGAGATAAAAAAAACAAAGGACACACAGCTGGTGTGAAAAAGGGCAGGGAAACAAGATGAACAGAAGCACAGAGACTTAAATATATAAGGGAGGCTGCAGGGATGATTGAACACAAGTGAAACACATCAGGAACAGGTGCAGATGATCACAAGAGCAAGAAAACTGCACAAAGACAGGAAATTCAGTTAGAGACACACAAGGAGCATAATCTCAAAATAAAACAGGAAACAGAACAACAAACAAACAACAGAACGCAAGGAAACCCAGGTAAAAGTCCACAATCTCAGAAGTCTGTAAAGAAAATCGGGACCAGAGGAAAACTACATAGGCCCGGGGCAGAATCATCATCAACTTACAAAATATTCAGAAGCCTCTGCACAATGAAATTAATTTGAATCTCATTTCTGAGTGGTTGTTTCCAAGGATATTAAAGTTACAGTGAGTTATGTCACAGGGAAACAAAATATAATAACATACTTGTTTATTACGATCATCAGCTTAACGGTCATTTCCACTGCGTTTAATTAGTAAACCAAGCATTCACATCTCAGCATGCGGAAGTCAAAGTAAACTGTTAATTTTTCTTTCAAAGATGCCATAAGCAGCATCTAGTGAAATACAAATTAAAAAGAAAGCGATGAAACAAATAAGGTTTATTAGGCTTACATCTGGCAGCTTGTTTCCTGACTCATTACTTCTCCTGACTAATTTCTGATTTACTTAGAATCAAATACTAAAAGACACTTTGCATCTCCATTTCCCAGAATAGGCATGTAAGGGAGGGATGAGCAGAGCTAAACTTGTGAAAGTGCTACTGCACACTGTTTATTATGCAACGTTTTGGTACTGGACCTTCATCAGGCAGACCTTTGTCTGATGGACTTCTAGTAATAGTAATGATTATTTCAGCTGACCAATATATGAAAAAAACCTTTTACATAGGATTCACCTGGTGTTTCTTTGGTGCCTCCTCATCATCTAGAGGTGTTTATGGGATGGCAACGTCCTTAATAATATAGGACCTCATCGGACATTTGATCATAGGACAGAGGAGGTAGAACTCAAGGGAAGCATAGGTAGCTGGTTGGAATTGCTTGCATGAGAAACACTTCCAGGAGAACATGACTGGGAGTGACTGTGAACCTCCACATTGACAAATACCACCAAGGTCCAGGTGTCATTGCTTTCTAACACGAGACAGACAGAAAGGTCAATTCACTTATTATGGCTAACAAGCATTCAGACACTTTATGGACCTCCTACAGATGTTTACATGTTCCTTTAGATCTGAATGGTCACTCATCATTATCCTTGATTGTATGCTGAAAATAATTATACAAAGAACATTACCATGGTAACTGGGGCTAGGCTAGCATACCCATGTTTCTGTTCATCTATTTATCCATTGTACCGCTTACCTATTAGGGTCAGGGCTGGCTGAGGGGCAATGGACAGTTTCTGTTGATGTGCTTTATAACTGTTTGACCTTAGAGTGTATAAGAAGAAGTACATTTTGTGTTATTTTTTTTCTGAACATTTCCAATTTCTTGATGAATGTATTTTATTTGTTTATTATTTATCTATTATAATTATTTATTTATACTTAGCAAAATAACCTCGAACACAAATATGATGGTGTATGTGCTGACAAATGTGAACTTCAAAGGAGCTATTTAAAAAACAAATCAGCAAACGTTAAATACAGTGATGGGAAGTTACATAGCACCATCAAGTGGTTAGGACTGGGCAGTGAAAATAACTGGACTGATGAGTGTGGCTCATTGTACTTGGGTAGAAGAAATATTTTAGACTCGGTATTGTCTACATATCAAGATTAATATGGAGAACTACTTGTTTGATATAATGTCCCAGAATATTTTCTCTTAACTTAACCAGTACGCTATGGTTGTGTAAAATGTGAAACCTCCAGACTGCGCACCAAACAGATGCAACTATCACTTTTCCACATTTGTTGAACAGGTGGTTTTATGTCTCTGCTCTGATCACACTGTGTCCCAGCCGGGGATAAAATTAAACATTATGAATAAAAATAACCCTTTTAACTACATTTTTTAAATGTTTGGTCCGAAGTTCAAAGTTGTGGAAAAAAATAGATTTAGGCTATTTTAGACTGAGCTCTACAGGTGGCTCATGCCATGTTTAGAACTCCTCTGCTGGCAACTATTTGGCTGCCTTCGGGCGACCTGGTGTTTACCGGCACCGTGATGACTACTGCTCTACCTTGTAGGCTACTATTAGTGAACATGATATCGAAGACGTCCATTTCAAACACAAAATTAAACAGTGGTGAAAAATGTATGCTTTTACTCAAATACTGTTGAGTAAAGGGTGGAAATGCGCTATATAATTACAATACTACTAATAATACTACTAATAATAATAATAACTTTATCTGTATAGCACTTATTTGAACAATGTTACAAAGTGCTTCACACAAAAAAAAACCATGGCAAAATGAGGAATTAATTTTTTAATAAAAGGTATTCGTCAGTTACATTTTAAGAGCCAGATTTTAACATTAATTAAAACCTTCAATTTAGAGAAACCCAACAGTTCCCACTCACCTCTATACATTTCAGACAAATATGTTCATAATCAGATGAGGATAAGCCCTTTTTATTGTGTATTTTTTCTGTTTGCAGAGTTGTCAAGCCAAATATTTACTTTATGTGGGTCATTTTCTGATGTGTGTGTGTGGTTGGCTCCACGATGCCTATCTGCGTGTGGTGTTCAATGGTCTGTGTGCGAGTATGTTGCAAGCAGGCTTCATAAAACACGTCAGCGAGGAACCCATGGACAACTTGCATCCTACCCCTTCGACACCGTCCGTCGTCGTATGATGATGCAGTCTGGACGCAAAGGAGCCGACATCATGTACAGTGGAACCATCGACTGCTGGAGGAAGATCTCACGTGATGAGGGCGGCAAGGCCTTCTTCAAGGGAGCGCTGTCTAATGTGCTCCGAGGCATGGGTGGAGCCTTCGTGCTCGTCTTGTACGACGAGCTCAAGAAAGTCATCTAAGGTGTTTTTGTACGTGTACTGTTCATGTTCTGAAGTTTAACTGTAACATATGTACATTTGAAAGGACTTAAATATATCTCTATATTTATAGGGACCAACTAGTATGTTCTGCACTGTTTTTTTTCACAAGTTGTGATCTGACAGATGTCATGGAAACGCATCCTCTGCATCCAGTCCTCTTCCGTTTCTTGGCTGTACTGACTGGCTGATGGTGCAATAACGTGGTCTTGTTGCTTGTTTAGATGGGCAGTGATCCTGGCAACAGAGCAGGAGATGGCCTGAGACAATTATATCTTCTCTAAATCTTATATAGACATTTTTGACAAATGTATTGTTTGTAATCAACATTTGATTTGAGGAAGAAAGGCAATAATTGGAGGCAGAAGTCACACACACACACACACACACACACACACACAAACACACACACACAGAGACTTCACCTTGAATTTCACACCATGACAAAATAATTTAGGCAGAGAAAATGATCCGCTGTTCAACATTTGTAATAAGAAAACATTTGACATCTTCATTCCATAAAAAGATCAACAATCTCAAGTCATCCACTGCTTCTTTTTTCAAGAAAACATACAGTACTAAAAACAAACTAAAAAAAAAAAAAAATCTGTTTACAGGGTGATTTGTCAAAATTTGGAGATTGACTGCAGAGCACAACTGGGAGGACTTTATATTCACATTCACATGGCGCTCAAACTCCTCAACATCAGCTGCAGGGTGTTAAAGAGGGGGAGTTCACCCAGATATGAAAATACACTCATTATCTACTCACCCTTATGCTGATGGGGTTGGTGAAGTTTTTGAGTCCACAAAACACTTTTGGAGTTTCAGGGATAAACAGTGTAGCTGATTAGTGACCTATATTCAGACGTAATAAAACATAACATGTCTCCATACTGCTTGTGTCGTGTCCAGCAGAAGTGGCTAAGCTAGTCCACCCCATTGGCATAGGGGTGAGTAGATAATGAGTACAATAAACATCACGTTTCACTATCGAATAAACAAAGAAGACGAGACAAGAAAAACCTTTTTTCGTGGAGGAAGGACGAGAGGAGTAGAGTCAGGGCAGCATTCCTTTTTATCATCACACAGGGAATTAATTAAACAAATAGCTCCAAGCGAAAAATAAATAAATAAGGTCAATTATAAAAAAATATAAAACAACAGTTGTTAGGCAATGTTGCTTTGGCACATTTCTGGACTTATGTTACAATGGTCCCAAACATTTGTTTATACTGTGTGTCATGTCAGATTTGCATTATGCCTGACAGCTCCACAGTGTCACTCTTAAAGGCACCATCACACCAGCATTTAAAGGTGCAGAGGTCGGCGGAAAAATGTATGTCCTTCAAATGAAAGTTCCACTATCAGTGGATTTGGAATATAAATCCAGATTTTTCACAGTGATTTCAGCTTAAGTGAATATGCTACAGATGAGATAGTAGGAGAGTCTTGGCTGTAATGCCTCTTCAGTATAGTAGCGACTAAAACAAATGTTTTCAGACAGTTATAGACAGGAGTTGGATCTAAAAACACGTCTACATAAACTGTTTGAACTATTTGTCCTTTTGTAAACCAAGCTAATGTGCATGCTAAATGACAGTAAGCAAGCTTGTTTACTCAAAAGGCTTTGTTCCTGCTTCAATAGATTGTTATTGGAAATAATGCTCAGTCATTGGAACTAAATGCCAGGGGGCTTAAAATAACACTGTAGCCATGTCTAAAGTCAGGGGCTGCATCCTTTGGAGCAGAGCAAATAGACCGTTCCATTTCGAAGGCTCCTTCAAATGCAGCCGACAAATGGTTCCTTCCATCCTACAGGAAGGCTCCAATGGATGGATCCATCCGGGCCTAACCTATCGCAGGATTAAACGTGATTCAGTGGTGAACCGTCTTTCAGAGGGTTAATAGCGACAGAAAGCAACAAGATGGTGAGAATCTGACGGTGGGAATCCTCTGCATACATTACATCTCCTCTCTGGTTGGCCCTAGCACTCTACATGGCCCATGAAGGAGGCTTTCTTCATGGAGTAGACTTCTGTGTAGACCATGTCCTCTGAAGGATGCAGCCCCTGAACTGACACACAGGTTCTATGTGACGGCTGGCTAGTGTTTGTTTGTTGTAACAGTTATCACTCAGGTAGAGAAGGGTTTCACTAGATTCTGTCAAGCGCCTTTGTCTTTGTGAGGTCTACTTTTGGCCTGGCATCCTCGGACCAAATCCCATTTGCAGATGGTTCTGCTTTACAATTGATTTTCAAGCTGTGACATCAACTGTCTCAGATCAAAATGCATCTGGATTCAACGAATCAGAGCACTTAAACAGCAGAAGTGCAAACAGACAAGATGTCTGGATGCACCGTTTCTACAGTTGTAGAAACATTGCCCCTTAAAATCAAAACCGGGGTTTTGATTTTATTCCATAAATTTAGCGTATAAAATGCGAGTGTTAGCAGGCCTCTATTTTGTGTTCAAAGTGCAGTGATGTAATTTCTATTGAAGCACTAAAGCCGTTGCTACTAAACTGGCAAAAACAAAAATGTATGTGTAGATATATGAGAAGTTTCTGACTGCAGTGTGCAATTCGGGGTGGTGCTCAACACGGGTGGAGTCAAACTTTGACTCCACCCGTCAACTTTGACTCCACCCACATTGGCCATGTGCCTCCTGTTTCCTTGTTTCCTTCCTAACTTAGACTGGACTGACATGCTGGATTTACAGCACCACCTCTGCAGAAACCATCAACAATGGAAGTAGCTAGGTATCACTGACATTGTGAATAATTTACTACGTAAAAGTCGCGTTAGACCAGAGCAGTGATACATTTAAAATTACCAACTAATGTTAAATTATTGCAGCACTGTTAGCATATAAGTAATCCCACTGAACGTTAGCAAAAGCACCCTTTTGTACACAAATAAAGCTTAAGTTAGCTTGACTAAGTTAAATTTGCATGCTTTAGTCTGTAATCGTGGTTCTACATGTGCAGTTATCTGCTCGACGGAACCTTTGATTTATAGTGTTGCTTTAATAAACGGTGTCAAACCCAGACCTTTTTGCGGCGGGGTCTCCCTCCCCAGTCTCATTGGACTGGACAGGGAGGATTGCATCACAACTCTCCAACAACTGTGGTTGTATGATCGCCAGGAGGAAGAGGAAACCACTATACTCATAGAACCTTTCATTTTCACGTTTCAGTTCTAAAAGGACTACAAGGTTTCCTGTGTGGAAGTGGTGGACAAACAGAATTTGAGAGTCTTTGCTTCATTTGAGTTGTGAACAATTTCTGAGAAGTTTTTTGTTTTGTTTTTTGTTATTATAAACAGATGTTCACTTAAGTTCATGTGGAAGTCGTCTAAGTCTCTGATCTCTTTACTGGAGCTGGTGTCACTCAATGTACAAAGCACATTATTTTCTCAGTATCTTTAGGTGAGATAATATAAGTAAAAATAAATAGACATCACACTTATGTCAATAGCTTGATAAGGTGAAAACAAGAATTACATAAAACATTTTTTTATGTATAAGGCAATTGATGTCACTTTATTGAAAGCCTCTTTAAACCCCTCCATCATATCTCCAAACATGAAATCAAGTATCTATCAAAAATACAGTGCTTTTCCAATTCAAAATATATTTGTGCTAATGTGCCTTGACCAATATGTTCACATTATTCGAATAACTGTCTTTAGATACTCTTGGCTTTAAATAGGAAATAATAGGAAAATTATTTGGCTTCCTTATAACTTGCCTGTGGGTCTGGCACAATATATAGTAGACCATGGCTTTATCTGTGTGCCAAGCCTGTCTCGCACCAACAACGATGCCACATTCAAAGTCTCCTAAATCCCCTTTTATCCATTACATAACATTACATTTCATTTAGCTGACGCTTTTATCCAAAGCGACTTACTATAAGTGCATTCAACCCCGAGGGTACAAACCCAGAACAACAAGAATCAAGAAAGTGCAACTTCTTCAAAAATAAAGCAAAACTAAAAAAGTGCTATAAGTAAGTGTCATTAAAATGCTACTCAATTGTTAGTTGAGTAGCTGCCCCCCCCCCCCCCATTTTATTTATTTTATGAACAAGCAATTGAACAGGTGTGCCTAATAAAGTGGCCGGTGAGTGTGTGTGTGTGGAAATGCTTCCTAGGACATGACAAATTGTGTGGCACTGCTCCGAACAGTCAGATACACACACATGCACACACATGCAGTCACAGCAGACTTTTGTTCCAAGGAAGAGGCCTGTTGGAAATCATTGAAGTAGCGTCTCTGTGTGTATAATCACTCACCAACATAAACGGGAACAGTAGACCTCATAGGGACAAAAAGGCAAAACCTTTTCACATGTCCTGGTTAAGGTTTTGGTTAGGGCTAACGAATGAATTTAATTCAATGCAAGTCAAGTTAGCTGCATAAAGCTGTCCGTGTGTACAGATATCTTTTTGACGAACATTTTGAGCCTAGAACCTGACATTTTGTCTGGTCCTCACTCTCTGACCTACTTTCAATGGGGTGTGTAAACGTTTAGACTTGGTTTTAGGGTGAGAGTTTGAATTTGGATCAGGTTTAGGATATGGTAGTGATTTAGGCATTAAGTTGTGATGGTTAAGGTGTGTGAGTGTGTGTTTGTGTGTCTGTGTTAGCACAAACACATTCTGAAGCTGTTTGTGGTTTGTGTGTCTGTTTTTTGTCCATTTGTGTGATTACATGTGTGTGCATGTTGGGGTTAGTGTCATTATGGCTGAGAAAAGGCTATTGGTGTAAATGAAGCACCCCATGACCGCTGACACACACATCCACACACTTTGCATTAAGCAGCACCAACACACAAACACACACACAAACACACACACACACACACACACACACACACACACACAAACAAAGGCTACATTGGCAAAATGTCGTTGTGTGCTTATGTAGCAACACACTAACACTTATGTCCTTGTGAGGACATGCATTCACATCAGAAAGTCTCTAGCCCTTGGCCTACCCTTAACCATCACAACTAAATTCCTAACCCCAATCCTGACACTTACTCTAATTCTACATCTAAAACCAAGTCTTAACCGTCAAACAACCCAATGCTTTGACAATCATCCAAAACATCCTCACTTCCCTAAAATGTCCTGTAAGTTCCTATGGTCAAATCATTCCTCACAAAGATAAAAGTATGAATACACAGACCAACAAAAGCACACACAATTGCAACTCAGTGGTTAAGGCTCGTCCAACATCATAACCTGGTGTGCAGGTTGACGATGACCGCGTCTTCAGGCAGGTCTTTGATTGGCTGCTCGCTCGTGTCTGCTGCTCTGTGGTAGGTGCTCTCACAGCTGCTTTGAGGCGACTCAGTAGGAGCCTTGTACAGGACGCTGGCTAACACAAAGACGATTGTCCCCAAAACCTGACAAAGACAGTGACAGATGATATTTGTGAGGAGATAAAATACACAGAAACACAATGGCCTTTAACGATTTAAGCCAGGGGTCTTCAATGTTTTTCAGACCTACTATATATATTGTATAAAATTGTATTTTATATTAAACTGGGCCTAGTGCCATGTAAAAACATAGCTACACTGTTATTGTGCAGTCTCATGCTGTGAGTGAATCGGTGCCCAGCTTGAGAGAGCTCCTGTGTGTCGCTGAATGTGTGCATTGCTGACTGAAGGATAACGTCTTCTGCCTCCATTTATCCGTTCACTACAAAATGTTGGATTCATGTTAATGTGTATTTACAGACATTTAAATTCTTGAAAAAATATCGGTTGAAATAATAAATTAAAAAATTGTCTAATCAACCAAAAAATTTGCGACCCCCCCCCCCTGCAGTACTTCCGCAGACCCCTAGGGGTCGCCGTCCCCGGATGAAGACCTCTGATTTAAGCACATAAACTGATGCTCGGATTAATTTATGGAAAACATCGATCCCCTTTTTTGAGAGTGAGATGAGAGGATAGAAAAGTATATCTGTCTGAAGCCAGAGGCAAGACACAACTACTTTTTCCAAATCTGTTCATAGTGCATCTTTTTTAACAGAGTTAGAGTCTAACGTTTTTTACAAACCCAGTTTAGCCGACAGAGCGTTCTGCTCTTTCTTTTTTAAGAAATGAGTCAAAAACATTGCCTCAAGTTTTTGATGCAAAAATGGACATAGGGGACAATCAACTGTTTAGCAGCCAGGAGTTGTCTCAGAAAATCCCGATGGGGAACAGCCTGAAAAGTTAGTTTTTAAAGTGAGTCTCTACTCAATCATCTGTCAGCAGAATTTTTTTGCAGTGTCACGTTTAAAATCTGGCTTAAACCTGGATAAGATGTCCATTCCGATGCTACAGACAGACATCATGGGTTTTTCAAGATTTGAAAAAATTGCTGGAAACATTTAGGAAAATGTAAGTACACAACTCTGGGAATACATTCTGTGCCGAGAACGCAGAAAAGTTACATATTATCTAACCATTTTCAAATATCCAAAATCAATTTACTAGGACTGAATAAGCGGCCACAGTACATGATGCAGACAATTGCTCTGAGAGTTCATAGCTCCGCCCAGGTCCTATCTTACCATGTTAAAGTTAAAGTTAAAGTCCAAGGATCTGGATCTGCTCCAAAAATGTTTTGAGTTTTTACTTGGGTCATGCAACACCCATCCACAAAATTTCAAGAAAATCATTTTAGTCGTTTTTGCGTAATTCTGTAGTTTTTCGCGTAACAAACAGCCATTAAAACATAACCTCCTTGGCAGAGGCAATAAAGCATTACCTTACAGCCAATACCAGCTCCCAGTATGTACAGGCTCATGGCTGAGTTCTGATAGATGTAGCAGGAGCCCCGCTCACCGCACTGATCCTGCCACAGTAAGCAGGAGATGTCAATCACTGAGCCAAATGCTATGGGTCCTGGAATACTCCCTGTGAAGAGAGAAACATAGTTTGGGTAATCTTTGCACAAGTGTGAAGTAGGTTAAAAGAGGCATGTTATGCTCATTTTCAGGTTCATGGCTTTCATATGGGTTACTACTGTCTCTTTAATGCCCCCCTTATGATAAAGCTCAGTCTGCTGTGATTGGCAAGCTGTCCCACTGTGGTGTGATTGGTCCACCCCTTTCAGCAGTTTTGGGAAATGTCGGCCTCCACTCTCGCTGAACTTGGCATTGTTAGGAGACGGGACAGTGTATGTCAATGTGGGGTTATTTTGAAATCAAGTTACATCACAATTCGGCGGAATTTGCAGACCTTTTCAAACCCACAGAGCTCAACAGCGTGGTTCGGGAAGTCAAAATCCCATTCGCTTTCTGAGTAGAGATTTTGAGTATCAGCCATAATAACCTAACCATCCAAGATAAACTTACTACAATCTTCAAGATAATGAAGCAATGTTATATTCTTCTGTAGGAGACCCAAGTATGTATGTATGATTTCATCAACTGCATTTTGTGTTGTATTATTTACATCAGAAGTACTATACTACCAATCCATGGCTGTATTAGCAATGTCTCTTTGATTTCACGGAAAAACTGTGAAATTCATGAGTTTTTATTTCAAACATGCTTCCATTTTCTAATATATCTTTCTAAAAGCAAATCTTTTATGGTCAGGATTTATTTCGTTGTTGGTTGATCTGGTTTCAGGCTCAAACCTCTTTAAGCCTTTTTGACTCTGAAAACTGAAAAACCATCATATGTCTCCTTTTAGCACTTTGCCTGTAAATTTAACTCAACCCTCACAAGTTTACTTACCAAATACACGCATAAGAATCCACTGGATGCCAAGTGCAAAGGATCTCTGGCTGTCTGGTACACACCTACACAGCACAGTGTTGGTCAGACATGTAAGCACACTGTACTTCAGACTCCATTACAATACAGTTTGACACTTTGTCCTGACAGTAACACCCTAAGTCTCCCTGCCTCTTACTACAACAGACACTAGGTCACTCATGAAATGTTGTTATACGAGATCAACTGTTTTACCCATCTCTCACCACTCCTTGATAGCCTTTATTTACAGCGAGGTATTTTTTATCCTGCATAAATAAAGGGCGGCATTGCCCTGAGATTAAACCCAGGCCTCCCATTTGGCAGGAAATCCCTCAGTGTTCCATCATCATTATGTTACGTAAATCTGGAGATATAATCAGTGTCTGTGGATCAAGCTCAAGACTGTAAATAAAGATGAACGATACGTGTCCACTTCCTCCCACTGTACTTAATGAAGCCCAAATATCCCAGATACGGGTACATACTTTAGCTGCTTGGCCGCAGAAACATTTGTGTTTACTCGTGCTACTAGTGTGAGTAAGGGGACGGTCACACCCATGCAAATGTAGCAGTGGGGAATCTTCCTCCCATTCAGTTCCAATCTGTGCAAATAAAACATTTGCTTCCTTTGGCAAACTTGATCTCAAGCTTTGATCTGTGTCATTCCCCATGCAGTAACGCGAGTAAACACAACCTGCGAATATTCGCCTGTTCTGTCACTGTCTTCTCCAGGAGCTGTGTCTGGATGTGGTTTGTAGTGATACGTGAGGCTGACCACTCGCTGGTGAGATGACCCGCTAGCTTTGGTTGGTGCCATTTCATGCAAGTTCAAGGCTGAATTGCAGTGGAAAGGTCACTTTACTCCAGTGAGGACTACATCTCTTATACTCCATGATAAAAGTATTGCTGATGTGTGTTGACGTGTGCTGACATGCACCCACAAATGGCAGAGAGTCTGCGTCTTGGGCTGGGTCAAGACTGTAAGGCGGCCGGCAAAACATGTTAGACTCACAGTCACACCTAGACCCAGGAGCAGTGAGCAGCATCTAACACTATCCAGAAAATAACCATCATATTTAGTTTAATAAAAAGATACATGATATTAAATTGATTGATAACTGAGAGAGGCTTGCAGGGGGGTCCACCCACAAAAAATGTTTCCCAAGAGGGGCAAGAGGCACTACAAAAAAATAAAAAAAGAGGGGAGTCTCCTTTGTGTCCTGTAAAGTGAATCTGACCTGATAAAGTTTGTAAGTAGAGTTAGGTAGACTTAATGAGTTTAAGTTTATGCCAAGAGGGCAATACCAAATTCAAGCTTGGGTTGACATAAGATTATAAGCACATGAGTGAAAAAGTGCCCCTGTTTCCAGCCCGGAAGCCAAGTCACTTTTGAGTGAGATAAAGCCTGACTGCATCTGTACTGATAGGGGCCGACATTGCTCAGCGTTGGCTGCAGGAGGGAGAGAGGGGGGATGTGGCTTTGGCAACAGTGCCAGGGAGACGAGTTGGATTGTGCACAGGTGGTCAATGTTGAATAATCACTCCCTCCCCATTATCAATAGTAGCGTGCTGTGACTGGTCAAAGGTTTTTAGTTTCAATAAGCAGTTCATAATATTAAAAACAGTAAATGAAAATTATAACCACTATAATCAGTATAATCACAACTGAAAACATTTAATATATGTTAAATGTTTTAAAATTACAATCAAAATTGTCATGACGAAAATAATATACTGGTGTTTGAATGTCCTTCCGGTTATACAAACATTTGAAATTGCTGGATTTTGTCATTTTCTGTGCACTGTGGTTTGTTCAAGAGTTTTTGCTGAACTGTAACACTTGATGCTGAGTTTGTTGATTTGTAACATCAAATTCTGCTTTAAATGTTGACAAAGTTTGTGATTGCGTGTATTGGTTTTGATATCTTTTGTTTGGAGCACTGTTTTGTTGAGCAGATCACCATTGGGTGTGGCTGAGGAATGCATTAATTTTGCATTGTTCTGCCTGGGACTGTGAAAGTGTTGGATTCCAGGTTGAGACTGCTGTTTGTGGTCTGTGTCATTGGGACTCATAAAGTCAGTGTTGGCTGCAAGCTTTATATTAAAGGTCGATTGACAGGGCAGTTGTGTTCATTTTATATTTGTATTTTGTGAGTATAGCGCCCTTTCAAGTGAATTTGAAGAGGTTGTATTATAAGTTTGGGGGAGATTGCACTGTGTGACATTGAGAGCCGGTAACAGGGCGTGGTGCATTGCTGAGACAGAGTATGCATTGCTGGTCAGAACAAGACAAGGAGCTGCAGTTGTATTAAAGTGTAAAACAATTAAATGATACACACTATATGCCCAAGATATAGTGCTATAAGAGTTTTTTATTATAAAAGATAGAAAAACATAGTACTGCCCTTGCTTTGTATCATCCTGTGTTGTTTGTGTTGTTAAACCTTGTGTGCACAACTAAGGAAAAAGATCGAAATTGTAATTCATCAGTGCATTGTGAAATCACATTAACCCACAGTAACCTGGGTTTAAATCTAAAACAGCCTGTAGTCAAAATATTTAAATCACAAGACTTGCTCAAATTAATAAAAGCTGTAATTGTCAAATTATCCAAAAAATGATCATCTAAATTCATGAATACTGCGACAATATGGGTACACCATTAGTTGTCCCGGAAATAAGATATCCATCAAAGAAAACAGACAATAAAAAAATGTCTGAAAAATGGGAGAAACAAACTAAAGGGTAGGACCCATTGCCAAAGTGCAAACTTGGCTGCAGTACGGGATAAACTCCCAGTTAGCCCTGTCAACACAAGACACTTGGAAAAGTGCACACACAATTGGCTCGACAGAGAGATTATACACGTACACACTAAGTGAGACTGGAAATGTAGCGTGCACTCGGGAAAGTCAATACACGTCTGCACAGGTCAGCAATATTGTTATCAAGGAGTATAAGAGATGAAGTTCTTTCTGGAATTAACAAACCTTTCCACTGCAATTCAGCCTCAGTGTGATCATGAGCAATCTTCTTCAACATTATTAAAATTGGTTTTAATGAGTAATAACAAAAATTCCCTGAAAGAGAGGTAATTTTTTAATTAATCTTACTATGCAGGCTACAACCAGAATTGACACCTCAGACACCGTCTTTTTTAATTATTTCAAAATGGCCAACTACCTGAGTGTTGCGGTGAGCGCTGGGATGCTACAGAGGAACGTAAAGAAGATAATGAGGAAAATGAAGGACAGGAGAACCGGCATGTAGTGGCAGGAGCTGCCACACTTCCCTGCCAGAGCAGAGCCTGCCTTGCCCCAGGACGCGTTCCCCACCACACAGCTACATCCAGAATACACCTGAAAACACACACACCATGAGCAGATATACAGGCACCTCCTCTAAACAGTGGCTGAAAGCTTCTTGTTTAGTAGTGAAGTTTTTTACGGGTTGCTGACAGAATATGTTATTTAACAAGATGTGAAATCATTGGTCTAATTGATGCAACTGGGCAATTGGATGCTGCACTCGTATTTGTAGATAATATATATTAATATCATTATAATATTATGTATTGTACATATGCAGAGTACTTAAGTAAACGTACTGAATATTTTGTTCACCACTTACTGTGTGGCACAGTGTCGCACTGCAGTGTAAGAATAATACACACAATGATGTCAATAATCATCAGGGGCCTCATTTATAAAACATTGCTTAAGATTCATACTTAAAGTCTAAGTTCGCACAAAAGCCCAAAATGGGCGTATGCAAAAATATATTGAAGGCAATTTTCCTTTTATAAATCACACTCCACCTGGCAACATGTGTATGTGGATCTGCCTCAAAGTCCATCCTCTACACACTCACAATCAATCATAAATTGCCAATGCAAATCATCTCATGATTATTAAGTTATTCTACTGACCATATCGCCTTTTATATTGAATCATGGCATCAAGCGATGAGAAGAAGAAGTAAAGCGTTATTGTGAAGGAAGGTGAAGAAAGACAGAGTTTTTAGTGGCCACAGCACTGACGCGCTAAGTGGTAGCGCGTTGCTAATGCTGTTATCTATGTCCTAATTTGGAAATGGAAGTTTATATAATATATGAAAACTACAGTCACACTCGTGATACAGGCACAGTGTTATAGAATATGTTATTAAAACAACTATTAATCAATTGGTTCTGTAACTGTTATTTTTTGCTATTTTACTATAATTTACTTTAGTTGTTTTATATTGTAGATTCTTATGGAGCAGTTATGTAGCAGGAGCACAACTAACACCGTTGGTTTCGATGTTAATGATGAAGTGGATCAATAATCTTCTTCAATTCACCTCCTCACGTCTGCATCACCACTTTTCTGTCTCTAAAATGTTTGTACGCATTGGTTAAAAGGTATAAATGAGGCCCCTGGTGATTTATAATTGTTAGGAGCGTCATCCTGAATATGAGCAAAACTGGGACACTGCTATGCCAAGGTGTCCCCAATTTGTCGAAGTGTCACTGTCCATTAACAACTGCAAAAACAACAACGATATACAACTTTATATTTTCCCTTGTTGGCTGTTTGAAGTTGCCCAAACTGTCTTAGATCCTCAGAAGTAAAATGACAAGAGCACTGTGAGTACTGTACCTGTCTGCCAGTGGAGTGTTGGGTGTGGTTGATGGAGCTGCAGCCAGCGTGGCAAGGGGAGTAATACATCACACCGTCTGCCCCACACACAGGGTCATACAGCTCTCTGACACAGCCACAGTCTGCATTACAGCCCACCGTCAGGTCCTCCTCGGTAGAAGAGCTTCAGACATGAAGGGAAGGACAGACAGAAGTGACAAGGGTGAAGAAGGGATCAAAACAGAATAAGCATGAGAGAGACAGATGCAAACACACAGACAATACAAACAGGTAGAGAGGGCAAACAAGTCATTAGTCGGTATGAATTTGCTTGTGAATGATTTCTCATTTTTGCTCTGTGATAATAAATATCTTCTGAAGTCACTAGTGTAAAAGTGGGAATGAGTTAAACTACATCAGGACATCTTGGTAAATTAAATGAAACCTATGATTACTCTTTACATCAATTGGGTTAAAGGATTTACGTAAATAAACACTGTTCACCTGTTCCTATGGTGCAGGTTGCTGGGTTTGTCATACAGGTGTTCGTACTGGTCCAGTTGGTGTTGCTCCATGAGACCAAAATGGTACGGTGCAGTGACACCAGCCATCGGCACGTTTGGGCAGTGGATGAGAAAGACGAAGACGGTGAGCAGGCTGGTCACTGTGCACATAATACAGAAGTGAATGATACCTCTACAACGCAGCTTCAGCCTTTTCACGATGTAGCCGCCCAGGAAGGTGCCACCACCTCCTGCTGGTACCACCATGTATCCTGGAGATTGGAAAGAGAATAAAGACCCACGCTGTCAGGCTACTGTCTCACTCATAGGTCAGAATATGAAGAATTAAGAATTACGAAAAACTTGAAGTAAAAAAAAAATGAATTTCATAATAATGGGATTCAATGGATCCAGCACATGTTGTATAGGAACTACAGTTACCACCCTGCCAGTGCAGTTTCACTCTACATAAAACATTTAAGAATCATATGAGGTCATCATGACCTTGACTTTGAAATCTGTTCAGTTCATCTCTGAGTCCAAGTCACAACTGATATAAATGTTAAAGAAATTCCCTGAAGGCAGACGTGATATTCCAAGAGGACAAAAACACGTTTTGTATGCCCATCCTGAACTTGACCCTTCTCCAACCAAAATCAAATCAATTAAGCCTTGATTGGAAGAGTACATCTGTACAAGATTTGGAGTCAAAGTGAAAGTTTTTACCCAATTTGAGGAAATTAGCTTGAGGAGCTCCTAAGATGTTTTGAGCCAAAGTGACTTTGACTATTAACCACCAAGATCTAAAATGTCATCATCAATGAACAAACCCACTAAACGGTTCAACCAAATTTGAAGAAATTCCATCAAGGTATTTAATAGAAACAGGGGCGTTTCTAGGATTGAAAGAAAGGGGGGGCTTAGCCCCTAAGGATGCTGAATATTTGCCAAATTTTTTTGGGCTCATTTGGGGCTGCGGATATCCATTGTTTCAGACAGTTCATAGATTGGTTCAATCAGAAAGAGTGTGATATCTTCTAATATCCATCTGGTCAATGAATTGGATGATATACCGGTACAATAGCGTTATGAGGGACACTATGACATTTAGTTTTCACTAGCATTAACTGATTATACACAAAAACATTCTATAGGCACTGATATTATTGTTTTAAAATACTAGAGATAGATATTAATGCAAAGAATAGAGAGCTGTCGATAGTTATTTCTTACATTTCAAATTTGCTCGTTCACACTCTTGCTCACTGGAGACATTTTCTAACAAAATAGCTAGCTAGCTAGCTTAGTGTTAACATAGCTCATTACAATATTTCCCTTTGCCTCAAGTCAACCTAAATTTAAGCAGGTAACAATCGTTAACAACTACAGATAGCCACATTCTGTAACTACCTGTACTTACAAGTTCACTCTGTGCATCGAGCTAAACTCCTTGGCTGTAATCCTGCTGTCTTGATGAGAGACGTTACTTGGCAGAGTGAGAAAGCCAGTGCAGCAGCAATGCAGACTCCCCAAGGTCCTAGTGCCCTGTCTTTTATTGTTAAGTATGATGAGAGCCTGTTGGATTGTAATTTTAAAGGAGACCTATTATGCCCATTTTACCACAAGTTGATATGGTTCCTTGGGGTCTTAATGAAATGTCTGTAACATTTTTTGGTCAAAATACCACAAGAATCATTTAAAACAGCAGCCATTTTACCCTGTCTAAAACAGCCCTCTTCAGATTGACCTGTTTTGAGTCTCCTCGCCCCGCCCCCCTCTCACCACCCCGCCCCCCCTGTCAATCACACACACACACACACATCCACTTTCACGTCTTAAATCTCTCCTTAGCATATTTAAGGTTGTTAAAATAATTTTAAGTCACTGTCCTACACATATATTTCTGTATTTGTTTGTTGTGTTTCTTCATTGAAGCTACAATTTTAAAACTACAACACCTTCTGATAAGGATGTACATTTATTTAAATACATGCATTAGATATGTGTGTATACAGTATTTAATTGTATGTGTATATTTATTCATACAGGGCATATATACACAGACACACGCACACACACAGACACACACACAGATAGACACAGACACACGCACACACACAGACACACACACACACACAGGCAAAGGGATGTGGGGGCTAGCTTTGGAAGCTAACACTGCTGCAACTTTTGCGGCAAAATGCACTTAAAACCCCGGGTATGAGTCTATTATAAAGCAAGCGACGGAGGCGGCAACGAGCTGCTGGTGACCGGCACCGGTCGGGGTGCGTGGAGCAAATCTGTAAGAGCCACAAAAGTTATAATGCACAGCTCTCTCCCCCCCCCTCCTCCTCCTCCGCTTCGCCACCCGGGCGCTGAGCGAGCCCCCGGCACCGGTACAATGCAACCGGAGACCGGGGGGGGGGGTTCCTTGAACACGTTCCGGTGCTAGTTTCTAACAAAGACAGACACACACAGAAGCTACGAGTCGGGTTAGCCTCCGAGTGCATTGTTTTCTATGTAAACGTGCTGCATGCTCGGGACGCCACACACACACACACACACACACAAGCAAGACTCCGAGAGCATTGCTCCTCCACTCCGGACCCTGGGATCTCTCCCCCCACCTCCCAGTCCGATGCTTCCCGGGTGGGGGGCCACATGCAATACTGCTGTAAATACGTTCACAAGCAACCATTCCAGAAAGTGCTGGAGCTCTAAACACAAACTAGCAGCTAGCTACCGTTAGCTCCCTGCTGATACACGTAAAGCATCTAAGTGGCCACAGCGGCAGAGACACGGTCCCCAACACCGGGACGTCCCCGGACTAGCGTTAGATCCCGACAAACAGCTGTTTCTATTTATTCATGCTGCTTCTACCGGGGCAAAACACACACACAGAAGCCAGCGTTAGCTGCTGCTGCTACCCGTAAACACACACTGACACCAACAAGTCACAGCCAGCTGAGGTAACAGAGGCACATAGTCCCGAGCATCAACACAGCTCCGAAGCTCCGCAGCTCCTACCTGGAAAAAACACCAACAGCTCGCGGTGTCTCCCGGCTCCGGGTTCGCGCTGCCGGGCTCCGGGCTCCGGTGGTGGCTGCCGGGCTCCGGTGGTTGCGCCGGGCTCCGGGCTACGCGATGGCTCCGGGCTACGGTGGTGCGAGGCAGCTAGTGGAGGCAGCTAGTGCGAGCCGGAGCGCGGAGCGGAGGTCCGGTCGGAACTCCGGCCGGCGGAGCTCCCCGGCGTAAACAAACACATCCACCAGAAGCGAGCAGCTGACATGGAGCCAGCAGCCCCCGTGCGATCCCGGGCTGAGGAGGGAGCTGTGGCAGGTAACTCACCCCAACCGCAGGCTCTGTTTCCTCCGCCTTTCACCCAGCTCCCTGGCTGGTTAGCTCTGTCTTCTGAAGCTGGAGTCACATGAACAGCTTTGTGAGAATTTGTGCAGCCCAGCCCTGAGCCTCTCAGTGGTTTCATGCTGCTAGTTTGCTTATCCAGGTGTTTCTAAGGCTTGCAAGAATGCAATGGCGGCTGGCCGGACACCATGGAATAAAGTGGGTGGTTCTTAAATCTTTGGTGGTTCCATCTATTGGTGGGATAGATCTATGGGGGAGTGGGTTTTGGGCGTGTGACGTACATCAGACCAATAATCCCATTGGACGCACTCTCGCACATAGCTTCTGACATAGTTGAAACACAACAAATCGCGGGGGTTGTTTTTTTCCAGAGTTTTTGGGACGGTAGACATGCCAGATACCCAAAATAACGTGTAGAAGCACTACAAAAGTGGCATTTTCATAATAGGTGCCCTTTAAGTGGGAGAAAACATACAAAGCAGAAACGCACTCACATATGTAGCATGTTAGAGTTATAAATAACTTGTCCATGTGTAAAACAATAGTTTAATTTAAAAAAAAAAAAAATTAAATTTTTTTTTTTTTTAAATCCCAAAAATTATTTGGGGGGGCTGAAGAACATTTTAGGCGGGCTTCAGCCTAGAAACATAATGCCTCCAGCAACTTGTGACCAAAATCATTTTCTGGAATAAAAATAAATGATTGAACCAACCCAAAAACCTTACAACAAATGCAACAGCTAATTATGCTAATACAGGTTTGATGCCGCCAACATCTCAAAGGGGACAGATTGGTTTTCAATAGTCTGAGGTTCTCTGATTGAAGGTTTACACTTGATTTTACGTCTTTATCTGTCACTTACCAAACAATGTAGCAGCCTCTGATGCACTGAGACTGAGCTGAGACTCCAAGAACTTTGGACTAAAGGTGGACATGCCAGTGATGATGATGGCCTCAGTGGCTCCAGCCAAGCAAAGAAACAGGAAAGTTGGATTCTTTAAGAGCAGCAGCACCGATCTGTGGAGGGAGAGAGTGAGAGACGGTAAGAGGCAGCACTGAGCACCACCACTGAATGAACTTTTACTTCCTTTTTAATTAAACTAGTGTAGTAGAAAATTAACTAAGCAAGGTTGAAAAAGTATTTTGTATTTGGACAGTAAGTGTTTGAAGCCTTCTCAAGAGACTTTGATGACTTGAGCTGTTTTATGGTCGGAACTGTTTATGACGTCAATACAGTGAGACCTTTGGCGACTTGATTACCCACCAAAGGAAGGAGTGTATCTCTTCTTATCAGCTCAGGAAACACATGTGAATCAGCTGTTATGTTTAGTTTCCTGTCCTTCCCCCACCCATGGAACCTGTCTTGATTGAATCAGAGAGACAGCCCTATCCCCTGGTATATAAGACCCTTGTATCTGACTGTTCTGCATCTTCACTCTGAGTTCTTTGGGACTCCCTGTGTTGATCCTTTCTGCAGAAAGCCCCTTATTAAATACACGTAGATAACTTTGTTGTTTCCAGCCTCTTGTATCTCCAGAATTCTGCCACACTAGTCCCCTCTAATCTCAACAGCCATGAGACGTTTCTAATAGATCACAAGATCCAAAGATAAATCATCATTATGTTGCACAATGTGCCGTGATTATGGGCTGTAGTCCCCAGTGCTTAAGAGATGACATCACACTGTGGGTGCTGAGCTCATAGTAAACGCTGTAGTAAGCTGACACTGACATGCCTGACGGAGAAGGTGACAAATGTTTCCTTTGGTATTTGAATTGATGTGAAGAATAGACATAACATTACATTTCATTGACCTGACGCTTTATCCAAAGCACAGGAGGTTATTTATTGTAGCTTGGCGCATTTACTGACATGAGGAGCAGTGGTATCAGTGGAAGGAGCAGTAATTAAGATCTGATCGCAGTTGTAACTCAGTCAAATCTATAATTTTGGCTCTATTTCTGTTATTTTTTTATATTATTAATGGCACAAAAAGGCTGATTCTCCAACCCATCTACACTACACCCATAACACCTCCTCTACTGCCCTTTTGTTATGGAGGTAAGTCTACTACCTTGGCATGTCTTTGACTGATTTGCCAAACTGAGGGTCTGATGCTGTGTTGTTGCTTCCGTCCTTAAGCTGGTGGGCCTCAGACACCCGCATTGCCATGTACTCCTGAGCGCCTGCAGGAAGAGTCAGAGTAAATTAATGATAAGTTGAAACTGGACAGTTTATTTCCTTTATTTATTCACAAGGTCTTTCATTTTGGGAGCATTGCTTCTTTGTAACATGTTCAGTTTCTGTAAGGTGTTTACTGAAAACTCTGTCCTCTCCCTGAAAAAGCCCCAGCCCATGAGTAAATTTGCTCTGCTCCTGCTCAAAACTGTTGGAAACTGTGCACTCATATCATGAGATCATGTTGGGTGGGGAATTCTAAGGTCATTTCACAAAAATGTCTGAGAGTAGAAGTTTGGCAAATGGGCACAAGCAGCGTGGGATGAGAAGTACTCAAACTGACGCACAGGAAATTTAGTCCAGAGACAGTTTACCTGAGAGCAGACAAACAGTTCTGAGCTGGAGCAGAGCAAATCTGTGCATATAAGTGAGGGAAAGTTGAAGTTTGAGTGAAGACGTAAACAAAATCTGAATGTGAAATTAGTAAATAATTCTCTCAAAATAAGAAGACTGCACTCTATAAAGATAAAGATAGGAGAGAAACTCATTAATATGACTGCTCTTATGCGTCTTTACTTCACTGTAAGAAAGTGAAAGAGAAAGGGAGTGTGTGGGTGTGTTTGTACAATGGGGGGTGAAAGGAGTGGTACCTGGTAGCTGACGTGGGTAGCCTAGGATAGGGAAAGCTACCAGTACACCTGCTGCTCCTCCTGCAAGGAAGCCGATCCACCAAGCCCCGACCCACAGAGGGTTTTCTGGAGTCATCTCAGTCCTGTAATTATTATATATATATAATATCATTTACACAATAAATTATTCACATATTTATTCCTGAACAGTTGATTAAAAAAAATGTATTACCTATTTATTTAATAGTTTTTTTTATATTATTTTTTATTATTTTACTCTGTATCTCATCAGCACTTCTAGTGCTTTTCTATTTGAATCTGCGATTAACAGCAGACTCACAATAGATGGATCTCTTCGTAGATATTCAGGAAGTAACCTCCCAGCAGATAGCCCGCAGCAGGACCCAAGATGCCCGCAGTGTAAAAGATTCCTGTAAAGAGCGAGAGCAACAGAAAGAGGTGTGTCCTTACAGTCACTGCATACTCCCTGTTTCCTGTTATTTGTCCTACAGGAAAGACCCATTGGTCTTTGCACTCTGTATCTACAAAGTTGATGTTTCATGAAAAAAATAGTGGATTGCAGTGAGAAACTCAGTTTGTGAGTTTTGGTGTAAGATTTCCCTTCAGTCACACTGTACTGTGCAGCTATTTGAAATGGGCAAACAGGGCAAAGCGCTTAGGAATGTTTTGAACTACAGCTGTTGAGAGAGAATGCTGATGTGTGAATATGAGTCATGATGACATGTAAAAAAGAGAAATTACAGGTGATGGCAAAACTACAAAAAATGGCACTGTGTTGGTGAGGGTAAAGGAGACAGTCAGCAGCTTTTCCTCTGTGTCTATGAGCACACACTGCCTGAGACAGTTGTAATTTCTGTCACAAATAAAATGTTCACTTGCAACAGCTTTTATAAACAGTTAAATATGTAAGTAATAATTATAATGACTCTTGCGATTTGAAAATCAGATTCTTTCAAATAGTTATTTCTCTTTTTAAAATGAGAAAACCATCCTCTGCATTTTGCAGCAGATAAAAAAAATACAAACATACACAAGATATGTACACAAAGGAAAAAGCGGGAGCCAAAGAAGAACAAGATTACTACATTTAAGTGAAAAATAACTTTATTCAAGGCCCAATCCCATTTCACCCCTTGGCCCTACCCCTTGTTTTCGAGGGTTGCCTTGCCACTTGAAACAGAGTCACAAGGGGTAATCGTTGAATTCCTCCCCTACGAATTGGGACAGCCCTTTAAGAAGCCGTTACATCATCAGTAATCGTTATGAAAAGCAGACACATAATCAGTAATCGTCGATACGACGTGACGTAGTTTACCGGGGATGCCATTGTAATAACATTGTTGAGATCTTAAATAAACAGATGTTCTGTTTGCAGTTACTAAAGTGACGAACCTATAATATCCAAATAACATCTATGCTAATGCAGACATGACATTATGTACAAATACGGGATTATCATGCAAAAAGAAGTTTGCTAGCATGCTTTTTTTAAATGACCATAATACATTGAAATTATATTAAACCAAAATACTACAATAATTATCGTAATTTTGTAATCCTTATTAATGGATAACATACTACATTTGTGGGTCTCTCCCAGTTTGCTGGTGATTCTCAAGGTATTCTTGGTACACCTTCGTTTAAGGTGAGGGTCTGAAAGATCGCTGTTTCGAGGCCTTTAGAGTCCTACCCCTTTGCCCTCCCCCTCTGCCCTCCCCCTTGGCCCTCCCCCTCTTTCCCAACAGGTATTGGGACAGCAGTCCCCTACACGTGAACACGCAAAACGAAAGGGATTTAGGGCTAAGGGGTGAAAAGGGATTTAGGCCAGTCATTCATTTTCTTAGTTATGCTTTAAAACATTTGGTATAAACAATCCAATGGAAACATGCTCTGCTGAATGCATTACTCATGTCACTCACCTATATACACAGGTGCATAGTTGGAGTGGACGTTCTCATCCAGGTATGTGACCCCTAACGTGTAGAGAGGTGTAGCTCCCACTCCGTGTAGAAACTGGCTTAGCATGAACACAAACCGGTAATTGGACAATCCTCCCCCCTGCTTGTCCTGGCAAGGGCTGGTACGGTTGGCAGAACACATTCCTGCTTGTTCGAGCACACTGACCTCGTAGGGAGGTGTAGTGAAGTGAGGTAGGGAAAACACCAGGGAACCCAGTGCCATGATCAGCACCCCCCATCCCAGCCAGCGAGGCTTGTGCCCCGTCCCACCAAAGTAACTGACGAAGGCCAGACAAATGCATGCAGCAATGTCGTAGGAGCTGGCGATGAGGCCAGACTGGTAGCTGTGCATGTCAAATCTCTTCTCAATTGTTGTGATCACTGTGTTAATAAAGCCGTTGACTATCATCCCCTGGAGGAAACTTGCAGCACAGAGGAAAATCAGGACCCAACGAGAGGTGTTGAAAACTTGAATAGCTTTGGGTGTCAGAGACCCCCAGCCACACAGCTGATCCACGTCAGTGGAGTTAGGCTTTAATCCCATGGGAGTCTCTGCATATGGTTTGGCTTCCACCCCATATAGCTGCCCGGGGTCTGTAGAAACCCCAGTAAAAATATCGGGCCGGATTGGACCATCAGCTCTGGGGCTGCTGGGGCCTGAGCCTATGGGGCTGCCTGTCTGGGAATCCAATGGACTGGGGGTGTCCAGAGAGGGACCCCCGCTGAAAGGGCAGTCCTGTTGGTCCAGGAGCTCCTGCTTGGAACTAAAGGAAGCGTCGGCATTTAACAAGATTGGCATTGCCCTTGTGAAGGCAGTGTGAGAGTCCAGTGGCAAAGATGGAAGATACACACGGAAGGCCTTTGAACGGGCTAGACAGAGTAATATGTAAAAAAAATATTAAAAAAATTGTATACATAAAAAACATAAAAAAGGTCAAGCTGAATCAGCTGAATCAGGCTGAATATCCGGTGGTCAGGACTCTGCCGGGCTTCTCTCTGAATCTATGGATCTATTCTTTGCTGGTATGGTGTAATCCACGAGTCCACAGTGCGGCTGAGTATTTCTGAAGGCTCTTCAGGTGCTTCTGTTTATCTGAACATGGTTGTACAGGTGTGAAAAGTTGTACTTCATAATCCTAAAAAGAACAAAGACAGAGAGAAAATTAAAGGGATATGGACCAATCACCTTATATAAGACACATAAGCTTTGGCAGTTCCGTTAGTAAATTAGGATGGCACTCAGAGAGCACACAATAAAATCCAGGGGACCCATATCTTATTTGGATCTGCACCACATTGCAATCACTCATAAATACCAGTCCCCTATATTTCCCCTTGATCCTGATCCCGACCAAAATGGAATGAGTTCTTCCCTGATCCATACAGCCTCATGCGTCCTTCCACCAAGTTCCAAGGTAATAGGTCATGTCAAGTTTTTGCATGATTCTGCTTCTTAAAGGTTAAGTTTGTAAAATTGGAGAAAACTGAGTGTTCCTCTCTCTCCCCTCCTGTCCTGAGCGAGAGGAGAGCTAGGAAGGCACTGCTGGACGATATCACCGAGCTGTCTTCTCTCCAGAGATGAGGAGTCTATAGATCAATATTTTTACAAATTTGACCTGTGTATTTCGTATGTAGGAATATTTTGCTATTGTTTTACATATGTGGGATAAAAAACATAACAACACCTAATAACTGAAATTATCATATAACCAACACAATATAGAGCTAAGAATAAAGCCTTATCTGTTTGTTTTCAGACACTTATTGAAGAGATGAGTGTGGAGCAGCACAGGGGCTGACAGCGGCAGACATGGTGACCCACCTTCTGCTGGAGTGCCACAGTGTTCTTATGAACTATGAACTGAAGGGACACATCTTTCAGACAGTCAGAGGAAATGCTGTGGTCAGAATCCTGACAATGTGTGAGTCTACCTGTCTACCTAGACACATTCACACACACCTGCATATACATCATCAAGGATACAACACATATTTGATCTTATTCTATTACTATATTTTTATTACCCACCATAAATATTTGTTCTATTGAGTTTACACTGAAATGAAAAGTGCAAAAAATAAAAGGGACATGTCATGGAAATTTCTCAACAGTCAAGCACAAGTCATTACAATTGTTCTTTCTGGAAGTTTAATTCTACATCTGCAGATAGGCATCTGCAGATGGGCATCACCGTACAAAACCATGGCAAAGATTTCATACAATGAGCAATGACAAACAAGAGACACAGCACTTTTATACATTTCCAAGTTCCTCCTGGAGAGGAACACATGTTATCGATTAACCTCTTTGATCATTAGTGTAGCAGATATTTCTATTTAACTGCTACTGGTGGCTGAGTTGGGTTTGATCCTGACGCATGTATAAAAGATGAGGAGTAGAGGTTTGTCCGGTTGGTCCCTTTGACCATTTATTGTAGAAAAAAGGTGGTTTACAATTTGCTTAAAACAAACTAAATACATTAAACTAAAGAGTCTCTCGTAGAGCACATTGAACGTCACAAAAAATGGTCAAAAAAGTGTTGCCTTCCTCAGCCACGCCCAGATGCTCTCTTGGCTGGCTCTTTAAGCCTTTCCCTTTGGCTCCACCCTCCGCCTCTCAGGTTCAGTTCAGGTGTCCTGTAGGTGGGGTAAAAACACCTAAAGACACAGTGTCACTCTCACACACACACACACATGCATGGCTAATAAAGAAAGATAACAAAGGTTAATATGGCTCCTACAATTAGAAATAGGTGACCAGTATCCTGTCTTCTACTCTGTCTCAGGCCCCTTGAGTGAAACATCTGTATTCAAAGATCTCTTATCAATGTTTTACAACCCACTCACATCCCCTGTCATGTGACTTCATTGTTAGGTGACCCTGTGAGTCACAAAGTCATTGTTAGGTGACCCTGTGAGTGACAAAGTCTTTGTTAGGTGACCATGTGAGTGAGGAAGTCATATAACATCAGTTGCTTGAGCAACACCCTGATATGTAAGGGAATCCATTTGTTCATATTTCTATACATCAATGTGGTTCCTTCCATAAATCAATGCCCAAATGGTAAAATTGCCACCACAGGACATTAACCGGATTTGCTGTATTTATTTTGAATATATATTACATACATAAACAGATTTTTTTTACACATGTTGGTGTGCCCGAGCAGCGCCATGATTCAGCTTTGCCATAAAGGACAAATGGTGACCTCTGGATCATTCCACATCAAAAGCTGCATGGATTAGTGGTCCTGTGGAAAACAGTTGGGATTCTTATTAATATAATATTTTAAATTTGTATCCAGTGTTCACTTACAGGGTTTGTATTCCACTAGAAAGACAAAAAAAACCATTTCCTTTATTCTCCTTACTTGTATCTGGACCAATTCTGATGTGTATTAGGGTCAGAAAGCTGTAAAAGCATGTTAAGAAAATAAGTGATACCATGATGTGGTGGGAAGTTCACTAAACAAACTAAATTAAAATAATTAAATCTAGGATGTCACAACAATTACAACGGTGATCTTAGGCATGAATAGTTAACAATATGAATCCATCTGTAACAATGCTAATGTTACTATACCAACAAACATTGTATTTCAGGTCAAACAACAGATTTCATTTATATTGATGTTGTAAATTACCTGTTCAACAGAAAACTGGAGACTTTGGCGTCATTCTGAAACTTTCTCCTCAGTAATTTTCCATCCTGGTGAAACCTCATTGTGTATACTTGTTTCTGTCTCATATCCTGTTTTATCTGACTTTGACTTCTTTGATGACTTATTAGGGCCCGAGCACCGAATGGTGAGAGGCCCTATTGAATCTGTAAGGATTATTATTATTTTTCCGGCAAAAGGATGGGCTTTTTGAGGGCTTTAACATGCTCAAAAAGTTTCTAAACTTTGCAGTAAATTAGTAAGTGGTGAAAATGTACGTATTGTGGAGTATTTGGAAATGGGCGTGGCAAAATGGCTCAACAGCGCCCCCTGGAACCCAGCCCCTAAGTTTCCACGTAACCGATTTTCACCAAAATCGGGCCAGAGGTGTTATGTGACAAATCATGAAAAAAAGTCTCATGGGGCATTATGAAAAACGCAACAAGAAGCCCGCCATTTTGGATTTAGTGGCCATTTTGGCCATTTTTGCTTTGACGTACCTGTCCCAGGGCTTTCATCAAATCAACTTCAAATTTAGATGAGTGTCATCACAACAAGATGGAGAAAAAAACTGACTTAAAAAATCTACTTTTCGTCACACCGTGTGACCGTGGCGTGGCGTCAAAGTTTGATTAAACGCCATCAAAACTCGAGGTTCTGTACCTCAGACATATTTGGTCCAATCGGGTCCAAACTACACACATAAGGCAAGAGTCCCGGCCTGATGACATCTACACAGAAATCATGACTTTATATCACAGCGCCAGTGGCAACAGGAAATGTCTTGTTTTTTGCATGTCTTACACTTGGATTTATTCCTCCTCATCAACTGACCTCAACCATGTCAAACTGTATCAAATGGGTCTCAAGGCATTAATAATGAAGATGTAAGATTACTGTGACTTTTCGTCAAACGCCATATAAACGGCGTGGCATCAAAGTTCATCAACTCGCCGTGAAACAAGAAATTACTGTAACTTCCGTGTTCATGGTTCCATCTCACTCAAACTACATGTGTGTTTTAACATCCCCCCCCTGAAGATATTCATATGGTTCTAAGAAATTGGCTTGACAAAAAAACTGACTAGCGCCCCCTAAAGGGCAGCCCCGGCACTACGATTGACCGACATGTACAAAAATCCATTATGGCATGTGTCTTTTCATAAAAAAACAAATAAGTCTCTTGGATCAGTATGTTAGACCAAACAGGAAATCCGCCATTTTTAATTTAGTGGCCATTTTGAACATATTCACCATTTTTACTTTGACATACTTGTCCCACGGCTTTCATCAGTTCAAATTTAAATTCATCACAACAATACGGACTTAAAAACTGATTTAGGGATTGATTTTTCGTCACACCGTGTGACCGTGGCGTGGCGTCAAAGTTCATCAACTCGCCGTGAAACACGGAATCTCAAACTACATGTGTGTATCAACAGCCCCCCCCTGAAGATATTCAAATGGTTTTAAGGCCGCGTGACCGTGGCGTCGAAGTTTGATTAAACGCCATCAAAACAGGACTAGAGTCCCGGCCTGATGACATCTACACAGAAATTATGACTTGAAATCACAGCGCCCACTGGTGGCTACAGGAAGTGAAGCGTTTATTCTTGCCACAGAGAGGAAAACACATCCAACGCAGAGACGTGCGCTTGGTCATCGTTCGCTCTCTCCCCGGACCACAACAGGCTTCAACGTGCGGGTGCTTGGGCCCGCAAGTGCTACAACATAGCCCTAGTTGTATATGTCTTTTCTTATAGTAGGCTCACTACACAGTTAATATAACTTTTTACAAAGAGAGCTTTAGAAATCTTCCACACTGCCTCTTTAACAGATAGACATAAAAGCAGATGCAGATGAAAGCATAACCTTGATGCTGCAGGTAATGAATCTGATTTTTTTTATTTTTTGAGAACAAAGTAGTGCTCAAATCAAAGTGTGATATCTAAACAACTGACATTGTGGCCTGTTGTTACCTTGGCTGCCGTCTAATATTGTGTTTTGGCACATGTGGATGCCAGGGGAAGAAAACCAACATAAACACACAGTCTAGTCTCTGCACACATCGCAGTGGAGCTGAGTGAATGTATTCAGCTTTGTCTAGAGTACTGGGACTCAATCAATTCAAGCTTTTTTTGAATTATACAACACAGTCTACAAAAATGAGAAGTTGCACATTAACACACAAGCTTAAATAAGAAACCTGTGAGATCTCCAACAACACAAGGGAAATAAATCATAACAAACCCTCTCTGCTCCAGCGAGCATAACTACAGATCACAGCTTTCATTTTAACACCCGTAAAACACTGTGCAAATCAAACTGTTGTATAACAAAATTCCATTTGATTCCTAAGTGAAGCTTCAGATAGAATTTCCACATTTCTACTCAAACACAGAGACGTATAATAATGCAATGTTTACTAGAACTCCTGATGATGTTGCAGCAGCATTGTCTGTTTATTGGTTACTATGTGTGTATCTATGTTTAATATAAGAGTTGGAGGAGCTCGGTCAGAATTATATATATATATATATATACATAAAATAAAGTCTGTGTATTCATTTGTCTTAAACTACCTGAGCTTTTTATTCCATAAAATGACTGAGCATATCACAATTTGAGCTGTTAGTTGAAGAGGAAGTTGAAGTATTACTTTCATCACTGACCAATGTCCTCAAGAACAAAATTAGAGGCAAGTGGGAAAAGTAACGCAACTGGTTCCCTGGTGCTTCACAGCCATATCTCCGAGCAAGATCTTTTAAAGCCGATGTTGACTGATGGATGTCGAAATAAAATGCATCAAAATTCAGGTTTTATAAGTGTAAGATACATTTGTGCATCAACAACGTGTGAAACCAATGCTTCGATGAGATTTCCTCCATAAAGTAATTGATTAAATCAGATTTAATTGAATGAGCAACAACATTCAGGAAAAAATAAAAAAGTCTATTCATTTGATTCAATATATATACATTTGATTTAATATCATTTAACTGTCCATAAAAACATATGCTTGTTAATATATTTAAACATTTAATGTTTATCATCCTACCTGTGTTCCCAAAATATACAGCTCTGGTGAGAGGGTTATCCATGTAATGTCCTAAACCTGTCTCTGAAAGCCCCTTGTAGGACAGCCAGATGCAGAACGTCAGCAGGTCCACATGCATCCTCAGTAGAGAGACACCCCCCTTCCTGAGGAATAGCTCCCTCATACTGCAGCTCTACTGCCTCCCAATGGACATGAGCTATATTTCCTTGATCCCTTGAGCTTCCTTAGGTCTACACTGAAACAAACTCAATGTTTATTATTAATTTAAACATTGAACTGGAGGGTACTCTAGTAATACAATTTTAGTAAAATAAATGTTCCTTTTTAGTTTCTAGTAAAATAAGGTTTGCATTTAAAAACAAAATAAAAATATTTAGAAAAAGGCACTTTCAAATAATGTGTAATTTTTTGACAAATTTATAAATGATGTAATTTGAGTTTTCTCTGTTATTTTTTTTCTCTTAATATATAACACACACATATAAACGATCCCACCAAATATTAACAACAAAATAGCTTCAACACTTTTCTTTTTGTTCTCACTTTCTCTTGTTCAGTGAAAGTGAACTCTACCTTGTGGTGCCAGGATTTACTACTGTAAAGACAGAAACCGATGCACAGTTTAAAATAAGACTACCATAAATGCGAGAAAAGCTGCCCATGTTAAAATAGAATCGGTCCGTCACAATATAATAACAGGTCTGGGTCCGTATAGAACAGAGTTAGTGTCCGGTTTGGACTGCTCTCCGCCTATCGGGGACCTATTCTCGATGATCATTGTAGATTTTTCAGGTGAGTCCATGCTTTGGATGCGGGCAGCAACCTTCCTTAAGAAGGTATAATATACATATATATATATATACTGTCGTATTTAGTGTGTTATTTTAAAGGTTCAGTGGTTAGAATTAAGTGAAATCTATTGGTAAAATTTCACATTGCAGCTGATTAACCCTCTCACCTCACCTTTTGAGACATGAGACTGAACCTCAGCCTTCAGTTGTCATAAAGACTTAAAAGGTGCTTAGTTTGTTCAGTTTAGAGGACTGTAAAAAACAAGGAGGCCTCCATAGAGAGGCCCTGCCCCTAACGTAAATATATAGTGTCCAAATATAAAGGGCTTATTCGGGGGTAAAGAAACAAACTAGTGAACACATCACTAGAATTATTTTATATTCAATAGATCCCTTTCACATAAATCTTACACACTGGACCTTTAAATAACTGTTTAACCCTCTTCAGGGGAATTCCCTGGCTATAACCCAGGAATGCAAAATTACAGAATAGATCGGACACCTTTCTGGCATATGTTGGTGCAAAATGTAACAAGAAGACACACAAGGTAACTATTGAAATACATAACCAGTATACTAGCACCCAGGCAAGTTCCTGTCTGTTGATTTAGCTAACTCCAATCCTCCTAGAACAGGAGCCACACATCTTACAGTCACCCTCCGGGGCCCCATTGTAACATTGGGGGAATTGATTAGATGGGACAAAGTAGGCACTGACCCAATAATGCTCTAATGCTTGGCTGCAGCTTAGAGGGCTCACAACAACTAGCCTCACAGGCACCAGAAAGCACTGCTCATTTACCCCTCACCTCTCTGACAATGAGGCATCTATATTGTTGTTGTTTTTTGCTTTGCTTCAGATCCGGTTTGCTTTCTTCCTTTGTTGTCCAGAGTATGGAGGACGAAAAATGACTTAAGTATGAATAAATAAATAAATGTATAAATAAATACAAGCATATATGCATGAATGAATAAGGACATATATAAATACGAGTTTGAAATTAAACAGGACACAAAATATTATATGTCTTAATTCAATTTATTTCCAAATTTATTTATTTTTGTATTTCTGTGTCCATATGAGAAAGGCGGTCCTAACCTCACTCTCATGCAGGATTGGTCACAGGAGTGTGATGATCCAGTTATAGTACTTCGTAGCGTGTGTGTGCGGTGTGTAGGAGCACACACATACACACAAGCATTTTCTCTCGCTCCTGGTATGTCACATGGTAGTCTGATACGATAATGATTTTAAAAATAACTGTGAATGTGAGTTACGTTGCGTCAGTTGCTAATTACACAACAGGGAAGATTCGCTAGGACTAGAATTGCTTCTGTCAGGATCGCTCAGTTGACCAATCCTGCTTGAGACTGAGGTTAGGACCTCCTACCTCATCCTACATTTCTTTATTTATACTTAAGTCATTTAAAAAAAATGAGAAGGGGCACTAAAGGGGATAGGAGTACAGCATTTTATAATGGCTGAAAAACTGATTTTATATTCAAATAATTGCATATTTCTACACTGGAAAGACAGGGCTGACCATAACATGCCTCCATACTGCTTGTGTGGTGTCATCCAAATTTCCGCAAGCCCTGACGTTCAGATTCGACTCCAAACAAGGCAATTAGGGCCCGAGCACCGAAGCAGTGGGAGGCCCTATTGAAACTGTAAGGATTCTTATTATTATTATTCTCTGCCAAATGAATTGGCTTTTTGAGGACTTTAACATGCTCAACTTCTTACCAAACTTTGCAGTAAATTCAAAAGTCGGAGAAATTTACGTATTCGGGAGTAATTTGAAATGGGAGTGGCAAAATGGCTCAACAGCGCCACCTATACACAGCCCCTGAGTTCACTTTGACCGATCTTCACGAAAAATTGATACATAGGTGTATCATGTTCAGACACACAAAAAAGCCTCAAGGAGCATTATGAAAAACGCAACAGGTTTTTTTCTGAACTGTAACTGTAACACTTGATGGTGCTCTAAGTTTGTTGATTCGTAACATCATATGCTGCTTTAAATTTTGTCGAAGTTTGTGAATGCTTTTATATATTGGCTGTGATAACTTTTGCCTGGAAACTAAATATGAGATTGGTTCTGATATCTTGTATTCAGAAAACTGCATTGTTGTGCAGATCTCCATTGGGTGTGGCCGAAAAACTGAGTTTAGAGTTTATCATTCTGCTTAAGACAAGGTATTGCCTTCAAAGTTAATACTGCTGTTTGTGGTGTGTGTCGTTGGGACAAATAAAGTCAAAGTGCATCCTAATGCAACTCTATAATTAAAGATTGGTTGACAGAGAAGTCCTGTTCCCTTAGTATTTGTACTTAGTGAGTATATTGCTTTTTATGTGGATCTGAAGAAATTGTGTTATAAGTTTGGAGACAACAATGTGTGACATTGAGTATCAGTGAGCAGGGTGTGATACATAGAGGATACGGAGAGATGTGCATTCTTGCTGTTCAAAACTAGACTAGATAAAAAAAAGTTTGAGGGGGCGTGGCCTATCCCCCTCCCTTATTGCTCCTTAATGTGTCTATGAGCCTGCATGAAATTCTATTTTTAGATTTAAGTGTGATACAATCAGCTGATACACATTATAAACCCTAAATCTAGAAAAACAAAAGTATTGTACGATTCGATTCCGATTAAGAGGGCTACGATTCAATGATAAAATGATCATCGATAATTCTATACAACAGGACTTTAACCCTGATGTCCTGGCTGTAACAGATTAACTACCTGTGCACATGTTTAAATACGTGCTAAAGCTAATCAACAAACACAAGGTAAACTGTTAAACCGGTCAGAACTGTTCAAGTGTAAGGTGAGTGCAGGTCAGCGGGAGAGTGGTGGGAGGACACTCAGACACTGTAACAGACGACCAGACTTTAAATGTGCGTCTGTCCTGATCCCGAAGCAGTGGTGGTTATATTATGTAGCGGCAGGCCATTGCTCAAAAATGAACGAGACGGAAAACATGAATCAATTAAGTTCTGTCTCTGCATCGAAGAAGAGTCGGCCACGTCCACATCTGCATCACAATGCTTCTAAGAATCAAGAAATGTCCACACCTTGAAAAAATTGGACAAATTATTGCCCAAACTAGATCATTTGATGTATTAAAACATGTACAGACTTCATTAAATCCATCAAATCCAATTAAATTAAGAGTCATGTTCAAAACATTTTAAAAACTCCAACCGTTATGATCTAACTGCTGCTCCCCTGTTGTTTAACGCACATACAGGTGTCGGTGCCTGACCTGTTACATTATGCACTGTGTATTTCTAGGAAACAAAGTGAGCAGTGGCAGGAAGCCACAGATGTGGTGTTTCTGGCTGTGCATCCTCCAGGAAGCTGATGCAGACAGAGACAATGTTGATGAGGAAAACAAAAAACGTAGGATACCATCACGTAATTGAAGATGGTTCCAGCCCTTAATGACGACATGGTAGAACCCAGTCCCCTTCTGGGATCCCTCCACTGACAGACTCGCTGCAGCCTGCTGTGGCTGTAAATAAGCAATGGATCGATCAGTTTGACCAGAGACATTCTGTTGATCAAGCACATGGAAACATGAGGATTGATCAGTCCATGTGTCTGTGCATAAAAATACTTAAATATAGCTGCATCGAACAAGACCATTACAAAAGCCCATCCCGAATTAATGGCGACATACTGTTGCTTTGTTTGGTATTATACCATACAGCCTACTGTCTGACCCTCGTCTATAAGTGATTTGCCTCAGCTCAGCTCAGTAGTGAACGGATTAGAGGAAGATCCAGGATGAATGTGACTGGATGCTGCAGATGAACGAGCCTCTTGTTCACTTAAGCCGCACCAGTGTCATAGGCATCAGTGGGGAAAAACGGGCAGCGCCTCTGTGACTGTTACAGATGTTACAGATGAAACATTTCAGCTTTGCACATGTGGATGTCCACGCTGCTGATGCTGAGCTGCAGCCGCAGCGAGGAGCGCGTCCTCCCGCATCACACATGACATGAGCAGGCTTACCTTGCATGTTTATTAGTGAGACTGTTCTCACGCAGCCTTCTGTTGCTCGTGTTGTACGGGAGGAAAGGTTTGAAATGTGTTGGGGCAGTGGATGATGCTGGTGTCTGCGCCCTTCTGAGATGGAGAGAGCGTGTCGTTGCGCTGATCGCGGTGTAAACTCCTCTGTATGGAGGGTGATCAGTGCCTCGTTGCCATTGAAGGGGATTGGGGTTATTAGTTTCAAACCTGGAAAATAAAATTATATGAGCTATATATAAATATATATTGTTTTTCTATGGATACCATTGATGTTCCATTGCTTCTGGATTGGATTGCCATGAGGTTGAGGATAAACATGGGTTGGTAACCTAGAATAGCAAGAGCAGATTGCACTTTGAAAAGATTAAACTAATACATCCCATCCCTTCCCATTGTTACTCTAATCAAAGCTATACCCATATAAGTGTGCACTGCCTGAGAACTGATAGAGGCCAAAGATTTACTTATTTTTGTGTCTGTAACGTGTAAGAAACATCATCAACACACCCAATCGCTCACATTGATTCCCTATGAGGATCCCCCATGTGTTCTCATGGGCCCATTCAGACATTCTCCAGAGTTTTTACAAAGTGGCTGGCAATCCACAGAAAGTCTGGAGCCTCTCACTTGGACATTTGCATTCTCACATGCAGCCCTTCAGTAGAATGTCAGGAGTTTCCCTGGAGTCCAGTGCACCTCTCTATAGCTGAAAGTAGCTATACGTAGAGAGGTGTTCTACATGGGTATCATCCTCTTGTTCAACATCTCCAATTGCCGCTTGTGCTGGGCACTTATCACCTCCTATACAGAACTCTGCCAGAAATCCTCTGGACCAATGATGTTCTACCCCTGTGGTGCTATAAGCTTTGGACCAATTATTATGCTGAGCAGTGGAGCTGACCCAGCAGTTGACAACTACCACTATGACTGATCACAATATCTGGGGCTTGACCAAACCTAAAACAATTTAACTAGAAAGGCATTCAATAGAGCGCATTCCTCCATCAAGGGCCAACAATCAAACTGCACCAAATTTTACCCACACATAGATACCAGTCTCCTAAATGTGTCTGATTTATTTTTTATTGTGATCAATTAATTATTCCCGTCGGATTTTGGATTCGTAATTTTTTTTTTATGGATTCTTCCCTGGCTCATTTCACATCCTTCTTCCATATTTTGTGTAAAACCTGTCAGTTGTTTTTATGTTTACAACAAATATACCGTATCCATGTTCAGAAGTTGGAAACCAATATGAGGAGACTTTAACAGCCTGACTTAAACTGTTTACACTCTGCATTAAAATGCATTTCGATACAGATTGTATCTTGATAAATGTATCCTTTTTTCATTTAAACCAGGTGATGTCCACGTTGACATCCAAACATCCACCTCACAATCACACATCCAGAAAAACAAAACAACTAAAATAGAAAAAAAGAAACAAGCAACATAAAAGACAGAAGAGGAACATGGCACCTTGTTGTGTTTTCATGCTTTTCCATAAATCTTACTGTTCGAGACCAGCAGTTACACTTTATTTTATTCTGACGTGCCGCGTCGCTGTCCTCAGTATGGTGTCAAGCAGGGGTCGGCAGCCTAAGGCATGGCACGCGGCGCCATAATCATTGGCACGCAGTCGATTTCCTATTAAAGAAATGTTAACAGGTTTTGCCACGCAGCCTGTATTATTTAGCTTGACTGATGTAAACACCTCCCAGCCACTAGGTGGCAGTGATGCACCATAGGCTGAATGCAAATCGCCATTAAATAATAAAAGAAGTAGCCTCCCAGCCGGCACTGCTCGCAGTTTCCCACACTTTCAAAGATCAGGCAGACAAGGGCGAATATATAAAGGAAGCTTTCTTCTCTAGGTCAGGTTCTGTTTGAAGGAATACCAAACCAAGAGACAATCAAATCAAGAATCAGAAACATCCCCATATCAGCTCGAAGTGTTGAGCAACGCATCGAAGAAATGGCGGAAAATGTCAGGGCGCAGCAAACAGCTATGTTAAAAGATGCCATGGTATTTAGCATTGCACTTGATGAGAGCGTTGACGTGAACGACGTACCGCGCTTTGCAGTCATGGCAAAATACTGTGATTTGGCTGTAAGAGAGGAGCTCTACTGCTTAAAGCCAATGTCAAAAACAACAAAAGGTGAGGACATAGCCAGGGTGTTTATGGAACATTTTGAGGAGCGAGGGTTTGACATCGGTACGATTTTTGCAGTAACAACAGATGGCGCCCCCGCCATGGTCGGAAACAGAGGGGAGCAGTCAGATTAATAGAAGAAAAAGTCTGTCACCCCATCATGAAACTCCACTGCATAATACACCAAGAAAATCTCTGTGCAAAGATGTCAAAGTTAGATCTTAATGAGGTAATGGCTACAGTGGTAAAAATGATTAACTTTATAGTTAAGTGATCTTCACTGACTCACCGACAGTTCCAGTCGCTGCTCGAGGAAATAGACTGCGCGTACAAAGACATCCCTCTCCACTCAGCGATTCGCTGGCTAAGCTGCAGAAAAGTTTTGGAGCGGTTTGTCGGATGCTTTGATGCCATCAAGGCCTTCCTGGCTGAAAAGGGCCAAGACTACCCAGAACTTGAGGACGAGAAGTGGGTTGTGAAACTCATGTTTCTCAGAGATATTATGGGACATCTCAACGAGCTCAATCTCCGGCTACAAGGTGCAGGGCAAATTTTTTTGGACAGGTTCGACACACGGACAGCTTTTGTCGGCAAGTTTGCAATATGTGCAAGTGCATAACTCCACTTTCCGCTAATTCAGACACATAACGCCGGGTTTACACCGGACGCCAAAGCGACGCGTAAGCGCAGCGCCGTGGCGCGCCGGCGCTTGGCTGAACACACATGACGCTGAAGCGTCGCGTAAGCGCCGCGTAGATCCCTAGTGCGCAGGCGCCAGGCTGGTCACAACAAACACGCTTTTCTCCGCGGCGGTCATCCTGCGATTCCTCTCCGTGATCACACATACTGCTGATATTTGTCATTAACTGCAACAGCGTCCCAGCATTTGTCCTTTTTAATGTTGTCTTTATATAACATGTGCGGAGGATCATACAGCTCACTGTACTTCTCCATATCAATTATTAATTTAATGTCATCCTTCTTCAAGAACTTCTCCGCTGTTTGCTTCGTTCAATGTCGGGTGTCGAGGGTAAATTACGTATTCTCCACTCAAGCCTATGGGGAGAGTACGTAGACACACACACACTCCCCCCCCCCCCCCCCCCTCTCTCTTTTTATCTTCTGCTTGTGTGGCTGTAGTGGGGGGGGGGGGTGATTGGTAAAATTAAAACTCCAGGACAACAGAAGGGGAATACAAACTATGGGATGCATATTTGATCATTTATATCATATAAAATATGTCATCAATATCGTTTAAAATCATTTTTCAGTGTGTTTCCTGCAGCGATACGCTCGCGTCAAGCGCAAAAAATAGACTCGACGCCGAAACGATCGCTGCACGGCGCGAGGCAGCCTTGGCGCTGCGCTGCACTTCAGCGTCCTGTGCGGCCGGCACAAGGGATTAACATGAGAGTGGATGGGAGTCAGCTGTTATTTAAGGCATGGCGCTGCGCTTACGCGTCGCTTTGGCGTCCGGTGTAAACCCGGCGTAAGGGAGATGTCATCAGCACAGCATTGGTACTGCTGAAATATGCAAATGCATGAGCGAGTTCCAGCTGGTGTTCACAACACGGTTGTGGGACTTTCAGAAGTATGGACCTATGTTCTCTTACTTGATCAAGCCTGGAATTTCATGGACATGAATTTGATTTATCTCTGATAGACTGGTTGGATACACAGGGCATGGAAATGCAGCTGATTGTGCTGAGGAGTTCAACACTGTGGTTGACTAAGTTTGAGGAGCTACGGAAACCGCTGGAAACCACAGCAGTGCGAGATCACGGAACCTTCATCTTCACCTGCTGGACATCTTTTTCGGAGAAGTTCAACTGTCTCCGGAACCTTGCTCTGGCTTTACTGACAGTCTTCGGGTCAGCAAAGGAAAGCAAGGTCAGGGATCACACTGACTGATAGGCATCAGTGTATTTGTTTGCATATAATGCTGTTTGTGCACCTCTTTTTCTCTGACTCAGACGTGGATGTTTTTCATGAGGTCACATTCTTGTATAGCCCTAGTACTGTTATTTATGTTTGATCTGCTTTTGTCCACTTTGGACAATTCCAATGCAATACTTGTTAATGAGTTACTGAAAGCAGTGTTTTGAAATGGTGTCAGTGCAATCTGTCATGGGGTGGGGAAATTCTGAATATGAGTGTGGTTGGTGGGGTTAATGACCTATTATTGCATAATGAGAGAAACAGATTTTTCAAAGTGTTGTTCTATATGTATAGCCTATATGGATGGAAAAAATTGACATGTCTGTTGGCTATATGAATGTCGATCAATAATAAAACTTTATGTAAAAAATAATGTTGATATGGCACACTTATTAACAAGAAAATTTCACATAGGCACTTATTGTGAAAAAGGTTGCCGACCCAAGAGTCTACATTACTCCGTATTGAACCTCCTTATTGAAACTCTGTTGGGAAACTCAGTACTGTAACTCTGGATGTTAGTCCTACATTGGCCGACTATCCTGCTAAAACTTGAACAAACATGAGGACGGTGTAACTTACCATTCAGAAACATCCAGTTGTAACCGACTGTAAATATGTGGCTGGTCTTCTATAGCTGCAAACATAATGGGACTTTCAGCTGTGTTTACCAGAGAGAGTCAATGCGCCATAATGAGACCGTCGATAGGCCTGGTCATGTGTCACTCAAAGTGCAGTCAGCCAATCAGATGAGGGGCTCAAGAGGCAGGCGAAAACAGCCTGTTCTGTCTGCAGCTCCAGACAGAGGCAGAAGAGAAGACATGGGCATACACTGATTTGAAACAGTCACATACATTTTTGTTCTGTCAACATAGTTGTTTTATATGAATTGACAATGCAATGCAAGTGCATTTACCATTGTGTTCCACATGGTCACAACGCGTTCCTGACCACCTCTGTAGGTGGTTTGGCCGATCAGATCACAGTACGTCCTCAATGCATCTTAGAGGCATTTACACCTGCAACCTAATATTATGTGGTAAAACTCTATGCTGCTGCAATCCATACACATTTTATACCAGATGCCAAATGAGGTAAAATCAAGCTACTTATTGTCTTCTTTGTTTTTCTGTCCCTCCACTGCAGCTCAGCAAGAAAACAATGTCTTTAAAACCACAAATCTCTTTTTTGTTTAATTAAATTGATTATTTATTACATTAAGGGTTACAGAAAGGGTTACACTTTCATGTGGGATCTGACTTTTGTTTTAAAAAAGACTGTTACATCATGTTTACAGCTTTGTTAATATATAACTTTAATGAACTCTGCTCACTCTACTTTCTGTAGGGATTTCTTTCAGCAAGCAGCTCCAACCAAACACTTCCAATTGAGGGTGTTATGATCTGCAGTTATTTTTTCCTGATTTATTTTGAAATTAGACTTGGCTTGAGTGTCTCTTGGTTGTTTCCCTATGAGGTGATTGTGTGTTTACCTGTGTCCATGGATCCCTGCCTCCTATTTGTAATTATATTCTGTGCTCCCCATCCTCTTTGTCTACTCTAAAGCTCCCCAAGGTTTCCGGCATATTCTTTTGAGCTTTAGGACTTCTCTGTTTTGCCTTCCTCTGTACATACCTGTTGAGCAGAGCATCAGAAAGCCTGTTATGTAGATAAAAGATTTTTCATTGCACTTACCTACCTTTGGTGTCTCTTCATTTCCTGAATACCTTAACTTCACAATAGCTTGTGTCACTACACTATTATTGTATTGTTGTTGTCAGATAAACAACTGTCAAGCCTTCTGTGCTGCTGAAAATAATCTTGTGGTAATCTTTCTGTGAACCTCAGCTCAAAGTGACATCACCACAGGGTGTGGCAGTTCTGAGGAAACAGAAGTAGAGGTATGAACTCGCTAGTCCCGGTTTAAACTGGTTTCGACAGAGCGAGGAAGAGCAAACGGAGCCATAGCGTCTGCTTCTTACACAGAGGATCTGACTTGTTCCATTTGTCTGTCATTCTTCACTGATCCTGTAGTGCTCCTGTGTGGCCACTCTTTCTGCAGAGAATGTATTGAATGTTCTCTGCAGTGTTGCCAACTCCTCAGTAAGGAAAGTAGCTATTGGCTGATCGAAAAGTCGCTAGAAGTCGCTAAATGACGTCATCGCCTAATTTGCATAATTGTAATGGTCGCTGTAGGACTCACAAAAAGTGAGAAAAAAATATCCTAAATATGTTTAGAACTACAAATGAGCTTTCTTCTACGGAAGCGTATTGCATTCACTTGCATTCACAAAACTAAATTATGTTTTTTTGAGATAATTATAGGTTCTCAATAAAATAAAAAATAAAATAAAAACCAACTTTTGTTTTTCAAGTGAATGCAATACGCTTCCGTATTCTTCTGTTGATTCTTGTTTTTTATTTGTTATCTTGCCATTGAAATAGGCCATCACATCTCAAAATAACGTCATGACTTTAATGCTGTGTCTAGACCCACATACAAAATCAATTTTGTACTATATTGTTAAATGTTAGAATATCAAATTTAATCAAAAGGGTGTTAAGTGGGGTGGAATTGCTGGCTCTACGTCCAACCCTCCTCCTTTATCCGGGCTTGGGACCGGCAACATTTTTAGTCTGGAGGACGCGGAGCTTGGCTCTCCTCTCTCTCTCTGCTCTGCCTGCAGCTACTGGGAGACTGACCGCCTGTGAGTGCTCTGGGACGGCGGAGGGGCCCACGGCGGCACCCGCTGCATGCTGAGGACAGTAACTGCAGAACGATACGTGCTTTCACGTCAGTCTCCAAAACACCAGAAAGTCTCCAATAACACCAGAGAAAGTCGCTAGATTTGTCGCTAGTAGCTTTTGACAAAAAAAGTCGCCAAGAGGCTTTGGAAAGTCGCCGGATTTAGTGACAAAGTCGCCAAGTTGGCAACACTGGTTCTCTTAGTTTACAGCGCCAGTGTCCACAGTGTCGAGCTGATATTCCAGAAAAGGGGAAATGTCTTCCAACCAATCACAGTTTGAGAAGTCTTGTTGAAAAAGAAGTCCACAAGCAGAGGAGAGGGGATGGAAATCTCAAAGAGGTAAGTCTGTCACCTTTTTAATCAGTTATCATTGCAATGGGAAGCAACCATTAGTCGATTATTTTGATCATTTAATCACTTTCTAGTAATTTTTTAAAGAAACCATTTCCTGATTTTTTACATTACATTACATGTTATTTAGCTGACGCTTTTGTCCAAAGCGACTTACATTTTTTAGTACACTCAACATTTATGAGGGGCCATTTAAGGGTTCAGTATCTTGCCAAGGACACTTCGGCATGCAGGTGGGGAAGAGTGGGGATTGAACCGGCAAACTTCTTGTTGGAGAAGCCACACCGCCACACTGGTTTCAAGCTGATCAAGTATGAGGATTTGCTATTTTTCTTTGTCCCTTATCGCACTTAATGAAACTGGGCATATAGTTCAAAACAAGCATTTTTAATTTTTTTAGTTTCATAAAGAGCTGGACTGAGAATAAAGGAGAGGTGACCCCGGAACATTCATTCAGATCCAGAACCAATGACTTAAAAGTGGTTAATACCTCTCTCACCTTAGGGCCATATGAAAGTCACCTACAGTTCTTCATGTGGAAGGAGATGCTTCAGGTCGTTCAGCCCCGAGCGGAACCTCTGTCACTCAAAAGTGGCATTAAAAACATAACAGTGTCTGATGACGGGAGGAATTTGATGTATGGTCCCATAATCATCAGAGCTCCGAGTTGCCAAACATCTTATGTATACTGTCAGCATTGTGGCAAATATTTCCAACAGAAACCTTGCAGGGAAGACACCTCAGTACGAGTTGCTTCTGCATTCAGCTCTAATGACTTCACCTCAGGGCAGCATTACTGGGAATTAGAGGTGGGAAAACAGGACTATTGGAAAGTAGGATTAGAAGACTATTACTTGAGCTATGATCAAACAAATTATGGCACATCAGATCAACACACAAAGTTAAAATTGACAGGAAAACCACAGAAGATTGGGATTTACCTAGACTGCCTATCAAAGAAGCTGTCTTTCTATGATGCAGAAACCATGACTCATATTCACACTATGAGTACGTCTGTGCCCTCAAAAGCATATTTTGAATACAAATTTAGTCAGGGAGCAGATTATAACCCCCCCAGAGTGTGCTGGTTCTAAAGTCTGGGATCATGGGGCAACAGTGGATTCCCAAACTGCGGCAAAACTTCCCAGATTGGTTCTTAGCTTTCTCATCCTTTTGCTGTTTGTGTTGATTTCTAACATTATAATATGCTCAAAACTGTTGAGATGTCTCAAGATAAGCACGAGATGATGATTTCATTAAAGAGGGAGGATGAAGTCTCAGATGCTGAATCTAAATACCAACAAACACATCAGATAGGGGAGTTGATTAGTCTTCGCCCTATTATTTCTTACATTGGATTCTGCTTCCTCAGTTTTGCTCCTTTCTTTTTTTCAATTTCTTTGTCGTTTAACATTTCTTGGGCAGGATAGACCATTAGTGTGGCTGTATACAAAAGTAGACACTCTGTAACTTACAATAATAATTAAAAAAAAGTAAAGAAAAAGCACAAAGCAAAAGTAAATGATACTATGTTGTGTAATCTGCACAGGATTTATGAAAACATTACGACTTGTGTGTTGCTGTGTGTGATGGCCGCACCAGCAACCACACATGCTGAGACTCAGTAACATGGTGGTAACTTCCTAATTTGCTTAGTTCTTTTTACACACGCACCCCCCCTTCATTTATTAAATAACTGGACACATTTTGATTTCATACAACATACTTTTATTTATTAAATATTTTCTTTCTGTGATAATTAATTACATTTTCTTTGAGTTACCAGTTCCTGGGGGTTGTGGCTGGTTCCTCATCAGGTCTTTTTCGATTAGAAAAGGAGCCCAGATTAGAAAAACTTACAGACGGTGATAAAATTGAACATTTTCTTTTAACTTTCGAAAGGGTTTCCGCAGCATGTAGGTGGCCTAAGTCTGACTGGGTTTTTCGCCTGATTCCCTTGCTAACTGGTAAGGCTAGAGGGGCCTATGTACACATGGACATTGATGCAGCTTTTCATTATGAAAATGTAAAAGACGCTATTTTTAGAAAATATGAGGTTAACCCTGAGACCTACAGACAAAGATTCCGCTCTGCCAAGGTTGAACCTGGAGAAACACCCAAGGAACTGTATGTGAGACTGAAGGAGCTGTATGGGAAGTGGATCCAACCAGCTGGTAAAACCATTAAAGATGTTGGTGAAATTATTATTATGGAGCAGTATTTGCGTATGTTATCCCCTGAGCTTCAGGTATGGGTCAAGGAACGTGATCCTTCAACAGCTGCAGAGGCTGCTTCACTGGCCGATGTGTTTGTGGCTGCCCGGCGGAAAGGACAACCATGGAGCTACACCACCTGGAAGGCTACAAAAGACATTCGAAGGCCCACATCCCCTCAATACCACCGGGGAGCGATACCAGATAGGGGTAAGGCTCCCATGAGGGAGAATCAGTCAGCATATACACCAACAAGACAGGTTGGCCAAGTTCCAATTTGTTACCTATGCGGACAGGAAGGTCACATAAAACCCATGTGCCCAAAGAACCCCCCCAAACTCACGCAAATGTGTGTTGTACCTTGTAAATCTGACCTTAATCATAACAATAACCGATCCATGAAGTTCACAACTGTCAAAATTAATGGAAAATTGCTAAGAGCCCTTATTGATAGTGGCAGTGATCAGACACTTGTGCGCAGGCAGTTTGTACCATCTAATGTTATCGGTTCTCTTGAAAGCGTCCCCATCTGCTGTGTGCATGGGGATGAGAAGGTGTATCCAACTGCTGACATTTATATTGAAGTTCAAGGACAAACCTACCTTTTAAACATTGGAGTTGCAGATTATCTTCCTTTCCCAGTGGTGCTGGGTAGTGACCTGCCGATCTTGTTTGATTTGTTACACCGATCTCAAAGTTGTAATGTTACAGTAACCAGAGCCCAAGCCAAGCTGGTAGATGAGCCCTCTGAAACCCTCAGTGCCCTGCCATTTTATGATGCTGACCTAGACATCCAACCGGAGAAGCTCCGGAAGTCACGCAAGCAAAGAAGGCAGGACAAATTTCAACAGACAGTTGTAACACCATCAGATCAGGTACCTCCAGAGTTGCCACTGGGCTTCAAAGTACCTTCCAACATAGCCCGTATGCAACAAGATGACCCCAGCTTAGTCAGCGTGTGGCAGAATACTAAGAACAGTCCTGCAGACCCTGGCTCGCATTAGACGTCACTTTTACTGGCCTGGTTTGAAGACAGATGTTACCCAGTTTTGTAGGACTTGCCCTCAGTGCCAGAAAACATCTGGAAAACGACCCTTGAGAGCTCCGCTTCAGCCTCTCCCTATTATCGGTATTCCCTTTGAACGTCTTGGTATGGATGTGGTTGGTCCACTTGAAAGGAGCAAGACTGGAAACCGCTTCATGCTCGTGATCACAGATTATGCTACCAAATATCCTGAGGTATTTCCCCTAAAATCTGTCAAAGCAAAGACTGTGGCGTTGTCCCTTATTCAGTTCTTCTCCAGAGTTGGTTTCCCCCGTGAGATTTTAACTGACCAGGGCACTAACTTCATGTCTACGCTGTTGAAACAGGTCTACCGACTGCTGGGTATCAAGAGTGTGCGTACAACCCCTTACCATCCACAGACGGATGGATTGACTGAGCGGTTCAACCAGACCCTTAAACAAATGCTCCGTAAGTTTGTCAACGACACAGGCTCGGATTGGGATCAATGGCTACCCAACCTCCTTTTTGCATACAGGGAAGTACCCCAGGCTTCTACCGGGTTTTCCCCATTTGAACTTTTGTATGGTCATGAGGTGAGGGGACCTCTGACCTTGCTAAGAGAGGACTGGGAAGGAGACCATGGGAGGGAGGCGGATGTTAATATCATCTCCTATGTTGTCCAGATGCGAGAGAGGCTACAAAAGATGACTGAACTTGCCCGGCAGCACATGGCGGAGGCCCAGAAGTACCAGAAGTGGTATGATAAGACAGCACGGCAGCGGACCTTTACCCCGGGTCAGAAGGTTCTAGTCATGTTGCCAACTAGTGACAGCAAGCTTCTGGCAAAATGGCAAGGACCATTTGAGGTAGAGAGACAACTTGGACCCACAACCTACCAGCTTGCAGCCACAGGGCGAACACGGTCCAGCAAGGTGCTCCACGTGAACCTCCTCAAGGAGTGGGCTGAAAAGCCAAAGAAGAAGGCAGAGGTCTTGCTGATAAGAGCTGTGAAAGAGGAAGAAGACGTGGATGAGCAATACCTCCCCTCGCCAGCCCTCACTGAACTGGATCTTAGCCATCTGTCGCCTGATCAACGAAACAAGGTGAAATCTTTATGTAATCCTTGTATATTTCAAGATAACCCAGGTCGTACGGACATGGCTGAACATGTTATTGTGTTAAAAGATGAAGCTCCAGTGAAACGTATGAGTTACAGGATTCCAAAGCGCCTCCTGGGGTCCCTGAAGAAGGAAGTGGAACTGATGCTGTCTCTGGAGGTCATCGAGCGCTCAAAAAGTGAGTGGTGCCACCCAGTAGTTTTGGTCCCGAAGAAGGATGGCACATTAAGGTTTTGCATTGATTTCAGATACCTTAATTCTGTGTCAAAGTTTGATTCATACCCAACACCACGTATTGATGACATGATTGAGCACTTGGGCAAAGCAAAATACCTGACCACCATTGACCTGTGCAAGGGCTATTGGCAAGTGCCTCTTGCTAGGACATCTAGGGAGCTGACTGCCTTTCGGACTCCTTGGGGTCTTTTCCAGTTTACAGTCTTGCCTTTTGGGCTTTATGGTGCCCCTGCAACTTTTCAAAGGCTCATGGATCGGGTGCTGAGTGGATGTGAGGGCTATGCATGTGCCTACCTCGACGATATTGTCATCTACAGTGCTACCTGGGAGGAGCATCTCCAGCATCTGAAGAAAATTCTGGAATGCCTCCAAATAGCAGGCCTGACCATCAACCCGGCAAAGTGTGTTTTTGCCAAACCTGAGACTGAATATTTGGGTTTCATCATTGGAAATGGGGTGATCAAACCACAGGTCCACAAGATTCACGCCCTTGAGTCCTGTCCCCTGCCTCAGACCAGGAAGCAGTTGAGATCCTTCCTGGGGATGGCCGGCTTTTATCACAGGTTCATTCCCAATTTTTCCGCCAGAGCGGCTCCACTTACAGATATGACTGGATCCAGGTGTCCCAACCAGGTCCAGTGGACAGAGGTGGCCAAAGCATAATTCCGGGACATTCAGCTGTCTCTTGGTAAGAACCCAGTTCTCTACAGTCCTGACTTTGAGAAACATTTTTTTCTTCAAACGGATGCTTCAGAGAGGGGCCTTGGAGCTGTCCTTCTGCAGGGACCACCAGAAGACCAACACCCCGTCGCTTTCATCAGCCGTAAGCTGTTCCCAAGGGAGGTACGCTACTCTACAGTAGAGAAAGAAGCCCTGGCGATGAAGTGGGCTATTGACTCATTCAGGAACTATCTCCTGGGGAGGGAGTTCACTCTGCAGACTGATCACAAGGCTCTCCAGTGGTTGCAGAGGATGAAGGACACCAATAGCCGCATCACACGATGGTACCTGGCCATGCAACCCTTCCGCTTCACAGTCCATCACATCCCGGGCAGAGTCAATATGACGGCAGACTATCTCTCTCGCTGTCAGAGCGAGATTTCTGAAGAGGGGGAGTATGTGATGGCCGCACCAGCAACCACACATGCTGAGACTCAGTAACATGGTGGTAACTTCCTAATTTGCTTAGTTCTTTTTACACACGCACCCACCCTTCATTTATTAAATAACTGGACACAATTTGATTTCATACAACATACTTTTATTTATTAAATATTTTCTTTCTGTGATAATTAATTACATTTTCTTTGAGTTACCAGTTCCTGGGGGTTGTGGCTGGAGTCATCTGGCCATTCAGCAAAAGGAGGCCCAGCTGCAGCAGGCAACCTTAAATGGGGTTGCATACTAATTGGACTGCACCATGTGTCGTGTTGTCATGGGGAAGGACATCATTTCATTATCTTGATTTGTAGTTGTTAAATCCTTGATTATTGTTTGATATTTATATTTAGTTATTTTCCCTTAGTTAATATTATATGGTCTTGTACTGGGGGTTATGTTGTGGCTGTAGTTTGTTTTCAATGTTGGTATGTTAAGTTTATCCCCCTCTTTGATTTTGAGTGGCTTGACCCGCCACCATATATGTTCCCCCATCTCAGTTGAGTGGGGTCTTTTCTTTTTTGTGATGCTGTTACCTGGTCTCCAGCATTTACAGGAGGCTAGTATAAGAAATTGACGATTTGTGAAATTTATCTTTTTTGGCACTTTGTTAAGAAAAACCAAATTAAAAAACAACCTTTTTTCAAGAAACCCTGTGGCTCTCTAGTCTTTCCTGCTCGGTCCCTGACACTGTGTATTGTTCGTTTGTGCTTCAATGTGGAGAAAGTTGTAAATACACTTTTTTGAGTCTAAAACTAAATGGTTACGAAGAGTGAAAGTTTGTGCTCATGTGCCAAAAGGATTGTAATTGATTTTTTGCAACTGATGTATGGCAAATACTCTCGCATATACTGAATTAAATACAATCTACCACTACTTTAGATGAATGTATTGAGAATGGTAGGGGAAAGGGCACTAGACACAACATATGGACATAAGAGGGACATGATGTGGATGAGGTTAACACTGCTGTATGTCCATTGGATGATTGTAAGTACATCATATATAGAGAGAATATACACGTTCACCTTTCATTGAATTTCTTGTAAAAAAAAATATACAGCCTTCTGAAAGACATATGATAAGATTTCTTTATGAGATCATGTTAAGAGTCACATATAAAGAAAAACAAGCATATAGAAAATAAATGTTATTGATAATATAAATACTTTTATGAGACTGTGGATTGAGTTTCTCTTGCTCTGAGAGAATATAAGTATGGTGATGCAAAAGTTGTCTTATGAAGTGTTGTAGTTGTGTTAGTGTATTTTCAGTGTGAGCTCAACTGCCGTGCTGAGCTGCATGTCACCAGAGAGCGCTGTTTGAGGAGTCTGGAGAAAGTGATCTCGGTAAAGAAAACCCTGCACTTTCAACACCCTACCACTAGAGTGTGACATTACATTAATTTACTTAATAGTCCAAGGTAAGAGAAGATGTGTGAATAAAAGCAGTATTTTTCTCTCTTTGTAGAGACGATTTGTAAATCTGATGAAAGTACTCCCTGTGTATAGTTGGTGTGACCACTGAAGTGAGTGAGACATGTGGGTGTGTCTTTTCTGGGAAGTTGATAGATTAAAACCACACCAGTCAGTCAGTCATTCAGAGCAGAGAGAAACACATCAGCCATGGCGACGTCAGATCTTTACTCCGAACATTTGACTTGCTCTATCTGCTGAAGCATCTTCTCTGACCCAGTGACTCATCTGCGGACACTCTTTCTGCTGGCACTGGATCACAGATGATCACAGTGTGAACAAAGGCCAACAGTGTCCACAGTGTCGGACAGTTATTCCAGTTGAGGGGAAATATCTTCAAACCACCCACATTTTGAAAAGCCTCTCTGAAAAGGCCAAAGAAGGAAAGAAGATGATGAAAATAAGAACGCACGAGAAAGCAGAGGTGTGTTTCATGAGGAAATGTATTTCCTGTGCTTGTATGGTTCCACAACAGAAAGATGCAATTGTTACATTACATTTATACATAACATGTAATCTTTTAATACCATATATCACTCATCAGTATGCAGTCAATTGCACAAGTGGTTATTTTGCCATCTATTCAAGCTTTATTTCAAGCACTTGGTCTGTAAACCTTAGTGCACTTGTACCTGCACACAGGGTGTGTCCAAATCCAGTTATGTTAGTTTAACTGGAATAAAAATAGTTTTCTGCACCAGGCAGTTCAACGGAGGGCCAAATTCCCTATAGGTGTGAAGTCACCTTTTTGTATTTGTTATTAGAGGGCTCACACTCTACCAGGCTGGGCTGGGTTTGGAGAAAAAATTGTAATGATTTTTAAAATTGTTTACACTGCACCTGCCTGTACTCAGGGTTTGATCCTTTGCTTTCAATTCGTTTTCTTTGGGCTTGGACAGGTTTGGACAGAAAATTGCAGCCCAAGTCAAACTGTATTTGTTATTGCTATGGTCTAAATTGTTAGGAAGAAGCTGCTGAAAATAAGACCAATGGGAGCTACATGGCACTGAACTCACTTAAACACAGTTTCAAATTGGGTTATGCCCACACAAAAACCTCTGCATGTGCAGTGGCTGCATTCGTTCAGTAGCCAGACTCTGGCTCTAAACGATGTAGATGTAAACAAGACAGAGAGAGAGTTGAACCTCGAGGTTCCATCAATAAGCTGTGTAAAGATCTACCATGAAGATTTTACACATTTATAAAAAACAATTATGACAATGTTTCTTCACTGTCACACTCAAATAAATCACAGCATTTGACTCACACAGCCTCAGTCACTTACTCACCCTCGACCACTGTGTGTGTGCCTCTCTTTGACATAAGCTAATCATCTAGTTAGCTAGCTCATCATGTCTCAGTCTAAACAGTACGCTCAAAAATACAGAAAGGAGTGGGAATCAAACCCTGAATTCACAGGCTGGTTAACGCCGTTTATTGGAGATGATACACGGTCATTCTGCCTGTATTGTAAGGCTGATTTCTAGGCCAAACCTTGTGATATAAAAAAACACATGACAACTCAAAAACATGCTTAAAAGGCAAAGCCTTATAACAGTTCCACCCAAGCAAACTGTCATTAATGAGTAAAACAATTGACTCTGCAAAAAAAGGCTGAAGCAACCATGGCATTAGCTCTCCCTGCTGAGTGTGCCTGACTCCACCTGCAGGTGGATCACAGACTTCCTGTCTGACAGGAGGCAACACGTGAGGCTGGGGAAGCACGTCTCCGACTCCAGGACCATAAGCACCGGTTCCCCTCAAGGCTGTGTTCTTTCCCCTCTACTCTTCTCCTTGTATACCACCAGCTGCACCTCCAGTCACCAGTCCGTCAAACTCCTTAAGTTTGCGGACGACACCACCCTCATTGGGCTCATCTCTGGTGGGGATGAGTCCGCCTACAGGTGAGAGATTGACCATCTGGTGACTTGGTGTGATCAGAACAACCTGGAGCTCAATGCTCTGAAAACAGTGGAGATGGTTGTTGATTTTAGAAGGAACCCAGCCCCACCCACCCCCATCACCCTGAGAGACGCCCCAGTCGCCACTGCGTAGTCCTTCCGCTTCCTGGGCACCATCATCTCCCAGGACCTCCCTCTCCAAAAAGGCTCAACAGAGGATGTACTTCCTGCTGCAGCTGAAGAAGTTCAACCTGCCAGATCAATGATGGTGCACTTCTACACCTGCATCATCGAGTCCATCCTCACCTCCTCCATCTCCATCTGGTTCGCTGCTGCCACCGCAAATGACAAAGGCAGGCTGCAGCGTATCATCCGTTCTGGTGATTGGCTGCAATCTGCCATCTCTACAGGACCTGTTTGCCTCTAGGACCCTGAGGCGTGCAGGTAAGATTGTGGCCGATCCTTCTCACCCGGGTCACAAACTCTTTGAGGTCCTTCCCTCCGACAGGAGGCTGCGGGCCATCAGAACTAAAACCGCCCGCCACAAGACCAGCTTTTTCCCGACTGCAGTTGGCCTTATCAACAAGGCCCGGGACCCCCACCTGACTTGGACTTTTATTCTGCCTCCACAGCTCAAGGATGTGTTAAATTGTGTGTGTGCCACACGTTGGCTCGCCATTGAAACAGCGGTTTCACGCATTTTGGACCAGTGGCACTTAAACTGCATTTTGCAGTAACACAGTCCAGTGAACACTGCTACATGGATGAGGTTCTATACTCCATCTATAGTGATCCTCAAAACATCTTGTATCTGACTTTTTTGAAGTCAGTGCTGGGTGAGGTAGAGTTGGCCATGAAGGCTTTTGAGGGAGTGATGGTAGATCCTCTAAAACGTCTTGACAGCTTGGGTGGCCTGATAAAGTCTGTGAGTAGCAGGGTGCTGAATCCACTGGCAAATAATGATGTACTGAAAGAGCCGGTTGATGGATACATCAATCCAGAACCGTACCTTGGTAACCTTTTTGAGTCAAAGGCAGCTGAGCTCCACCTTGCGCCTGAGGAGAAGAACTATGTACGAAAGCGGTGTGTAGCCTTCACCATCTCCCTCACTAACGAGTTGAGGGTGAGACTGCAGGACAACATCGAAGCATTGCAGTACATGTCAGTTTTCAATGTAGAGGAAACTCTTACGCACAATAAGAATCTGGGAGAAATAGAAAAAAATCGCCAAGCTCCTGCAGAGACAGAAAAGATTGTCCAGCAATGGCGTGCCATCCATATTAGAAAGCGAAATGAAACTAAAAACACAGTGGGCTTCTGGAGTGAGATTTGGAAGTTTAGGGATGCAGCTTATATCAACACATTTAAGGAACTTGCCATGGCTGCTGTGTCTGTGTTGTCCTTGCCACACTCGAATGCTGGAGTCGAGAGATTATTGAGCCAGATGAGCATAGTAAAAAGCAAACTTAGAAATCGGATGTCCTTGCAGACCCCTAAATCCATCCTGTATGTCCGATATGGTATAACGCTGTCTGGTGAGGCTTGTTATGAGCACAAGCTGCCTGATAATGTTTTGCAGCTTTTTAGCACATCAGCAGCTTACTCATTTAAGTCAGCTGCCTCAGGTGTTGAACCTGCCATAGAAAGCCTAGAGCAAAATGAAGATGACCTACTCTTTCTGTGAGCCAGCACAGAATGTGTGTGTGAAGGGGGGTCTGAAAACAAACAAACAATGAACCTGGATTAGTGCCCGACTAGTTACCATAATTTTTTCACATTGACATTGACAGTTTTTTCTAATGTCTCTTTTTGGTCCATTCAGATTGTTATTTTTGTCACGTTAAAAACGTCTATACAATTTTTTTTTTTTAAATGTTATAGTTATGGAAAAAAAATGTCATGTTTTACTGGGAGTTGTTGTAGGCTCTAGGTGGAGCATAAGGTTAGAAACTAAACCAAACTCAAGAAAATCCCCCAAAAAATTAATAAAATAAAAACAACAAAATAAAAGGAAGTTACTCTGCCAGAGTGTTTCTTTTGGATCACTTTGCCGATCCCAAGCCCGGATAAAGGAGGAGGGTTGGAAGTAGAGCTAGCAATTCCACCCCATATAACAGTCTTTTGATTCAATTTGATATTCTTACATTTAACAATACAGGACAAAATTGATTTATGTAATGTGGGTCTTTACAAAAGATTGTAGTCATTTGAAAAGGGATGGCACTATTCAAATGGCAAAATAAAAAATAAAAAGAACAAGATTCAATAGAAGAAAGCTCTTTTGTAGTTCTAAACATATTTAGTGTGTTTTTTACTTACTTTTTGTCTCTCCCACAACGTTATTCCTCTCTCCTACAGCGTCCATTCCAATTATGCAAATTAGGCGATGACGTCATTTAGCGACTTTTAGGACAGCCAATAGCTACTTTCCTTAATGAGGAGCTGGCAACACAGAGAGAGGAAGAGCAAACGGAGCCATGGCGTCTGCTTCTTACACAGAAGATCTGACTTGTTCCATTTGTCTGTCATTCTTCGCTGATCCTGTAGTGCTCCTGTGTGGCCACTCTTTCTGCAGAGAATGTATTAATCATTCTCTGAGTTTACAGCGCCAGTGTCCACAGTGTCGAGTTGATATTCCAGAAAAGGAGCAATGTCTTCCAACCAATCACAGTTTGAAAAGTCTGGTTGAAAAAGAAGTCGACAAGCAGAGGAGAGGGGATGGAAATGTCTAAGAGGTAAGTCTGTCACCTTTTTAATCAGTTATCATTGCAATGGGATGCAACCATTAGTCGATTATTTTGATCATTTAATCACTTTTACAGTCATTTTTTAAATTAACCATTTCCTGGTTTTGAGCTGATCAAGTATGAAGATTTACTCCTTTTCTTTATCGCATTTGATGAAACTGGGCATGTAGTTCAAAACAAGCATTTTGAAGATCTCACAAAATATTTTATTTTAACCAAATGATAAGCTGAAATAATTTGGTGAAATTATGATGAAAAAAAATGGGCTAATTGCAGCCCCACATTTGTGTCATTGATTTTGCTCTCTGTCTTTGTATTGTAACATGATATTTTGTTATTTGACTATTGATTTAAAAGGTTGATGACTGGTTGTGCCATGAACATGAAGAAAGGCTGAAGCTGTTCTGCGTCACTGATCAGCAGTTAGTTTGTATCATATGCCGTGACGGAGAGAAGCATCAAGGACACAAGTTCAAGCCATTAAAAGAAGCAGCCACACCTTTGAGGGAGAAGTTGGAGGCATATGTGAAACACATTGCTGATGATATCAATGCTACAGAGAAGCTGGCCAACACACAGAGAGAGGAGATAGAAAAAGACAAGGCTCAGCAGCTGACGACCCAGATCAGCAGTCAGTTTAAGGAGATGCACCAGTTTCTAATGAAGAGAGAAGATGAGATCAAAAATGACCTGAAACACAGAGAGGAAAATGCTCTGGAGGAAATTAGTGACACATTACAAACCATGAAAACTGCTTTTACTGAGAGCAGAGTTTTAGAGGAAAGTGTAGCGTGTGTCCTGGAAATCAGAGATTCTGAGAGGTTCATAAAGAGCTGGACTGAGAAGAAAGGCGAGGTGACTCTGGAACATTCATTCAGACCAAGAGCCAGTGAGTTACAAGTGGTTAATACCTCTCTCTCTTTGGGGCCGTATGAAAGTCACCTGCAGTTCTTCATGTGGAAGGAGATGCTTCAGGTCATTCAGCCCAGAGCAGAACTTCTAACACTCAAAAGTGGCATTAAAAACATAATAGTGTCTGATGACGGAAGGAATTTGATGTATAGTCCCATAATCATCAGAGCTCCGAGTTGCCAACCATCTTTTGGATTCAGCCCTTCATTATGTCTATACTGTTACAAACCTGCCAGTTCTAAAGTAAATGTCCCTTGCAGCGAGGACACCTCAGTACGAGTTGCTTCTGCATTCAGCTCCAATGACTTCACCTCAGGGCAGCATTACTGGGAATTAGAGGTGGGAAAACAGGACTATTGGAAAGTAGGATTAGAAAAATATTACTTGAGCTATGATCAAACAAATTATGGCACATCAGATCAACACACAGAGTTAACATTGACAGGAAAACCACAGAAGATTGGGATTTACCTAGACTGCCTATCAAAGAAGCTGTCTTTCTATGATGCAGAAACCATGACTCATATTCACACTATGAGTACGTTTGTGCCCTCAAAAGCATATTTTGAATACAAATTTAGTCAGGGAGCAGATTATAACCCCCCCAGAGTGTGCTGGTTCTAAAGTCTGGGATCATGGGGCAACAGTGGATTCCCAAACTGCGGCAAAACTTCCCAGATTGGTTCTTAGCTTTCTCATCCTTTTGCTGTTTGTGTTGATTTCTAACATTATAATATGCTCAAAACTGTTGAGATATCTCAAGATAAGCACGAGATGATGATTTCATTAAGGAGGGAGGATGAAGTCTCAGATGCTAAATCTAAATACCAACAAACACCAGATAGGGGAGTTGATTAGTCTTCGCCCTATTATTTCTTACATTGGATTCTGCTTCCTCAGATTTGCTCCTTTCTTTTTTTCAATTTCTTTGTCGTTTAACATGTCTTGGCAGAATAGACCATTAGTTTGGCTGTGTACAACAGTAGACACTCTGTAACTTACAATAATAATGAAGAAAAAGTAAAGAAAAAGCACAAAGCAAAAATAATTGATACTATGTTGTGTAATCTGCACAGGATTTATAAAAACATTACGACTTGTATGTTGCTGTGTATTGTTCCTTTAGTGGGAGGTTTGTGCTTCACTGTGGAGAAAGCTGTAAATACACTTTTTTGAGTCTAAAACTAAATGGTTACGAAGAGTGAAAGTTTGTGCTCATGTGTTGATCCAAAAGGATTGTAATTGATTTTTTGCAACTGATGTATATGCAAATAAAACCTTTTTTGTGGCAAATACTCTCGCATATACTGAAATAAATACAATCTACCACTACTTTAGATGAATGTATTGTGAATGGCAGGGGAAAGGGCACTAGACACAACATATGGACATAAGAGGGACATGATGTGGATGAGGTTAACACTGCTGTATGTCCACTCTGTATGTCTAAGTACATCATATATAGAGAGAATATACACGTTCACCTTACATTGAATTTCTTGTAAAAAAAAAATATAGCCTTCTGAAAGATATATGGTAAGATTTCTTTATGAGATCATGTTAAGAGTCACATATAAAGAAAAACAAGCATATAGAAAATAAATGTTATTGATAATATAAATACTTTAGGAGACTGTGGATTGAGTTTCTCCTGCTCTGAGAGAATGTAAGTGTTGTGATGCAAGTGTTGTCTTATGAGGTGTTGTAGTTGTGTTAGTGTATTTTCAGTGTGAGCTCAACTGCCCTGCTGAGCTGCATGTCACCAGAGAGCGCTGTTTGAGGAGTCTGGAGAAAGTGATGTCAGTAAAGACAAATGTGACTTAACAAACATTACTAAAATAAAGAAAAAACCCTGCACTTTCAACACCCTACCACTAGAGTGTGACATTACATTAATTTACTTAATGGTCAAAGGAAAGAAAATGGGTGAATAAAAGCAGTATTTTTCTATCTTTGTAGAGACGACCTGTAAATCTGAAGAAAGTACTAGAGTATTTTTTTGGGTGCTCATCTTCCTGTGTAGGGTTGGTGTGACGACTGAAGTGAGTGAGACATGTGGGTGTGTCTTTTCTGGGAAGTTGAGAGTTGAAAACCACACCAGTCAGTCAGTCATTCAGAGCAGAGAGAAGCACATCAGCCATGGCGTCGTCAGATCTTTACTCCGAAAACATTTGACTTGCTCTATCTGCTGAAGCACCTTCAATGACCCAGTGACTCATCTGCGGACACTCTTTCTACCGGCACTGGATCACAGATGATCACAGTGTGAACAAAAGCCAACAGTGTCCACAGTGTTGGAAAGCTATTCCAGCGGAGGGAACATGTCTTCAAACCAGCCACATTCTGAAAGGCCTCTCTGAAAAGGCCAAAGAAGGAAAGAAGATGATGAAAACAAGAACGCACGAGAAAGCAGAGGTGTGTTTCATGATGAAATGTATTTTCTGTGATTGTATGTTGCCACAACAGACAGATGCATTTGTTACATTACATTCATACATAACATTTAATCTTTTAATGCCATATATCACATGTTCAGTATTCAGTCAATTGCACAAGTGGTTATTTTGCCATCTATTTAGATTTCAAGCTTTATTTCAAGCACCTGATCTGTAAACCTGAGTGCACCTGTACCTGCACACAGGGTGTGTCCAAATCCAGTTATGTTAGTTTAACTGGATTAAAAATAGTTTGCTGCACCAGGCATTTCAACAAAGGGCCAGATTCCCTATAGGTGTGAAGTCATTGTTTTGACTTTGATGTGTTCACATGCTATGAATTGAGAAAGCAGAAAAAGCTGGAAGAAGTAAGCAAATGTGTTGTATTTATGTCTTTAATGCATTTTATCATCAACCTCACACCTTTTTCCAATTTACTTACTAATTCCACTAACTTCTGTTTGCCTTTTTGTCTGTGAAACACATATGTCGCAAACCGGTCATCTTATCAGCGTCACACAAAGTGCACTGCTGAGTCTAGTGAAATTTGGACATGTAATATGTTCAATTCAATAAAGATTAAGGTTAGCAGTTAATGGGGGAGCAATTTACAATACACATTCCAAGTTTGAAGCAGATAAGATGAGCAGTAGCCAGACTCTGGCTCTAAACGATGTAGGCGTAAACAAGACAGAGAGAGAGAGTTAAACCTTGAGTTTCAATCAATAAGCTGTGTAAAGATCTACCATGAAGATTTTACACATTTATAAAAGACAATTATGACATTGTGGCCACAAATAATTCAGTGTCTGGAAACACTGAGAAGCTGAGTAGCTCAATGTAGCACACACAAGGCTAAACGAATGTGGTCACATGTATCCCAGACAGCCTCAAGTTGTTGTCTGAGTGTTCAGATCTTAGATCTGTCCTCCATCAGGATGGATGTTAACACCGGGTTTGAATGGGGCCTTATACTGTTCTGTTTTATCAAGACTGTACCAGAAAGGTGTTGAGAGGTTTCGAGCTCCGCTGAAGACTGGAGTCTCTGCTGAGAGTGAGACAGCTGTCTGTGAATGGGTCAAACATGTGTTTACATTTTTTGAAAAATTGTAATGTTCCATCGAGAGCTCCAACAATGAATTGGTTGGCCAATGTAAGACTTTCATTGACATCAGTGTCTATTTTAGTTGATAAGCACCAGTGTGGAAACTATGCCTTTTCAGAAAAATCTGTGTGATAATGTTTAAAGATATTCAGTGACAGATATATCAGTATCCTAAATTTCGTACGTACCAATATCAGCATTGACCCCGAGAAATCGATAACGGTCGGCTCTAGTTTCATCATCTCTCTGCTGCTGTATTAATAGATTTTTTTTATTTTCAAAGGCGACGGAGTTGTGCCCTGAACACAAAGAAAAGCTGAAAATGTTCTGCGTCACTGATCAGCACTTAGTTTGTACCATATGCTGTGTTGGGGAGAAGCACAAAGGGCACAAGTTTACACCAGTCAAAGAAGCAGCTGCACTTCTGAGGAAGAAGTTGGAGAAATTTGGGCAACGCATTGCTGATGATATCAATGCTACCGAGAGGCTGGCCAACACACAGATGCAGGGGATGGCAAACACTGTCGACAAGGCTCAGCAGCTGAGGACCCAGATCAGCAGACAGTTTAGGGAGATGCACCATTTTCTGAGAAGGAGAGAAGATGAGATAAAAAATGACCTGAAACACAAAGAGGAAAATGATCTGGAGGAAATGAGTGACACATTAAATACCATTGAAACTGTTATGTCTGAGAGCAGAGTGCTGGAGGCATTGGCAGCATCTGTTCTGGAAATCACAGACTCTGAGAGGTTCTTAAAGAGCTGGACTGAGAATAACAGCATGGTGACTCTGGAACATTTATTCAGACCAAGAGCCAGTGAGTTACAAGTGGTTAATACCTCTCTCTCTTTGGGGCCGTATGAAAGTCACCTACAGTTCTTCATGTGGAAGGAGATGCTTCAGGTCGTTCAGCCCCGAGCGGAACTTCTGTCACTCAAAACAAACAGCACAGATATAACCATATCTGATGATAGGCGAAGTTTGATTTGTACTCCTAAAAGCACACCAACACAGTCAAGTCCTATCTTTGATCATGACTCGATCAACCGGCTTTATCAACCCAAGACTCCCTCTTCTTTTTACACCATCAGAGCGAAGGGCCAAAACACGACTGCTCCTTCATTTGGCTCCATTAGAGAATTTGCCCAAACCCTGACTCGTCCTTTGTGTGCAATAACAAACCATGCATCCAGTGTCAATGAGTTCTCCTCAGGGCAGTATTACTGGGAGATAGATGTTGGGCACAGACATTATTGGGAACTAGGGATAAAAGATAATTTCCTAAAATGCGATGGCCGAAAATATTCCGCCAGTTGTCTGAATGTTATCACAGAGCTATCGTTTACAGGCAGACCTCGGAAGATTGGGATTTACCTAGACTGCTCATCCAAGAAGCTCACCTTCTACAATGCAGACAACATGTCACATATTTACACTTTGAGCTGTAAAGTCATGTCCTTGCCACTGTCAGCACATTTTAACATCCGATACAGAACACCAGATCCGAACCCCATGACGGTGTGCTGGTACTGAAATGTTGGCAACCGGAAATCTTTGGAAAACACAGTCAGGATAAATTGTATCAGTTGGAAAATGTTGTATGATATTCTCTAGCAAATTCCCAAGTAAACAAAAAAACAAACAAAAAGAAACTAGCCGTAATATTGCAGTAAATTACAACAATATTTCCAAGAACCAATAGGGGGTATTATAGTTGCTAACTACAGAAGAAACTATGAAAACTTGACGGATGTTTCACTGTTTCCATTTGCTACTTTGACTCTGTCGGCCCACCACTGACTGCTGTTGTGCATGAGTGATGATTGACACTCAGTCAGACACTCCTCCTGGCTCTGATTGGTGGTTCAGAAATGGGAGCACTGGATTCTTCCAGGTTGCATTACAAGCTGGAGGTGGAGCCAGAGGAGGAACATTTCTATCTCATGTACTTGAGTGAGATCAAAGTGAGAATCTTAATTACTTTCAGTGGTATATGATGTTCTGTAAAGTTATGAATACAAGTTAAATGAATCTTTATTTCTGAATTAGAAATTAGTTTTGAACCATGTTGTATGACTACATCATCTGTGGTAGGGCGAGTTTACTGTCGTACTGAAGAGGCTTAAGTTTCAATGTGTGAAGCTACTTAGCTTGAAGTTGATGTATTCCACAGAAAAGACATTGTAGGAGATGTTTTATGAATTTGTGTAGTGCAGATAATTAAACAACAATAGAAAACTATTAACAGCTGTTAAGTTTTCTAACAATTTAAAAGGACTCTGTGGTGGGCTGGTGGGTACTCCAGACAGCAGGCAGGGGGCAGCAGTAGTCAACTCTGCCCACAAACTGCTCAGCCTGTAAGCACATCCACGTACAGTGGAGGAAAATGTTAACATTTGTATGAATTAAAATATGTTTTATTAGATTTATGTTCTATCAAGGCTTTCTCAGGGAATGATTCTGTAATGTCAGATTTAATAATAGAATCATTATAATACAAATCCTTCTGTTTCTGAGGTTCACATGAAGTGATTTCGAGATGTTGCCTATTCTGACCTTTTTCATTTTTATTTCCAATTGACCTTTTTACTGTTATTCCATTAGGGTTTCCCCTGTGATTATGTTTAATCAATAATTGTTAGACCTCTTAATTTTGATTTAGTGCTGCATAATGTTGCTTTTACACCTTGTAATACAGACATTGCATTCAATCAAGCTTTCACCTATAATCCTCTGGTTGTAGCTCCAGCCAAGGGTCATATTAAGACTATTTATTCAATGAAAGCCAATTTTTCCTTGACCTCTTGTACTTTATCTTAATAAATTCCTATCAGAGTAAACTGACTAAATGACTAGTTTATTTTTGTATTTATCGAATTAAGGTTGTTCTGAGGCACTATGACACATTACACTTTACTCCTAGGAACCTAGAATTGTTTTTATATAAATGAAAATATTGGTGACCGAGTGACTACAGTGATTTGAAAAAGCACAAATCACACCGACGTGCGAGTCAGGCACCGATCAGAATTCTCGTACTTGTCTTTGCCTATTTAGTTGTGGCAAGAAATAAATGTGGGGATAAAAAATGAAAGACATCTTCTGGCAGCTTTATTCTGTGTTTACTTCCTGGTTCTTTGGCTGGTGTGTGTGTGGTTGTGTGTGTGTATCTTTGTGTGTGTGTGTGTGTGTGTGTGTGTGTGTGTGTGTGTGTGTGTGTGTGTGTGTGTGTGTGTGTGTGTGTGTGTGTGTGTGTATCTGTGTGTCTGTGTGTCTGTGTGTGTGCTTGCCTTGGTGCTACTCTGTGGTCTGTCCAGTGTGTGCTGCTGGCTGTGTGTGCACCTCCTACCAGTATGCTATGCAAGTACACATGTCTCTAATTCATGAGTCATCACACACTCAACTGTTTCCGCATACAAGGACCGGTTTGATCACCACTACCCGACAGAGTGTTGGCTTCATACCTCATGGTATTTAAGCTTTGGCAAACTCAGCTTGTTTATGCAGAGTCTTGTTTTTTCTATGCTTTCCCGCCTGATTTATTAACCTCAGTTGTCTGTCTGATCGTCTACGTTCTCAGTCTTCTGTCATGCTCAGCCACACTATTCCTGCTTTCCCTCTGGAATCCACGACTCTTTCCCCCTGTTACCTGGTTTGATAGTTAATTTCGTACTTTTTGTACTGCCCATTTTCCTATTGTTCCTTTAATCCCTGAGCCTCAGTCTCTGCCTCTGCACTTTGAGTCCGACTGTGGATGTGAATCCTAACAGCATTTATGAAACACTTTTCTAATCTTCATGACTCAAAGCGATTTCACACTGAGTCACATTAAACCATTCAAACACATACATTCATAAATTGCTTCTCTAACACCATTTTCAGACATGAACTCCAGAGGATGTCCGCACTAGAGAGATCACATGTTTTCATTTACAACATATCGACCCTCGTGTCGGCTATTATCACCAAAGCTTTCTTGACATCTTCGACACCACTTTTTCATCCTGAGATATTTGTTTATATATAAAAAAAATTACGTTTTCATGTTAACATCACAAAAAAACCCACTCACTCGTGGTGAATCACAGAGGATCTCCTGCTGTTTTCTCATATTGGCTCATTCGGAAATGTTTTTACAGAGAGGCTGGCAGGAGAAAATCGAAAGAGAGTCCGGAGCATCTCAGGAGTACAGTGCATATCTGAAAGCATCTTTACATTCACAGACTGTCCTGGGAGAAGGATCCCTCACATGTGACTCTATCTGAGGTTTCTTTGTCAGTATTGTTATTTATGGGTATTATTTCTATGTGTATTATCAAATCATTGGTTCGCCCTCATTTAAATGTTTTTATGACTTTACAAAGAGTAATACCATTTATAGAGACAATAATATGGGACAAAAACACACACAATGAGTAAAAAAACCAAAATCTTCCATAATTAAGTTGGTCTGCACAAGAGTCTTATGCTTGTCTCCCAAAGTTGAGCTTTACGCTTACAACTCATGTGGATAAATTCTCCTCCTTTGGCAGGATCCTCTTATCACAGCCATTCCACTGGAGTGAATTGAGTTTGTCGCAGGATTTCACGGTGGGTAACATTGGTGTGTCCAGGGCTTTGGACGGTTGCAGAGCTTTCTCCTCTGAGACTGTGGGGGGTTCTGGTGAATGTAAATGCATGTTTATTTTTTCATAAATATAATACTAACCGTTAAGCAGCCATAAAATATGAATGCAATAAAGATGAATAAATGCATGGAGCTGCAAAGTCAGGAGAAATACACCACAAAAGAAGAGCATAGATAGTGACCATCCACCAAGGTGAGAGCAGGCTGCTGGTGTAAAGTGTAATTAAACCGTTTTTTAAAGCTCACCTTTCATTTTGTGTATTATGTGCTCTCACTGCTATGTGAATTTATGAGGATATACAGCTAGTGTGTGCATGTGCATGTGCTTGTGTGTGTGTGTCTCATTGTACCTCAAAGTCCAGACTAAGCCACTTCATTTGTACTATAAGATACTGCTGCCTGGTTAACCATGATTAATACCAACTGAATAGGTGTCTGCGGTTTGAGCTGTGAGGTGCCAGGTCTACTGGTGTGAACCAGCGCAGTATCTTCATTAATCAAAGTGCAGAGCTGCTGTCTAGTAAGCATTCATCATGGGCTGTATTATGATATTCAGATGATTCAGTGAGGAGGAGTGTGTGTGCTGAGCTGGCCTGAACAGAGAGAGGGCAGGAGCGAGGGATGAACGGGCCGGAGAAATCAATGCATGTGGGGAAAGGCTGTTCTCAGCAGTAAGAGGTCCGGAGCTCAGTAATCAAGTCTTTTTCTGCAGAATTAATGAGAGGGCTTTTCATGTCGGGCGGTGCTGCGGCGATCTGTCGACTTCCACCCCGACACCAGCCTAACAAACGGAGGAGATGGAGATGTAAGGGCCCGGGACCTACAAGGGATGATGAAGGTCAGACAAAAGAGGCAGATGACTATGAGGCAGCGGCCTCCACACACACCGGCACACACACGACTGAAAAAGACAGTCAAAGTCAAACACACATAACACGGGCTTGTAGAGATGAAACAAATGCTTGAGGAAGTATTTACTGAAGTAAAAGTGGAAATGATATGCTCTAAAAAATGATTCATTACACCTAAAACTTGTTAATTGTTAATATTTGTATTATTTCATTATTGGATATTGTTCCTTAATGTTGTCTATGTGAAGATGCATAACATTTTATAAGGCCGTCCAATTCTGTATCCGATATCTGAAAGTAGCATATACTGAAAGCTAAAAGGTAAATACATGTACATTCATAAGTGCATTAGTGACCTATGAATTGCAGTAGCGGGGTCAAATAATTAATACTGTATTGAAGTTTTTCTATGATTTTACTTAGTTGTTTTCCCAAAAATGCCCAATTAGTTACTTCAACTTTCCAATTTCCCTTTCATTCCACTTCAAGCTCCTATTTAGCTACAGTGATACATCTCTATTTGACTTTTTACTCCACTTCATTAACCTCATAGGGTTATATTATTTGTGATGACACCAGGGAATGAGGGGGGCAATAAAGTGCTCCAGGAAAATAGGAAGAATGTGCAAAAATTATTATTCAACCAAATCTAACCTTAAGAAATCAAATCATTAGACACTACTGAAGACATTGGTTTAAACAAATCTAAACAATAGACAAAATCAGCCAGCTTATACGTTTTATCAAAGAAGAAGGGCAAGTTGCTTAAAGTAGTACCCTCCACCTGGAAAAGAGTAAAAGTCCCACACAGTCTGCAGTAACATGTTCCAAGGGGCACAGGCAGCTGGATTGGGACACAGAGGGGCTGCAGGTGAGAGGTTCTCTGTAGCTTAGAGACGTGTATCATGGGTCAGTGGCAGAATCACATCGGGAGTAGTAACAGTCTGATACATTCTCAGGTTGGTTGGATGGACAGCTCAATGGTACACAAGTACAGGCCAACTCAAAAGCTGGGAATCCTCTCAAGCTCTGTCGTATGTCATCAGGCTCACAACAAAAAAATAGGAACATTCACAACCTCAGGTACAGGGCAGGCTTTACCTCCAGCTCTGTCATTACCCCTAATGAAAACAACACCATCAAGTGTGTCTAAATGTGACTACACATAGACAGGGTAAGGATGTGCAATCACAAAACTCCTTCTTCCTACATATGCAAAATATATCTTTGTGTTCATTATAACAACCGGTCTGACAGAGCTTAACTGTTCCTGGTCCTTCTCTGCCCCCTTTTTCACCCACCTCTCCTCTCTGCTCCATTTTTACCCTATTCACCCAAACCGCTCGAGGCAGATGGCTGCTGACATATAGTCTGGTTCTGGAGATTTCTTCATAAAATTTTATTTTTTTTACTTGTAGAGTGCCTTAAGATAATATATGTTGTGATTTGGTGTTATTCAAATTAAATTGAATCAAAGTGAATAACCAATTACGGTTGTGGTGAACTCTTAGTATCAGTTCCACCTTGTGGTGGTTGGTCAAAGTAAGTGTCGACATTGCCTCAATAAAGCCTTCCACCCGGAGCAATAGCCACACGTAGCTCACACGCTGCCAACACAGTGGCTCACTGGCTGGGCTGTCTCTCAACACTTTTGTACACCTGCTGATGAATGAGTGGAGGCCACTGTGTGTACTGCCTCTGCTCCACTTGAGCAGAGGCAGTGCCTGCAGCACAGGGGAGTGGAGAGCAACTCTACAAAACAAACCAACCCCCCGGCCCTAGGGCCATAATAGAGAGATGTAGTGGTAATAAAAAGTGCTACTACCCATCACGTTTCCTTATAATAACACTCAGCATGTGTACAGGAACAGAGTAGGATTATTGTTACCTTTTCAAAATATAATTATTTCAGGTTCTTGCATGATATAGGAACTCCATATAGTCCAAGTCGTATTAAAATGTTCATAATGTTTCATAATTCTTAATAGTTCACAGTTCTGGAATAGAGGCCTGCCCATTTAGTAACTTACAAATATCTCCTTTGTACAAATACCTCCTTCAAGTTGGACTCTATCAAATTTTTCCTATAACACTCACAAGATTTCTCTTTCTTTTACTACTCGTCAATATTTTTCCTAAAGAAAGATTGTGAATATAGAACTTCCCCTTGGAATTAATATATATACACACACACACACACACACACACAAACACACACACACACACACACATATACACACACACACGTTCTAATAATCTGTCATCACAGTTGTGGATCAAACACAGCTCTTGTCACTGCTCCAGCTTTATTGTAACAGTTGGACGTCCACTCGGGTTATTGCTCTCTCTGTATAAAGAGGAAATGGGGAGGCCAGGGGAAACTTTACAATATTTCTTTATGAGACGCAGGCACTCATGTGCATTACATGGTGTGGATAATGTGCCATGTAAAAGTGAAGTATTGCTTACAGTTGAGTGATGTAATGCCCCACAAATAATTCTATTTAGGCCTGATGAATATCGCAGCATGAATCCATCCCAGGTCCTGCTTTATAGGACAGTGGGAGCTTTCTGTTGGTACAGCGGAGCAGAGGGAAAGGCTTCAGAGTATTGAATGAGAGGAGCCATATTTTTAGAGGCAACACAGACGAAGGAAGATCGACTTTACAGGATGACTTCTCCTCTTGGTCCTGATTGCATTTGATGTCTTGGCATTCTTCACTTTAACTGTCCAGCACTTGAAGGAACGCCACCAAGGTTCAGGTACTTCTCCATGTTGAGCACTAGAGGGCCCACTCTGATCTCTGTACTGCCTTCTCCACAGTCCGTCACTCCCAGTATGAGATATTAGGCGTCCTGCTGAAAACTCCCAATGATTTCCCCCTGTCTTTGTAATTAAAAGGTTATTACTCACAGGAGACAGCGGATATCCAGCCTGTATTTGAGCGGACTGTTTGTATCACTGCCACGCACACTTCTTGACCGTTAACCGGGGGTAAGTATTATTGCTTTTACATTGATCTTGGTGACAGATAACTGCTATACCACAGCAGAAATGTAAGTGGAGGAGGGAGTTGAATACAATTGCCTGAGCCGGTTATGGCTTCAGAAAACATGAAGTAACAAAATAGAGTCAGGCCTTTAAATGTGACATTTACGATTTGCTGCTGCCTATTTCTGATTTGATATAAAATGTTGAACAGTCACACACTGTAAAACTACCATGCTGTTGTGTATCTTACTCAAATTGTTTTTATTCAGTGATTTCGTTTTTTGTGCTTATACAACTGGAATAGGACAAAAGAGCAAATAGCAAAGTACCTTGTGCTCCATACAGCATGTTGCAGCACCAGGAGACAATCAACGGTCAGAAAAGTGATGGAAAAATACAGAAAGGAGGTAAGTAATGAAAGTACTGGAATATTTGCATGAATACCTTTTAGATTGCAACGTCAGTAATGATACCAAACGTATACAACAACATATATCAGAAACAATGTATAAAACCAGATGAAAACACATTTGAATATAAATTCATCCAAATTAAAAGATTAATTAAATTTAAGGTAGTATAAAAATGCAATCCAATGAGCTGTGCTTATTGTATTTGGCTTTCTGATCATTGTACAGTTTCAATTCATGTATACAATACAAGTCATTTTATATTTTTAAGTCTTAAACTGTAGTAAAAGTTATTTTTAACTGAAGTTGTCAGATAAATGTAGAGGAGTAGAGATACCAAAAAAAATGTGAGTAAATGTATTCAGTCACTTTCCAGAACTGACGGCACCTATAATTCAGTTTGTGTTGTCTCTACATGTGGCCTCATCAGCACTCACCTCGCTCATTAACCCCGCCGCTCTCCACTCTCCTTCACTTCTCCTTCACCTCCTCTGACCTCCCCCGGTCTCTCTGTAGAGCTGGGACTCCTCCTGACCTCCGGCAGCCTCGGCAGACACTGCACCACCAGACGGTCAGTCACACGACACATGCTCCACGGGGTCACAAAGTCGCCTAAGCTCCGAGTCACCTTAGCCTCAGCCACTGTCAGCGACTCTGGTCTGACAACCATGTTAAAAATACTCACTCATTCTAAGTGTGGATATGAGAGTCGGCCATCTTTCTTGATAAAAAATGTAATCCAAGTTTCAGACGGACAGATCAGAGGCGTAACAGGCTTTATTGTTGGCCAGTGTGAGATCTGGCAACAGAATCCTAATGGAGACATTCTGGGATGAGTCCACTGACAGAGAGGCTTTAGAGTGGACATTGATCTGAGCCACCAGAGAGAAGAGACACGTTTACAGAGACTGGGAGAGGTAAGAAGATAGAAGAATAAAATCGGTTTGTACAGTCCAATGGCTTCATTCAGTTTGTACAATATCTGCCTGTGTGATCTGTCCCTCCCCCCTGTGTCGGCCCCTGTGAGTGTGGCAGGAAGGAGGAGGTTATCCTTAAACTTATTAGAGCAGGTGCAGTGCATTGAAAATCCATTCAGTGTTGCTGTCACAGCGATTCTCCTCCATTGAATTAGGAGGGGTCAATCCTACAAATCAAGAGATTACACTGCAGGGAGATAGAGGACTAACTGCCTAGTGGTGTATGTTCAACACAAACACTCAACACACACACACACACATACACACACTTGTACTTGTGAGGTACTTGTGTGCATAACCCCAACCCTTAGCCTTAACCGAACCTTTCTAACCTCAAGCTGAACGGCCAACATGTCCTGACTTTTTCAAAATCTTCTCATTCACTGGTTTTAAACTCCCTGCAACACACACGCAGGCACACACACACACACACACACACACACACACACACACACACACACACACACACACACACACACACACACACACACACACACACACACACACACACACACACACACACACACACACACACACAGAGCCACAGTAAACCCTGTCTTGCATGACCATGCGGTGGTTGCTCTGTAGTCAAGCTGGCAGGAGGAGGAGAGGTGGTTGTAATTGTGCTGAGTGGAACAATCTTGAGTTTGGGGACCACGGCATTCATCACATTCTCACACTTATACATACACTGCAGTAGCCCTGCGGCTCAGCCTGCTTTAATTATTACACGGCCAGCTAATCAATAGCAAAGAGGCTAATCCTATTTCATCCCTTCATATTCATTTATGCCGGTGTCAGATTTTAACTACCTGTGCTTTTTTTGTATTCCCATCATGCTATGTATGAGAGACAGAGAGATAGATGAGGAGAGAGGGGGGAGAGAGACAGAGAGACAGAGAGACAGAGAGAGAGAGAGAGAGAGAGAGAGAGAGAGAGAGAGAGAGAGAGAGAGAGAGAGAGAGAGAGAGAGAGAGAGAGAGAGAGAGAGAGAGAGAGAGAGAGAGAGAGAGAGAGAGAGAGAGAGAGAGAGAGAGAGAGAGAGAGAGAGAGAGAGAGAGAGAGAGAGAGAGAGAAGGATATTCTTAATCTCAAGTGCTGTTGAGTTCTATATTCTCAGTCAGTGTAAACTGCATCAGAATAGTTATTTGTAACACTTTATTTGTTGGTTTATTGTTTTATGTATGAGCTACTGGAGAGGCTGCTAACATTTTGTTCAGGGAATGAATGAAGTATCTTCCCATATTATCTTGTCTTATTTTATTTGATCTTATCTCATCTTCTTTGAATACTATTAAGTGGCATAAAATGAAACTACGTACCTCAAAATAAGTCACCCTCAACTAAATCCATATAACAGTTTGTCTATAAATTTAAATCTAACACTACCTCTGTAAATTTACTCACTAATTTTATGAATAATAATAAATGCTTATTATTATGGTTATAACATGGCATCTATTAATTTATTTAGTTTATTCATAATAGAACCTTTATTAGCAAACATTTACTGTGAATTATATCATCAATCATCTGAAATGTTCTCATAAATACATACAGCTAGGGGTTATATAGCTCACATATGCTTAAAGTAAAAATTTAGTCAATTATTTATTCATTAATACAAAACAACAGTGAACTCCAAGAATGGAATTGTTGTTATCTTCAGTCATGAGTGAAAACTAGACCCATTCTGCATCTTTCATGTTTTGATTGATTGAACCCTGCATGACATTTTGCCTCATATTTGGTTTAGTTAGGCTTTTTACTTATATCGGCCATATGCTGGATACATTAGACACATCTGTAATTGAACTATTTTGAAATGCTTATTTTGCATCCATTATATATCTTTGGGTTATTTAAAGTTGACGAAAATGTTGTGTCATCCTTTACTATTATTATAATTTTGTTATTGATTTCTGACAATAAAGGCCTCAGTCTTCAGCTCACATGTCAGTTCACATTGTGAATTTGATGTCCAACGAAGTGTCTATTAAACCGAAGTAGAATAGTATAGGAAGCTTTTATTTCTTTCATTGTACAAAATACAATGAAACTAATCCTGGTTAGTGCATAAAAATAATACTTTTAATTGAAAAATAAGACCTTGTACACTTGTATCACACAGTTAAATACAACCAAACCTTTTTATTTTTTTAATTTCTGTGTTTAAAAGGGACAGTGTAAATTAATTGATATCAGCACAATGGTTCATATAAATGTACCAGAGTTAGTTTCTTAGACTAATTTTCATCTGCAGTCGCAGTTGATGCTATATATATACACATTATTTTTTTTAAATGAAGTGATATAGTCAGCAGATTGTACTGGCCACAGTAGTTATTCCACAGTTCATTGTAATTATTGCACAGTTCACAATAGTTATTGCATTATAACATTTAATGTAGTAAGAGTTTTAGCTGCTGAGAGTTTGAGGGTGCACATTCAACATTTTCATTCACAAAGTCAACATCCAGACCCAATTTTCCACATCAGCATTGCTTCATTTTTGAATGTATATTAATAAACAGTTTAGAGCTTAATGTAAAGCTTTGTTCATGTGTGTAATCACATATCATTAAATTGTACTCTAGATCAGTCCTTAAATATGTATACACCAGTTATTGCTGCTTCATTGCAAAAGTTATAAATACATTAATATTCTCTCACAAATATCCTTATATATGATTCAAACTATATAAGATTGTGATTGTTGTCTTTGTGTGGGTTAAGGTTATCTTTTACCAGCAGGTTCTTAAAATTCTGATTTATACTTTTATTTATGAAAATATGAAGAGGAATGAGTTGAGTGTTGTAATCAAGAGTTAGTCATTCTAATTAATAATATTGTTTTTCTTTTTATTCTAATTTGGTTTACAATATTCTAGAATTTTTAGGCATGGAGAACATAAATATTAAAGAATATGATATGTCGTTCACAAGCTTCTTCTTCTGGAGCTACTCTCCCAATTTGGTGGTTACAACCCCTAATGCTCCTACTACCACAGGAACACATTGCATTTTACCTTTCACATCTGTTCTAGCTGTTCCTTCAGTCTTTGGTACTTCTTAATATTCTCATTCCCCTTTTACCTGATTACTCCTGTTACTGTCCACTGGTATTGCCACATTTATCACTAATGCCAGTTTCTTTTCTTTGTCCACCACCAGGATGTTAGTTGGTTGGTTTGCCAGCAGCTGTTTGTCAGTCTGGAAGTTTTAGCCAAAGTCCCACAGGATCTTCTCAACCACCTTTGGTGGTATCGTATGTCCCATCGGGATTTGGGCACCTCTAATCCATGCTCGGCACAAATGTTCCTGTACACTATCCGAGTCACTTGGTAATTCCTCTCAGTGTACAGTCCCAGCCTGCATCTTATACCCTGCTACTTACTATGTGCTGGACTGTCTCAGGGGCATCTTACACAGCCTACACATTGGGTCTTATCTGCTGTGGTAGATGCTAGCCTCTATGGAGCTTGTGCTTAAGGCCTGTTCTTGTGCTGCCATGATTAGTGCCTCTGTGCTGTCTGTCAGACCAGCCTTTTTCCAGCCACTGGTAGGATCTCTAAATAACAGCCACTTCCTCTATTTTTTGGTGGTACATGCCGTGCTGGGGCTTGTCCTTCCATGACGGTTCCTCCTCCCGTCCTCCTCCTCATCATCATTTGATATATATATAGGCTACTTTGGATGACAGTGATTCCCGTGCAATAGCTTCTGTGCAGGAGCCGGCCCAGATGTACTGTATGTTCTGTATTATGTACAGTCACCCCCTCTCAGTTTACCCTGTAATTGCACTCAATTACAGAATGTAGCCACTCTTGCAGGTTGCAGCATCTAAAAAAGACTTTGACGCTGTCTCCCTCAGCATCACTTGCTTCCCATAATATACAGCTTCTGCTACGTCCGATGCAGTCAGGCTTTCAGCTCACTGCGTAGGGCCCATCCCGCTGCTGTACCTGTAATTAAATACAGTGCTCAGCTGTCAACACAGATATTTTAATCTCACATATTGTTGTCATAGATTCTCTCAGTGGGTTTTTACTGTGAAATTGAATTGCAGCTTTTACTTTAGGCAGGGCGCTAACTACAGTGGGGATAATGAATGTTTAAACAGCCAACCCTCTGCCTTCCCTCAAAGTTTTTCTTGCCTATTGAAAGTGATAATGGTGCAATGGAAGTTTTTCTGAATATGCTCACTACCTCTGACCCCACTTTGTGCGCTTCTGTGATGAGTTTGATGATATATTTAATCCTTTGCCTGCTCGCTTTTTCTGCAATGTCACTCTTAGGGTCTGCTCTTATAATTGCAAAAAAAGTGTTGGCCAATTGTGAGCAGTCAAAGATAACTCGTACTGTAATGTGAGATAGCTATATCTGATGCAAAAGCAGAGTTTCAGTTTTAAGCTTATCTTGTGTCCATTCCTATATATAATATCTTGATTTTTTTTTTCAAGCTTTCATATATTTTGACTTTTCATTTTCGTTTATACAATGATGCTTTGTATAGTTACACATAGAAGAGACCCACCTTTCTAAACCCAGCTGTGATGCTAAAGTTTGAGGCAAATTACACTGTCGTATGTCATAGCAGAGCAATTTGATGTAATCTGACAAGGTACTTAATGCTTGCAGTATGTAAGCCTGTTCCTCCATGTTCCAGTATCGTGTTTCTGAGCAGTACTCTCAACAAAACACCCGCACCAATGTAGTTTCTTGCATCATTCCGACGCAGGGCATGTGGCCTTTTACCTCTAAAAAAGACCAGAGGTTCCATGTGTATTAATTTATTAATCCATCCATCTTTCCGGATATATTTTCAGGCTAAGCAGGGTCTTCCAGTCTCCCTCTCCCTAGCACCGCTTTCCAGCGCCTCCTGGGGCATTCCTCAGCCAGATTTTATAAACAATCCCTTCAGCGAGTTCCAGCAAGGGATTTTTCCCGAACCACTTTAACTGACTCCCTCTAATGGGAAGGAGCAGGGAGAGTCCTAGCTCCGTCCAGATGTCCGAAATTCCTTATCTTTAAAGTTGAGCCCATAGACCCTATAGAGGAAGCTAATTTTTCTCACATGTATCCACAACAGCATTAGTTTTACTCACTACCGAAAACTCATGACCAGGTGAGAGTTGGAACATAGATTGACGAATACATTTAAAGTTTTACCCAACAACAATAGGGGCGGCTGTGGCTGAGGGGTCGTCTTCCAACACAATGGTCTAGTACAACGCCTTTGTCTTCACTGAGTTTGAGCAGGAATCTTCTAATTTAATACTATACTTTATATGTAAAATCCATTCATCAAAAAATAAGATATGCTCGGTATATAAGAAGATGAAGGTGTGGCCAAGACCAATCACTTTAGAGATTATATAGTCAAATATGATCCCATAAAGATAAGAGACGAGAAAATCTATGAGTTACAACATATAGATTTAATAAGTTCTCTTTACAATGTGCAATTCATTTCTTTTGAGTAGCGTTTGCATCAATACTTCGACAGACCTTCAGCTATGAAGCATGGTGGGAGACCTCTGTTTATAAGCTTCTTGGCTAGCTAACATAGCTTTCATTGGAGCTGGTGGAAAGATGCCATCAGACATAAACCTGAGATTAATTTCTCTTCTATGGTAGTAAACAAAACAGATGGGACCCCCAATAACTGTGCTGTATTCACAAGGCATTCAGACATGACACCAGTAATGGTATCATCATAACAGCCGTGCTATGACTATGGACTGGCACTCTGCCTCACACTGTGGGACAGCCTCTTTTATAAATTCGTAATTCTGTTTCATGTACAGAATCAGGCCCCTGGTGTTCAATGTATGGAAATACTCTTTGTTTACTGATAGAAATGTTATTCTATCTGTATTTCATCGCTCAGTTTTTTAAAATATGCACCTGCAGTAACAAAAAACATTGCTTTAGCATTGCTGGTTAAATCATATTGCTGATGTTGATCATATAATTATCAATTGCCCAAATCTATTGATGAACAAAAACATACATTTTTATGAATATTATAATAAACCCACTCACTTTCATTTTACTTTAATAGTTGTTTTTTTTAGCAGTTTCACTATCAATAATGTCAAACCGATGAATTGAAAGAAATACCTGTAGCTAATTAGTTTGTAGGATAAATTCCTTTTATTTTTCACAAGGTACATCAAATAAATTCTGGACTTAAAAAATACCAGTAGGGAGAAGTTTTATAACAAATCGCAGATCACAGTGGTTGCCATAATACACTTCTGGTTGACTTACATACAGACTAAAAGCCTTGTTTAAACAAAGCATTAAGGTAGGGTAAGGGGCTAGCTAGGAGATGCATTATGCCAATGTAGTGAGTGTCTCACTAAGGTAGAAGTACAAGTGTGTGTATGTGTGCGCTTGTGTGTAAACCCATCGCTCTTGACTCCTTTTGTACTTAACATGCTCTCATAGTATGGACTTCACTTGGTTAGTGGTGGTTGTCTTGAGTAATAAACTGACAACCTATGGCACTGAGTGTGATGAAGAGGTGAGGGGGAACATTATGAAGCACCTTTTTCTCAAATTTACACAAACCAAATAGAGAGAGTGGGACTGATGAGGCAGTGATGTGGACCAGAGCCAAATAGTCTGACTCTTTAAGTGTTTCCAAGATTAGAAATGAGCCACTCATTTTTTCCCTCAGACTACTCTGTCTTCTCTGGTTCATTACCCTGTCATCACAAAGAGACACACACACGGACATATATATGCAGGCTCGTTGGTACCTTGTTAGCGCACAGCTTTAACAGTACACAGTGATGATGTCAAGACAATGGTTGTCCTTCAAAGACATGCGGAGGATTTTACTGTTATTGCTTCAGAGTGCACTCTGCAAATCATGTGATATATAGAAAACATCCGGTTTTCTGTGATGTGTGGCACCAAACACAGAGACACAATAAACAACAGACAGAATTTGAATTGGTTGACGGCACTGCATCATATGTCAAATCACAATTGTTAATGACCTTGTTAAAGAAAAAGGGGCAGGGACATCCATTATATGTACATTATAATAGTTTGTCTAAAGACACCAGTTTTTCTTTGCTTTCGGCTTATGGCAAAGTGGCCACAGGCTGATCAGCCAGAGGTAGGAAAGACGACCCTGTAGTAACCCTGGAGGAAACTCACTCACATGATCAAACAAGGTAACTCACCAATGCCATGTTCGTATATAGCTTATGGACTCTGGACTGGCTTTGTGTGTGTGTGTGTGACCTGTAGTCACCCTCTGGTGTGCACTGCAGATAACAGCCCAACTGGTGGTCCAGGAATTAAAGATAGTGTCCAACCATGAGGGCCTTTAAATAGACCACACTCATCACCGACCATATCTCCTCTGGCCTCTTAACACGGCGTGACCCCCGATTTGTAAAATTCAACCCCATACTCACCCCCCACTGCTTTTTCCACAAGGTGATAAGTGGAGACTGTATGCTGTAAGTAAACCATTAAATACCATGTATTTTATAGCGGAGGTTATTCAACTCTTCAGACTGTGACCCAAATAAGAAAATTATTGTCTGGCCCCAGGTCTCAGGCTCATTAAAATATATTGGTTTTCCTGACATCCAGGGACCCAGCAGCCAGCAATGAGCCTGTGACCTGTTTTGGTTCCTGATGTAAAGTTTCAGAAATTAAGTTTAACGAGACACTTGACTGGCTATTATTACCGTACACAGTACAATATCATTCTATACATTTTATATTAATATATCATCAGGTAAGATCACAGTGAGAATAAGACAGATTAAATCGCTTTCAGCCCAATTTTAAAAACAGAAGGTTCTGACAGTGAAGTCAGAGTTCTTTCTTAAAACCATAAGTGAACTCCAAGATAAATAAAACATATTTTTAAAATAAGATTAAAGATGAGATTGTGACTGGTCTAGGAGCCTATCACACTCAATGCATGCATACCGCGAATGGCAGGCATACAGACAGGAAAGGTAAATTGACTGACAGGGTTTTTACAGTATTCCGTAGGTCCGTACAATTATCGTAGGTCTGATGACCAGTCAATGTGGACATAGACTTCAAACAAGCTGTGATGATGGACAGGAGAGAATTGGACTTACACAGAATGTTTGATATTGGTGGGTAGACAATGTTCAGAACTTGGAGCTGATTTTGGTTTGGAAAAAAAATAACTGTTCAACAGCCAGCTGAAATGATCATAGACTATTCAACACAACCTTGTGGACCATCTGCATCATCATAAGAGTGAACAGTTGGTTATGGATCGATGGTGTCAGATGATGTCTGCGTATCGCTCCGCTCATGTTAACACTGAGTCCTGACTGTAGTAGACACTGGTTTAAACTTCAGTAATATTGTGTCTCCACATGGATGTACCCAGAGAATGTTTGTGTATGAAATATTAAGGACATATATCAAAAGTATGAACACGTCCAATGAACGCAAAAACTTATGGACGGATAACCCCATAACTTGGTGGAATTATGGGAAGGATGCAGGTCGGGAAAGAGCCCCTTCAATTTTGGTGTGGATCCAAAATGGGTGGATCTACGTATTTTGTTTAACTGTCTCTGCTGGGTGGCTTGTGCATGCACACGAATGTAGCTCTCATGTGCAACAGAGTACAGAGACTAAAGCTTGCAAGACATGTTTCTAGACGAGAGAGAACACACAACTGCAGCTGAAACGTATAAGGTCTGATTGTCTGCGTGGATGGTAAAAACGTTATGGACGATAGCGCAAGCGGGCACATGGCAAATAGCACTGCACACAGCTATCTCTTATGTCGTAATGAGACATAAAACAATTTTTTGGCTCATTATGAAACTGTGGCAGGACACATTAGAATATGGCAGGCTGCCACGGTCTAGATAATTAATTGGAAACGCTGCTTTGACGTGGCAAGATAGGGCATTTGACTTGGCGGAGGTATGCACTCTCAGACTGCCCTTCTAGATTGATGCAATAAAATCTGGGAAAGTTTTCAGTCTCAAGTGGCCAGTTGAGACTGATTCGTGATTGGTCTGCCTAATACCTCAGTTTCACTCCACCGCCACTACTGCACAGTCTCTGGCTTCATATTTTGACTTTGTACAATGGGAAGAAGGAGAAGCATCATCCATCTTTAGTCAGAGTCTATGTTTCTAATATGAGACACCACAGGAAAACCTTGGGCTCCAACTGCTGTCGCCATTGAAAAAAAAAGAAAATAAGTGGCACAAATGTTTAAAGATATAATGAAATCCGTGGTAGCTTTTTGCATCTCTCCCATGAAGACGCTGGAGCTGCCACATCTGTCCAGCTGCACTCGACAAATTTGTGTTTGGTAGGGTTGGTAAAGGATTATACAACTTTCCTGTGATGGAAAAACTGGTAAAGCCAGATGTTTTGGTCATGTCCACTGACGCCCCTCCCCTTTCAAACGCAGGTGACACATTTATGATCTCAGAACTCTCACAGCTTTATTGATTGTGGTCCCTAATGACATAAATATCACCACTAACCAAAATATAGAAGTGGGTTTCTCTACATAGTAGAAAAGACTGGACCACTATAATGTAATGTTGAAAAAGCTAGCAAACCAATAAAAATAAATGAAAAATGTATGTTTTCACCATTTGCATGGGGTTCCATCTTACAATAGTCAATATAGCTCATTCTAAAACATAAATATCAGCCTGCTGGTGGCGCTAGAGGGACAATCAGTGGATCATTAAGGTCGTTGTGTACAAACAATTTATCATCTGGTCATTCGGGTTGGGGATATGTCAGTCTGAATTACAGTGGGAGACAGCCATGCTAATAGCAGACCTACGTAAGTGCTTTCCAGAGATTCTGTGAACAGGAAATGCAAAAAGTTGTGCACGGTGACTTTGAGAGTAATGTGCTGGCATCATTAGCTTGGTGCTACCACAGAGGGGGCCGGTGCTGAGCTTTTGAGTGCTGCATAATTTATTATATTTCACAAGGGTGATTATTTCAGATTGAAATAGATGTGATTCTGAATTGTTCTGCTCTGTTGCTTGGTGTGAAATGAGTGATGAGCCTGCGGACCAGGGGGTGGAGCAGGCTGGACAGACGGACCGCAGACAGAAAGCCAATGAGCAATGGCAGAGGGAAACACTGGTGCAGTGAATATGTGCTTCAACTTGGCATCAAAAGTGCTGAAAACTGACACATTGTCGAGGAAGTTTTCAATCACGTATTGACTTTTGTGTAGGCCTTTGCAAAGGACTCTCCAACCCCCAAAAATAAGTGTAAATGAATACAGGTTGCACTTGGAGGTGTACTAAAATGATGTACTTGAAAAATACTAGAATAAATGAAAGAAAAGCACAAAAGGTCCTCATCCTCAGCTCTTCTCTGTGCCTTGAGGGTGCACGTGTGCTCCATGTGTAAACACACTCGGCCGCTCTGTAAACGAGTGGAGTGGATGAGAACGGGACGGACAGGCTGCCTGCAACTGCCGCAGTCTTGTCACAGACGCACAGGGAGAAAGAAGGGACACAGGGAAAGTAATGGGCACAGATTCTTCAATTTAACTCCCTATCGATTTCTCTTGTCTCCACCTCGCTGGTGTCCCCATCCTTCTACTGCGCCCGACCTGACAAACAGGGAGGAACCGTGTCTCAGCTGTGGCATCAGGAAGATGGAGTTAGTAAGAGACAGAATATCTGTGTCAGCCTGAACTTTCCTCCAACATTATTTATTTGGTGGTCACTCTAAACAAGAATAGATGAAAATATGACGCTCAAAAATGTTACTCAGGGGGTATCCTCGAAATGCCCAAAATGATGGAAAAAAATTATAATTTATTTACCAAACACTGGTTCTACGGCTACTGGTTATCAGGTTTCTACATCATACAGTAGTTATTGAAGAGGATCTTGCCAACTCCAAAGATATACAGTATCTGGCCCACTGACTTTTTTTTACGAATAATGTTGGGAAAATCACTGTGCATTTAAATCTTTTATTTTGTTGTCCTATGTTAAATCAAACAACACATTTTTTTCCGCCATTCTGCACTCTCAGAACCTGCGGCACATTGAACATAACAACAAAGTTTATTCAACTAATTTCGCTCAATAACAGCAGCTCAATCTTGGAATGGAAAGCTTTAAGGGGGAAAAGGAAGCCTTAAGATAGAGGATAAAGGAAATATGGTTTGTGTGTTTTGTATTACAGCAGAAACGTGTCAAGACTCCATTTACAGCATGTAAAATACTTAATATTGAAACAAGCTCACTACAGTTTATATAATTTTCTGACAGCAGCCATTTAGGAAATCAGACAGTGGAACTGCTCAAATTACAAGACAGCTGAAATTTATGACATGAAGATACAGACTGAATCAATTGTCTGACAGCCAGATTATTAATCATGCAGATAGATAATTTTTCAAATGTCATGAATCCCCTCAAACTACACATTCTACACTAACCGACCTGGCACAAATTTCCGCCAAGTGCTAAATAAGTCAAACTATGGGGACAAATAAAGTCGCGCTTGTCCAGCTTTTCATAGAAGATAAAAGTAGACATGCAACACTTATTAAGTTATGATAGCTATCTTAATTTTGGACTCTCCAGCAAGATGGCTTTGGTCACTGTTGTAAATTCACATGTATAAGTTTACAGGTTTGAGCTGATTTACTTCATATTCATATCGAGTGATTGTGGGGGCTCAAATGAGATTGATATCTAGGCTGAGAAACACAGAAGAGTAAAGTTTGATCCTTTGTTAATTTATCACTTCCCCTCACTCCCCGCCCCCTCAGATGTGTTGCCAGGTTAACAGGCAGGATGTCTCCCTCCGTGTCTTTGTGTTGTAGTGCCAGGACGATTCCTCAAGTGCTGCTTGCTGTGGGACAGGTGTTGGGAAACAGAGGCCGCAGTGGTGCACCTTGGCATTCCTCAGCAGACTCACCCTGAGAGCTGGCATTGGGCAAAGACTCATCAGCGGTACAGCAACCCTCTGCCAGCTCTGGAAATACCTCATGATCCTTTTCAATTTTGATCCTGTTGATGCCTCTCTCTTCTAATCAGTCACTTTGCTCTCTTCACCGCAAGAATTGTTTCGTCCTGTCCACCTTTTGTAATGCACCCAGCCAGGGATGTGCAGGAGAAGTGATTAAAGATGGGTAAAGTTTGACCTCTGGATGGTGATTAGCACAAGACAAATACCAGTAGGCACACACTCTGTGCTCATAAATAATGATTATTGTAGTGTTGATGCAGTCATAGGCTTTAGCTATTTACAGGTAAAAATATGACAGTGCTACAAATGCAGTCATTATGCCAGTCATTCTGGTGGGGCACAAAGCCATTGTTGGGATTTGCACCTGTTGGAAAATTGAATGTCTCCAAATCGACCCTCTTACGGTGTGAAAGGTAGAGTGAGTTACGTTTAAGTTTTCTTGGACCCCAGAGTAGAGACTCAAAGAATATCGCCATAGAGGAGGGAAGGCTGGAGGCACAAGGAGAACACAAGGTGAGAATAACTCTGCCGGTGATGACCGAAGGAGCTGCAGGTGAGGTGGTGAGCTGATTCTGGCCGCGCCTCTGCTGAGTCATCTGGATGAGCACGCCTATGGAGGGGATGCGAGACACAACGATGGAAAGGAAGAAACACTGGGAGACACAGAGGTGCTGTGACAACACAAAAAACACACTTCACTTGAGTGTCACAGATGAGGTTTGGAGTATTGTATTCAGATCGGGCCCCAGGTGTCTTCAAGTCTTTGCCACAAGGGAAGTTAAAGCAACACTATGTAGTTTGATAGAAATAACAGCTTCAAAATCATTTTGATGGTACACAAACTTATAATAGGGAGAATTGCATGTCTGTCACTACCACAGCACTCCCTGGACACCTGGAACTACTTTACATTAGATCACACACTAAAGACCAGAGTCGGAACAAGCAAGCTAAGGAGACTTACTTACTGTAAACATCAGGGTAGAGCTGATGAAAAAACCGTACAGGACATTGTCGGAGGACAGAAAGAAGAGGAAAAGAGAAAGTGACAGAGTAAGAAGCCAAACAAGAATGAATTTCGAAGCATAGTTCTCTTTCTAGCCAGAGCTAAGGAGACCATAGGATGCAGGACAGATGCCGACCTGGTGGTGTTGTTATAGGACAAGGGAGTGATGTGCTGTTCTGTTTGCTTGACGTTGAGCTCTGAGGACGTTGTGAAGACTTAAAAGTTCATCATCAAAATACAGGTAAACTGGTTTCAATAGAGATTTAGTTGACAGCTTGGCCAACTAACCAAAACCAGACCCTATTTGTGTAAAATCTCGACCTTTTCAGTCAACATGGGTCTTTGGTGTCTGAGGTTTTAGCTGTGTGCATGGGAAGGCTCAAACCGCGACTCATATATATGACAGTGAACAACGTATCTCCCCAGAAGAGGGAGCTGAGAGCAAATTTGGATTTCGTTGCTTTAAGATGGAACACAAGATGATTTAAACAAAACAGGGAAGCTGAACTTCATTCTAACTCTCACATATGGTAAATACCCATAAAGAAAAATACAATGGCAATGTTAAGAAGTTTTACTCAACAAAACACATTTCGGTTTAAAGAAGCCAAAAAATAAAGCCGGTAGCCGGACCATCCCAACACTCTGTCTCACTAATTTCCCACCATCCTGGTTGAGGCTTTTCCCACCAATCAGCTGAGTTAATTGCAGTGCAGCAGTTAAGGACCCTGGATGGCTCACATTATCTTTATTTACCAGCCTAATTGTCACACTGATGGCAGCCTTGAAGAGGAGCGATGCAGCACTGAAGACTGATCACTCACTCAGCTGAAACACAAGACACCAGGGATGGACTAATGTATGGAAGGATGTAGGAGGGCAGGGAGAGTGGAAAGGGAAGATAAAGTGGAAAGAATTATACCAGTAAAGTTTAATGACTGGAAGAAGACAAGAGAGGGGGAAACAAAAGACGGAGCTGATGGTGACATTGCTAATGATGCTGTAGAAAGAGAATTGCAGGCAGAGCAGGCGGATGGGGAGATGGACTCAGGTCTCAGTGAGGATTTTGTGGAATGCCACAACAGCCAAGAGAAGAAGAGGGAGGAGAGCAAATTGAGAATTGAAGCAGCTGACAGTGAGAAAAGGCAGACGGCAGCCACCACTAAAGGCTAAAGTATTAATCTTCCCCAGCAGGAGAAGTCAGGGAGGTATTTATATTAGCTGTTTGAAGAGCAGCACTGCAGGCATCTAGTACCACACACATAAACACAAGTCCTTAGACAGACACATTAACACACAATCATACCGTACAAGTACCATTGATTCCAATCCTTCTTCCTACTACTCATTTCAAGGTGCTTTGTCTTCTTCCCCATGCTTTATTGCGTGTGTGTGTGTGTGTGTGTGTGTGTGTGTGTGTGTGTGTGTGTGTGTGTGTGTGTGTGTGTGTGTGTGTGTGTGTGTGTGATCAAGACAAAAGCCTTCGGAACACATCTATCCATACACACACATAAATCTGCAGGTCATTGTCACGTTGAACAATCAATCAACACAATTTTAAGTATTTCGAGATTCCAATCCAATCCAATTACCAAACCAGGGAAGAAGTACGTAAGTCTGTGAATTGTTCTCTTCTATTGTGTGGACCATATTAAGACTTTATTACGTCTTCGTAAAGGTTTCACTTGCCCTGCACACCATTAAGACTGACTAGTCTCCAGCAGGGCCACTTCCCTTGAGCTGAATGATGGGGCTGGGCCTGGCATCCTCATTCATGTTACCTGCTGACTTTTCCCTGCAATGAGTTTGTCTCAATTCATTCAGGTAAACATGTTGACACAGACAGGAACTGCACCAAAACACTTCAATAATGAGGGCCATTAATCATTGTCCATCGCACTTTTAGTTACTTGCTGTTCTGCAGCAAGACAACTTGTGTTACCTTTCTACTCTCCTTCAGTCAGACATCCTCTCACTCTCTACAGAAATACATACATGCTATACATTCTATATATGTTTTTCCATACAAGACATTATATCATATCAACATAGTTTGACAACATGTTTTTCAAAATCCATTTGATTTTAATATTTGTAAGTAATAGTAGCAATAAAAAAGGTATATTTTCTGGGACATCCCAGCCCTTCAACATGTATGTTAGTAGGGAAAGCACATTTTACTTCCATGAGCCTTCATGGAAAGTGAGGTAGGACGAGCAGCAGCTAAAAGACCCGGGCACAAGAGCAGCCTCCATGACAACACACGACATTGATAAGCCGGTCAGTATGAAGAAGACGCACTAAGTGGCTTCCAGTGGAAGCAGGTTGAGTAGACGGGGTAAAGCAGCTTAAAGCAGTGTGAAATGTGAGCTTTGATAATTGAATGCAGCCGATGTGGGCTGGCAGAGATCTGCTGCGGTCAGCTGTCACACTGGATTGTGGCTGAGGTTGACTTCGTAACACCAATAAAAAAATCTATGCTCAAATAAAATGTCAAACCAGATTGAACAGTGACCCTGAGAGCTCAACTGTTTAGTTTAGTTGAGTGGATTTGCTGCAGATTTTAGGTTTTTGTTGTATTTACTTCAATTGATTCCTTTTTCTGTGTTAAATTGTGTGTGTTTGTGAGCTGTTGGTTCACCACTTGACAAGAAATCAGGTTTTTCTGTCTGCAGCCGCCTGTTCCTGTCGCAGACATCTTCACCAAGAGGACGGGACCACTTGAGGTAGTGGAACGATTTTAACGGAGGACTCACTCTGTAGCTAGATCTTGGGGTCAAAATGTTCCGAAAAGTTGCTGCATACTGACTGAAAAAAACCCAACAACCTTTACTACAATAGTCTGCAATAGCAGCATCTTCTTATAACATTTATATTTTGAAATTCTTAAGATGATTTCTAACCAGACAACCTTCCAATTCTACCTCTACTGTTTCCAAGTGGTACTGATATTGCTGCAACAAAGAGAGGTTTGCTCTCCTTGTGAAGTTAATGCCCATCTGAGGTTCATTCATGTTTTACCTTTGTTTTTTCCTTTTCGTCTTCTTTGCCTCCTCTGACAATGTTCTCTTCCGCTGGGTAAACTGTCCACAATAATAGTGAACACACGTTTGCTCCGCTGTTTCTGCTCCTGATAGCTACTGGGGAAAACCACAGCCCAGTCCTCTTCTTGGGTTGGCTGAGCAGTGGCAGATGCTCGTGCTATAAGCTGAACCTTCCTTTTACAAGGAGGTTTCGCACCCAGTGGCAGACGAAACCACATACAAGTGAGGCTTATAGGGAATCAATCTAAACCCTTTATTAATTATTCATTAGCCATTACATTGTGCAATCAACATTTACTTATTAATGATAAGTTAAAGCAAAAATTGTGCCTATTTCCACCTTCAGTTGCAGTGCATTGAGCTTTCAGGGCCACAACATGCCGTTGAGACTCACTCCCTAATAATAACAGACTTATGTCACTGGTTCTCTCTCCAGTCACCTTCCTTAGTTGTCCCTTCATATCTCTGGCCATCCTGTAACAAGCTGTGTGAGCGACTGAGCGCCCATTACTCTGCTAACTGCCTCCTCAGAAGCCCAATATAGACGACACATGCTGATAGTTTATACCACACGGCCAGCTGTGTGTGTGAGAGTGTGTTTGTGTGTGAATATGTGTTATTGCAACCCTACTGAGTGGCTGGTGTGCCGCCGTGACACTGCCAACTCTCCCCTGTGCCCCACTAACACCCTCTTTACCAGCAGCAGAAACAAAAGACCTTATTGCACTTCGTCCTCTCTCCTCTCCTCTCCTCATCCTCTCCTCTCCTCTCCTCTCCTCTCTGTCCTCTATGTCCTTGCTAAATGCACCTATGAGCATTAATGTTGTTGTGCCTTTCTTGAAGGTGGATGTTTTCCTTTGGTTGAGTGTCAGAAACAGTGACAACCACTCTGGGGATTTTCACACTTATGAAAAGAAACACACACACACACACACATACACACACACACACACATACACACACACACACACACACACACACAGTCTCACAGGAACACGCAGACACTCACACACATCAGAGTGTGGGACGGGGCTGTCTGCTCCCTCCTGTCGCCTCATTTGTTTCTGCATCAGGCTGCTCTCAGAGGAGGCCTCGCTTCTGCCCTTGTCAGCAAACATCAGCTCGCTCTTTCTACCCCTCTCTCTCCCTCCTCCTCTCACTTTCACTTTTCTTCTCCTCCACTTCTGTACCTTTCCTGCTCTCCATCTTTCTGCCCTGTCGTATTTATTTCCCCCTATCTCCCCTCACATCCTCCTGGCTCCCTTCCGTCCATCTTCGCACCGTTCCAATGCTGTGAATCTCCTCTTTGTTAATCTCTCTGCTCTTGCTATCTCCTTCTCCTGTGCCCGTCTCTGTGTCTGAGCGTGTCGAACTCAGACTCAAAGACACGGGACAAGCCTGGCAAATGTCAAAGAGCATCAAAAGCGCGGACCCAGAAATACATCACAGAGTATATGACAAAGACTGTGTGTGTTGTTTGTGTTATGTCTGTATGAGAGCTGTAGGTTATTTTTTTCCACAGCAGAGCAGTTGAAGTGTGAAGGAGGGTCAAGCCAGTGAAGAGTGGCTAGTCAGCTACGAGAAAGATTGTGTGTGTGTGTGTGTGTGTGTGTGTGTGTGTGTGTGTGTGTGTGTGTGTGTGTGTGTGTGTGTGTGTGTGTGTGTGTGTGTGTGTGTGTTAAGGATTGCTAGGGGAAACATACAGGCAAGAAGTAGAAGTGAAATTTACCGCTTCATCAAGTCGTTCAGTCTATACTCCATGCAGTCACTCTCTCACACACACACACGCACACACACACACACACACACACACACACACACACACACACACACACACACACACACACACACACACACACACACACACACTACCGGCCTTTACAATCTATCAAAGTACTTTATTTTATTGCCTTTACTGCTCCTACACATTTCCAGCCCTCCATAATGTTCTGCTCTGCTGTCCTGTATCTATGTTCCTCGTCGTTATATTTTAATATTAAAATATCATACGTTTTTTTACCAATTATTAATCAATACTGAAACAGAAGAGGTGCTGAAGTCAGTTTTATTGTTCTGTCTAGGAGGAATAAAACGTGTGACCTTTGTATGAGAATATATGAAAATGAGCAGTAAGTATAGCAGCAGTGATACACATCGTATTTATGGAAGAAAATGATTGTGTGTAGTGTTGCAGTGTGTATATAGTGCCAGTAAAATTGAGCAGTTACACCACAGATCGATTGATGCAGATGTGTGTATCACGCGAGAGATGGACCACTGAAAAAATGCCACCACTGATATCCCTCCTGTTTAGACACAGCATGAAACTTGCAGGTTCCTTTCACCCTCTCTCCAGGTTGGACCATAGACTGTATGGGGTTGGAATGACAAAAAAGAGCTTAGTCAGAATAAAGAACATCAATGATAAAATAAAAAAATGTTGATGAGGAGAGGGGCTGATTTATTTTGTATTTACTTTGACACAGAAAGCTCCTCAAATGTTACAGCTGTATAACTATCTTTAGTGTCAAATGAAGTGAGTTCATCAACAAGAACTTACTAGATGCAACTATTTTACAAAAGTTTTAAAAATAGCTCTAACCGTAAGACTATCCACACTTTGTGTTGCTGGCAAAAGGGAATAAAAATACGTTTAAAAAAAATGACTCAGTAAAGTTTGCCTGGATGAATTTGTGCACCAGGGCAAGGGAGCAGTGCAGAGGGGAGGCAGAGTGATGAGATTGTCTTTTGCTCCAAGATGGAGTGTTGAGCATCTCTACTGATGAATTTTTGCTAGATTTCTCTAAATCAGACCATTTTTTTTAGCCTCTCCAAAAAAGCAATGGAGGAATTTTCACTAAATGAAAACAAATAAAAAGTGAAAATGTTCGACATACTAATACGTTTTTTGTTATAATATAAGTTTCAGTCCCTTTACTTACAAATCAACAATTGTGGGAGAAGGCACAGAAGGCGCCCCTGCCGGAAGCGCTTTGTCTGATAAGAAGTAAATTCTGTATTTATGAATGAACTTGTTGAGCTGTAGATGTGAGCATGTTTCCCTGAAGCAATGTGCAATGGAGCCCTGTGTGTGTGTGTGTGTGTGTGTGTGTGTGTGTGTGTGTGTGTGTGTGTGTGTGTGTGCCATACTGCCAGCTGTCTTGATGTCTGCTTCCAGCATTTTTTGTTGAGTATCAGACTGCACTCCTGGTGTCATAAAGAAGCTCTTAAAACGATGCTGCAGCTCCTGTAACAGCTTGTGAAATTGTCTCCGTTTGTGACAATATCTTTTTTCCTCACCTGTGAGAGAATCACTGCAGCTTGAAGGTGGCGTTTTGTTTGGAAATGTAAATTTATTTAAGTCCTAAAGAAAACCATAACCCTATTGTGTCAGGATACACGGCTCCCCCATGTTTTTTGTCAAATAAAACTTTGTGTTATAGGAGCTATTCGCTATTCCTACAAAGCCAATGTTTAAATCACAAGACACCCTCTCCGAAGGCTGGCCCAGCGCAGGTTGATCAGACCTGGGTGCATGTCCCTAGCATCTTGGGGCGCAGTTGGAATCTTTCCACCTAATCCAGAGCCTTTGGCTGCAGCGTTCTGTAGTGTGTGATGTTTCTTTTATGGTCTGGCGCAGGGCCCCTTGGGCGAGAGCATAGAGACCCAAGTTTGTGAGGTGTGTGTGCACGAAGGGCCTGAGGAACAGCGAAAATATATTTAAATTGTTTAGAACACGGTGTAAATGACATTGAAATCCAGTCGAATTAGAATTTCTGGGCTTCTGGAAACTAGGATGACATCACAGGAGCAGTTTTTTTACATTTGAAGAAGGGGTCACCAGTTACTTCACTTGCTACAAGTATTTGATGTACTCCAACACTTCACCCAACCCTCCATCCGCATAGTGGTGAGTAGAGAATGAGTACATTTTTGGGTGAACTATCCCTTTAAGGACAGAGGATGTCGCACCTTGTTAAGCCCTTTGAGACAAGTTGTGTTTTGTGAGTCTTGGCTTAACAAATAAAATTTGATTGATTGATTGTATGCCCTAACCATGAGAGTACTAGACACACCTCACTTCCATCCCTGATTCAACCATTGCCCCCGTCACCACCAACCTACTGTCCTTTCGTACCATACTCGATTGCAGTATGATTTTGATATCTATCGATCACAAGAGGAGAAGACACCTGCCTTTCCAGATTTCCCATGTGTCCCGATTCCTATAGGGCTCTGAGCCGTCTGAAGGTCACAGTCGGAACATATGGATGGATGTCAGGGCCAGTGCTGCAGACGGTCAGTGAGTTCAGCCCCACATTCATGTGAATGTGTGTAGCTAAGCAAGAAACAGAGAGAGTGGAGATGGGGGTAGAGGGGGTGGAGAGGCAATTAGAACAGAAATGAAAAAGGGGAGGGGGGCTTCTTTCCATAATGCTACATTATGTGAGGGAGTACTCTGTCTGCCTGTCTCACTCTGTGACTCTCTCTCCAGGGTAGATAGAGGGCATTCATTATCTGTGGGCCCACTGGGACTTCCCTCCTCTTTAGGATGCATCCAGCAGTTTAAACCAGGCCAATCAGCACAGTGGGGGAAGGATAGGGTTAGAGGAAGGAGAGTATGTGAAATATATACGTTGGGGGGATGTCTCTCATCTACTATCCAGTCCATCCACTGTAACCATGGTGTTCCACTCACATGATGGGATGGCACACTGGTGCACTGCATATAGGGTATAAGTTACTGCTTCTGTTCAACATGGACGCATTGCAGAGGGAAGAGTTGCTGGAACATCACACCACAGCCGGTCTATGGACACTTGGGAGATTTAGATACAGGATTTTCTTCAGCTTGCTTATAGTAAATGCAGGCCTGTTTTCTTCTCGCTCTCAATTTCATTATATTTAAAGTATTTTTTACTATAATTATTTTAGGGATCTTCATTTTCAGCTCATCTAATTATGTTAAGATCTTGAACATATCTCTTCATATTGTCCATGTGGTTGTTGTCCATTCCTGTTGTGTAGCTACATTAGCAACTGTAGGTACATATAGAAGACAATATAAATGTGATGTGCGTGTAGAAGTGCATGTATACATGTAAACATGAAATCATATACAGATCCTGTTTTGTGTATACCTGTATGTTAATATATACGATATATACAACCCTGTCTCCTTGAACTTATGTTTTGCAATATTTGCTAAACTATTTACCGATGAATGAATGAAGGGCAACATAAATTTTAACAAATCTATCTATGAATTTACCTATCTAACAACCAGCCAACCACCTTGTATACCCTACCTACCTACTTACTAACCTACCTCCAACATTTGACATTCGACATGACACTCGATGGGGTCAATCGGAATATACCACTCAGATGAGAAGTTGATCAGGTGGGCAGCTGTTGATAAAAGTAAAGGACGAACAGAAAGAGACTTATTAGTAGGTTGCCTAATTTATTTATTTGCTTATAAACATGTATCCATAAATAAACCCTAATTTATGGTTGAGTTGTGTACTTGTGTATTCCTTCAGACGTGTATTCCTTCAGAGCACTGATAGACACCCGTGCATTAACAGTCTACTTCCTCTAATTATACATTTTGGTTTGTCTATTTTCCCTCAGTTGAAGGTGGCGCCCCAATTTTCATCGTGTACGAATTCAAATTCAAGCGTAGTAGTCCCAACCCCCTGCTGAATAAGACATCAGCAGACACTCTCCCTCACCCGTGTGTGTGTGTGTGTGTGTGCATGCGCTCGCTGCATCTGTGTGCTTGTTCATTCACAGTGTCACATTAATGTTAACAACACATTTATTCTGATTGTACACAGTAATGAGTGATTCATTATTCCCAGCTCCAATTATCATTCCATTACTGCTACGCGCACCCTATGAGCACACACACACACACACAAATGTAGAAAAGCCTTCCACATTGGGAGGAGTAAGTGCTGGCAGTGGTTCTGCCACTTTCTCAGGCTAATTGAGGTTAATGAATGTAACTTGTAAGTAAAAACACATTAACTAGAATAATTAAGAGTACCAGCGGTATAAGCATAAGTTTATCTGAAACACTGCATGAAATTACACAACCTATCAAGCATGATTTCCTCCTGCTCTGTCAGATTCTGGATTATGTGTCATGATTGAAAATTTATATGGTGCCATTAAATATTAAGCACCTCTCTGGTTATCTATTTGTTTCAGCAACTGACAGATACTGATGGTTAATCTTGGCAGACAGAGAGACAGATAAAAAGATGAGGGGAAGAAAGGAACACAAAACAGGACAGGACGAGACGAGAGCCTACCGGAGCGTTAGATAAACAGCAAGGGGACAGGTGAGACAGGTTAGTCAGGGGAAATCCTGCATATCGTTCTGCACAAGGAACCCCCGAACTAGGCAGACACACACACACACACACACACACACACACACACACACACACACACACACACACACACACACAATCTTTCCCACACACATCACACACACTGGAGACCGACAGAGAAAGACAGATAGCGATGGCTGACATCACATCCATTCAGATAAGAGAGCGCTGGGGAAGATAATAAGCTGTGTCGGTGCGATAGACCAAACTCCTCAGATCAACACGATCAGGACAAGACAAGACGACTGAGATGCTTAGGGTGATATTTTTCTTTCAATTATTGAGATTTGAATTCTTCTCAAAGAGACACGTGACTTACGAATTGAAATACGTTTTGAATTTGTCCGATAAAAGAAAGAACATATTATTGACAATATGCTGTTTCTCTGCAAATATTTCCTGTTGACAAAGGGAAACTCTCCTGTCATGGTCCTCTGAAGGATTTATTTCCTGTGAGTGAGGCTCCTGGGGAAAGTGAGCCTTCATTGGCAACTTCTCCCCCAAGGCCAATTTCATCTTTTTATTACAGCACCTCTTCTAATGTAATTTTACTCTGCACAATGTTATATTACAGGTGACTTTCATCTGCATGACAGACATTTGATGACTGGATAAGATGTAAACTTGAAAAGTGCAGTTATTTTCATCCCTGTTTATTGTATTTTATTTTTCATCTCAAGTTTATTATGAAGAATGGAAAAGGTGATTATGGGAACAGCTAGGTCAGTAATGCCAGTGTTCTTGTCAGTCAATGTATACATAATACATAAAAAATAATCAGGGTTTAGTTAGTTAAAAAAATATCCAACACTGTGCCAAATTATTTTTAATGTCTATGGAAAACATTCTTGAGTGTAAAGCGGTTGATTAGCAAGAATATGACAACAAATAGAGCATGTATGTATACAACCCGCAGGAACACTATATTTGTCTGAATCAAGAACACCTTCATTACATGTAAAAGCTTTTGTTGACACTGTTGCCAAGGGAAATATTATTTAACCATGCAAGTGACTGCACTATACTCTGAACAAGCATGGCAATGAACGGTTATTCATTTTGTAAAATGGTCACAATCCTTTGGACTAATTCAGCAATCGTTTAAATAAGGTAGACACTGTTTAGAGAGTGTTGAATAGTTTAAAAAAACAGTGCGTTTGATCTCACTGACAGCCGAGGCAATGGCATCATGGATTGGAAGAGCAAGGGATGCATCCACCGACCTCCCGGGTAGTTGACAAATTAAAGTGAGATCCGACCAAGGTGAGGAGGTATGACAGGGATTAAAGTGAAGGATCCTTCAATTTTTGTTCATCCAGTCTTGACAAGTTGATCTTTTTGGGATCCCTATGCATTTGACAGGTGAGGGATCCACTGATCCTGGAATTCTTCCCTCTGCTCCCTGCCCTCAGCTGCTCACCACAACATCATATGATCATCGATGGGACAGTGGATTCAAAATGGGCCACACCCAGAATCCTGTATTAATACACATTGTTCTCTATAATGGAAATCTTATTCAGATAAACAGTATTTACTGTGTATATCTGTGTGTGTGTGTTTGTGTGTGTGTGACCTCCTGGCTGTTCTTCCATTGACTTTCACTTTGGCTGATACAGGATGTCAGTTTATCAGTCGATTGAATATCTACCAGCCCTTTATTTATGACACGCTGGATGAAATGTTGTGACTATCTTTTTCTTCTTCTCTGAAGAGGTATGAAGAGAGACAACTGTGTGCGTGCATGTGTGTGTGTTTGTGTGTGTGTGTGTAGAGGGAGGAGGGGGGCATGAGAGGCAGAATCAATATATTTTTACTGAAAGCCCTTGTGGCAGGAACAGAGGCAGTAAGGAAGGACGACAGAAAATAGGAGGACATGGTTGAGGAGAGAAGTACTCTATAGTCCTTAATAGAAATCCATTGTATTTCAGTATGATTGACAGCGGAGAGAGTTGTGATACATTTTGTCCAAGGTGGCCCTTCACAAAAACGTGAGAAATACAAAAATTAAAATATGGCTCAATGGCTGGATATAATGGTCAAAATTTGTTTCTGTTGCCACAGGGTATCTAAATACAGTGGAGGGTTTAAAAAGAATTACAGGGGGGCAAATGTCACGAAAATGAAACGGGCTTTATCATGGAAACTGCATCAAAAATAATGATTGTGTAGGTATCAGTGTGAGTTCATATTGGATGAAACAAGTCGTGTTTCTGTGTTTGTGTGCTGCAGGATGTCACTGCACCTTGAGCTGTTGCTCAAGTGTAAAAGCTATTAGATTCACTTCATTAAAATTCAGATGGAATTCAATGTTGAGAACAACTCTACCATGTAACGCCTGGTGTCTGTGGGCTCCCGCAAGGATTTCTCTGCAATTCTTGAGCGGTCAGTAATTCAGCATGTTTGCTCATACAAGATTGTTATTTACCTCCAAAGGTTTTGCGTACAAATAGAATTGCTCCCACACACACATGTACTGTGCACACTGAACTGTACACATTTGGCCTGATGCTTCTTCCAGTATATCACATCAAACTACTTTACTGAATTCTCTTCTATTATTGAATGAAAGCATATTACTGTCATTTTTCATTTAAAGGAGAACGAAGTCCACGGTAAAAAAATGTCCCTTTTCCCATTAATTTTCCCTTTGCAGGATCTGCTCCTCTTCCCCCTGAGAAATGTGAAAATAAGGCCGATAAACTATTTAGACAGATGCTCCATCAGAGCGTAGCTGAGGAAGTCCCGCTCCTTATTCAGATCAGCTTTTTACTCGCTACAGTGCTAAGGTGGATGATGATAGAAAACTGTGTATACGCTATAAATCTTCCTGGGCTCCGTCCACTAGGGGGCGTCTCCCCGATCTAGCAAGGACTGAAGTTCAAGAGTTGACGAACAAAGTTTGCATCTTGTAATGAATACAATTTTTTTTACACGTCTTGATTCATACATGCATTGAGAGAGAGAGAGAGAGAAAGAGAGAGAGAGATAATTTGATAGATCAGTTTCAAGTAAAAAGTAAAATGGCTGGAGAACACTATTTGATCACTGAAAATCAGATCCGAGTCATTTTTTCTCTCCTCACCGGAAGTAGGTGAACAATTTACAAACGTCTTAGGATTTTTGGCCAAGGATAGGAGGGTGACGAGTGATGGTCAAGATGGAGAATTATGAGCGCAGAGGATGATAAGGAAAAGAGAAAAGAATGAGAAAAAAAAAGTAAGGTCAATGTCACGAGACATTGGTGGAGGTTAAAAGAAGAGCAGACGGAAAGGAAGCGAGGAGTCCGGGGCCTTAAAGTTGAGAAAGGAGCCCTCCCCTCTTTAAAGAGTCATGTCAGCCAGTGCTGATGAATGTGGTCAAACATTAATGTTGCGTGAGTGATGGGGCCCGGCACCATGTTGTCACACACACACAGACACACACACAGACACACACACACACACACACAAAAGGGCCACAGTATGTTCAATAGTACACATTCACTTATACAGCACTCTGCAAAAGTACCCCCTGCTCTTCTGGTGCTTCTAACTTCCATTTCAATTTCTATATTACAATGTCTCCCATTGTTTTATGTGACTTGGCACATTGCTCCTTGCTCTCTGGTGTCAGCGGGCTGATAAATAAATCGATGTACAGTAAAGGGCAGAGTTATCATATGCCATGATGGGCCCTTGTACTCTGCAGCGGCTCAGTCATCTCTCTCTCTGGACCTCCATCAGTTTGTCCAGATTGAATTCAGTGTGAAGCTGAACCGTACATATCCTGCTGAGAGTCATGTGATATGTTTTTACCTTTAGTGTCTTTCTTTTAAAGTCTATGTTAAGTGTCTTTGAGTTCATGAAAAGTGCTATACAAATAAAATGCATCATTATTATTTTATTGTCTTTCATGTCCTTTTGTCTTTTAATAATGATATTCAGACTACTTATTTTAACATTGCTATTCAGGGTCGATGTTGCACCAGTGCAAATTTGTTGAGTTTTATGGTTAACTCACTGCTTCTTTTTAAAATGTGAGTCATAATCATATCCTCGCTTAAACCGAAAATTGCACTCACTGCTTTAAAACAAAATGTCAACAAAATATAAGTCAGGAGTAAGTTGGGTGTGTCTCACCAAAACAAAATATTCATTGAATCTGAAGTTCAAAAAAATAGCTTGACACCTCTAGTTGGGTTAATGGGAAAAAATCCACCACTTGACAACATGACAATATGTACATTGAAGTGGAGGGAGCATCATAATGTGGGTCTTTGCTGCCTATGGGCCGGGACAGCTTAACATCATGGAGGAGAAAATGAACTCTCAAGTTTGTCCAGGTATGGTGATGGGATGGTGTCCGAGCGGCTGACTGCCAGCAGGAGATCAGTGGAGGTTTGGTGATGCAGCAGAACAATGACCCGAAGCATTAAATAAATCTACTACAGACTTCAAACAAAGAAAATCCATCCTGAGGAGTGGCCTGGTCAGATCCTAGACCCGGACCTTATCTGAATAAAGATGATGTGGAATCACCTCAAGAGAACTGTTCACAGGAGACTTCTTAAGAAGACATCTGAGCTGAAGCAGGTCTGTAGGGATGTATGGGTTCAAAGCTAATACGTTCAGGAGGAGCTATTGGTCTGATCTAAATACTAGTAGAACTTGATTGTGGTTGTTTCTGCCAGAAGAGGGTTGACCAGCTTTTAAATCCACCAGCACAGTGAGTGTTTACTGATTGTTTCTCTGTTATTATCATCATCACATTGTGTTTGTCTGTACTTGTGACTTCAAGGAAGATCAATCTACCAGGTCTTTCCAAAGTGTTTACATCTCTGTTTTTAAAGACTTCAATTTAACTTAATTTGATGAACAGTTACTTTGTTGATTTATGTTATGTAGTTATGGTAAATACCGTCACTATCAAAATACAAGATTTGAAATGTATCTACATAGTGTTTTTTCCACAGTCAGTAAAGTATAGAAGTGGATGTGAACAATACAAAGTGTATAATGAAGCTTGATTTTAACAAGTTATAAAGGTTTGACTTAATTTGATTGTTGTTGTTTATTCAGCATAACTTACCAAACATGTATTTATGACTTCTCCAAAGTCCTGAAGTTTCATCTTTTTGCCAACACAATTCCAATGTTATTTCACATCCATACTGTTGTAAAAAACTGGAAATGACAAATGGGCTTTCTACTGATCCCTGAGGAACACCTGCTTTCCAGGTACTTAAGCAGGGGGAGTAGATAACCGACTCTTATGCCATATTTTAGGACTGATTCTAATTAGGTAGTGAGCCAAGGTCAAAAGTACAACATTATAAAACTCCAATGTGTTTGATTCCATCAACACCTGAAACCTGTCCTACGAAGCTTGATTTGCAGTTATCGGGGTAACTTCAGGTTTACTTCAGGGTTTTCAGTCCTCTATGGCTTGTTCACTTCTTGTCAGGATAAATCACCATGGTTACTAATCTCTGCCAACTGACCAATCAATTCCTTTGAAAGATGACATCAGCATTCTTAGAGGATCGTGGGGAGCTGGTGTGGATTGTTAGAGTCTCTGAGGAAGACAAGGGTATTCAGAGACCCTCAGAATCGTTTGACCTACTCTGATGAGTGTCTTCATGAAAGATCTAGATCCTCATCAGAGGGGATGATAAACCTGTGTCAGCTGCTGGAGCCGAACATAACCAACCTGACACGTAGGAGTAACATGCTCACAGTAACACCGACTGTCTGCATCGATCTATGTTTTGTTACTTTTGGGAGTTATTTATGTTGATGTACTGTGTGTTAGTGGCAGAATAACCAAACATAGTTTGATACTTATACTTATATCCTGTCACCAAAATACTATATGCGCACACTCACGTTCCATACGCCATGGTGCAAGAATATAGCTGCACTTGTGTTTAATGACATGTAATGCCACATGCTTCCACCACAGTGTGTCCGCAGAGTCAGCGCAGGCAGTGTGTGTCAAACTTAAGCTCATTATAGAGCCACATCATGTGATTAAGTGAAATCTTTCATCTCTCATCAAGAGGTGTCTTCTGTTCAGTTTCACATATTTTGTTAGAAAAGATCAGATTCATATCTCCTGGCCCAGAGTTATTTATCTCGTTCCCACGCGTTATTATATCGAGGTCACGTAATCTATATTCCCCCAAATGTCACAGGGCTGTGTAACTGACACATTAACGCAATCAGAGATGTTTTACCAGGTGTTCTTCTGCATTCAGCAGCTTCTTTTAGTCTGGACGATGTCTTGTTCTTCTCATATTTTCTAATATAAAAGTTCGCTCAAATCTTGATGAGGAAAACCTGTGTTAATTTAGTGACCAATTAGCCTGACTGTGTTTGTTAGGTTAAGTTCAGCTGGATCTCAGAAAGATAACCTCGGTATGTTGAACTAGCTTAGAAGTAGAGGCCCCAAAGCATAGTTCTACCAGTTGTACAACTCTGTGCACACAGTAAATCCTCAGGGCTTCTGTAAAATAACTTTTCCTGTTCTTATAAATTGTGTGTCATTTGTCTCAGAAGTGTTGCAGAGAACTTACACCGTGTAAGTTTGTAATGCTTCCCTGGTTCACAGGTTTAGGTATGATGCCTTGATGGATCACTTCTGCCCTTTTCTTTCTTTTCTTTTGCTTGGAAACATCGAGACGATGTACTGCCGCCGAATTTCAATGATCCCACAGATTTAACGGGTTGTAAACACATCCAGGTTTAATCAGAATCGCTGTTGGCCTGTTTGTTTATATGCAACTTTATTTGTAACGTGCATGTTCTGCTTGAGTTCTCCACTTCTGCAGCAGCGCTCGCAGTCTTGACAAGCACTGTTTCATCCCAGTGTAATTGCATACATTCCCCTCCTGTAATTA